>NW_019394853.1:703-305915 GCF_000612105.2 Orussus abietinus | reverse complement strand
GGCGACTGGTAGATGGTACCGCCATCGCGAGTGCGCGAGCTCCTATCAGAAATTCGTTGCGCCGCCCTTGGGGACAAAAAACGGTGAAAGCTAACGTACGCAACCAGAGGGCAGCACACGATTCGATCGCGCGATCCTGCCCGTGAGCAATCTCCCAACTCATCTCTGTACTCAACGCCTCGACCCGTAGCTTGGCGCTTGGCTGCTTGGGACGCGCGAAGATTTCTAGGAACGATCGCATTCGACAGATTCGCTGCATGCGAGTTCCGTATGCGACATCGACGCGTGCCCCAAAGCTTCGTATCACGTCGACTTCGGGGCAACAATGTACTTAGAGTAAAGAGGGCGCCACGAGTGTTCTTCCCTTACCATCAAAAGCGTGCAGTGTTGGTAAGCGTAGGTAAGCCTCCACCGTCAACTGCCGCATGGTATTACCGTCACGGGTACGTGTGCCGCCAACGATGACTGGTAGATGGCACCGCCATCGCGAGTGCGCGATCCCCTACCAAAAATTCGTTGCGCCGCCCTTGGGGGCAAAAAACGGTGAAAGCTAACGTACAAAACCAGAGGGCAGCACAGGATGCGATCGCGCCACTCTGCCCGTGAGCAATCTCCCAACTCATCTCTGCTTGGAATGAAACGCTATTCTCATCTTTCCTGGTTCGTCCAAATTTTATCATTCCGCGATCGTTCGCGCATGCGCCGTAATGACCCGCGAGTTTTGAACGTAGCGGCGAGGAGGGTTGAAAGCCGATTACCATAAATTTATAAAAACTTCCAAAACTTTTTAGACTTTCAGTTTCCGTCATTTATTCCCTTTAATAAAGATTCATAATCCAATTTAATCGCACTCCCTCGTAGTTGAACTAACCTCTTATCAAAATAATGTTTATCCATACGGTGGTAAAGTCGTTCGATCAGGTTCGCCCCGATTCTATCCATCTAAATGCATCTTGGTCAGGAATCTTGACAGGTAGCCAGGTCATTAACCGGTACAATCGACATTTAACGAAGCCATGGATTAGTCACTTAGTCACACGTAAAACCAAATGCACCGTATCGCACATTCCTTTATACTTACTCCTCCCAAGCAGGTGTAATTGTAGATGCACATACAAAACAGTAAACTTTTATTCTAGAAAAATAACAAATAACAACGCTCGCTAAATTGTAGTGACAAAAACACATACACCATGTAACATTTGTTTTTTCCTGTTTTTCTTTTCCTTCAGAGATAACAGTTCTTTTTTTACCATTTACTTCATTAATTTCCTTTTTCCAAGTAGCTCTGACAGTTCACATCAGCAAGATGGCCGCCTCGAGCCGTCGCTCGACGATTGTACATAAATGACCGAGTTGGTGGTGCCAGAAGGGCGTACCGTGTCGTTACCTCCGAGGAACTGAAAGCGACGACGCTTCGCACATGGACTTTCGCGATCCACGAATGACACGGATAAGAAATCTTTCCCGGACGTCGAGTTCCCCGCTTTTGATTGCCGCTCTCTTCCGATCCAAGATGGCGGCCGTCGAGTCGCGCCTGGGGGGTCGATTCCTGTAACCTTGACGAGAGTGCTCCCTTCTCGCGGTATCACCTCACGTGAGTTCATTCGCCCGACTCTCCGAGTGAAAACGTGAAATCTCTAGCCCGAACGCCTAAGCTCTCGGAGTTTCTCGTCGAGTAGTCTCACGCGAAGCATCTCACATTTCGACCACGGCAAAAGTCACGTAATCGTAGGTGTTTACTTTTAGAATTTTCACCAGATTCGAGGTACAGAATCAACCCCCGTCGATTCGAATACACCGAGACCCGGCTCGATGACGTCGAGTCTCGTCCTTATAGCGAGCGACAGTCATAACGCCCGAAAAACCCGAGTTTAAACATATATATGATAGGTACGAGATGACACCAGCTACCTTCGCTGAAGCGTAACGACGTAATATCATAATTAATACCCTCCCAGTAATACCGACCGGCCTCCTCCTCCGGGTGACCCGCGCTACCCCGAAACGTCCGAGCTTCGCGAGTCCTTCGTGAGAAATCCTAGCAATTCTCTGGCATTTATGTGCGTTTCTTCTTCTTCCTTTCTTCCCTATATCGTTCGTCACACACTCTGCGCGCGCAAAGGCCGAGCGGCGTCGGCCTAAGTAGCTTGGCTGCTTTTCGCTCGCTTCCCGTTAGAACTCTCTCTCCTCCGAGAGACTTCGAATGCTTCGCGAGGTTAACCGCGAATCGCGCCCTCGAATTCTCTAGTCCGTGCTCCCCTTTCGGCATGCTCCAAAGTATGTCGCGGCGAGCTCGAATCGCATTGTGTAGCCCCCTACACAACGAGTTCCGATTACTTCTCCCGTTTGTCGCATGGCGCTGGTAGTTAAAAGCGGATCTTGTGTTGCTGGATTTGGTCGTAGATCTCCGGAGTTAGGAGCTGGTACCCCGTCTTCGGGTCGAGGTAGTAAATCTTGTCTTGCAGTTTCCGGGGATCGTATCCCTCCTCTTGCAAGTCCTTCTTCTTCAGCTTGAATGTCCCTGGAAGGAGGTTCTCATTATTTACACGCGACAAGATAGGCATAGACCACGCAAGCGGCGTTTACTTTTTCATGTTTCAAGGTGAAGTGAAACCCCTTTCAAATCAGTCAATTCGAATACAACACTTTTCTTTAAGGGTATTGTCCTGACACATTCAAAATTTGGATTTTTGGAAACAATTTTTTAACTCAGCCCAGACCAGAACCAAAATGGCGTCGAGCTCTCATATTTCGATCAATGTACAATTATCGAAGGCTCTGATATGAGAAACGAAAGAGTCAGGACAATTTTACGAGAATTTAGAACACTCTGGTAATTGATAAACTCGCATTTTAACGGGATAAAGGCAAAAAAAGTGTTGTATGCGCTTTTATGCTAAAACGATGGTAATACGAGGTCTCGGAGTGAAAATTTAATTGACCTGGAAATCACAGATGGCGCAGTGTGTCCCTCTACAGTTAATTAGGCCTCCAGAAAGCATGAATTCAGAGGATTTCTGGAGTTTTACTTCGATTTCTTGATATCTATTGTACGAAAACGACAGGTGGAGTATGCCATTTTGTACAATGTCGAATTATATTCGACATTGTACAAAATATAAAAACGAACGTCGGCAACGTAGAGATTTAGAAAAATTTTCTTTATCGTCCTCGAGCAAGTTCCTCGACGTGTTTCACTTCACCTTAATTACGCCCATCCAAACATCTGCTGTATGCCACTTTCAGTGACATTTTGAGAATATTTTCGAATCGCCCTCGCTTACCGGTAAGATCGATTTTCGTTAACGTTCTAACAAAGAGCGGCCTAGCATAGGTCGGTAGTTGATCCTTAATTTGAGGAGCTAATTTGCTAATGTCCAAGGTGCCATTAGGGTCGTAAATCGCAGCCATTCCAGCTTTACCTTCCGTCCCAGAAATCTGAAACATTCCCACGTGTCAATAAGGTCATCCAACATAAACGTTTAAGATACTCGCAACGAAAGTTTATTTTTCACTCACCTCTACCCCGTAAACTACGCAATCTCTGTAATTAACGAGATTGCTTACGACGGCCTCCACTTCCGACGTAGAAACGTTTTCACCTTTCCACCTGAACGTGTCGCCTGTCCTGTCTTTAAAGAACAGATATCCCAGCTCGTCCGCCACGAGGATGTCACCTGAAATAAGATTCCTAGATGATCGCCATTGGAATTTCCCCCCCGCGGGATATATTTCACCCCACAGCGGAAGACAATCCTTCATGAATTAATTCCTCGTCATACCGGATATGAAAGCCGAGTCTCCCTTCGTGAATACATCATGAACGACCTTGCTTTTCGACGCCTCCTGGTTAACGTAACCGAGAAAAGCTCTGGACGGGTTGTTGGGTATTATCTTCCCAATGAAGACGCCTGGCTCGTCTGCAAGTAAATAAATATTTATTACCACCACTCTCCCATTTATTTTCTAACCATTTCTCTCTCTCAATAATCTGTACTCACTTGGTTCGCAGATTTGACAAAGACCTTTGGAATTTCTAATAGGCACCCCGTCCGAGTCCACCTTGATAATGGATATCGGATAGACAGAAGGAATGATACGGGACACGAAGCCGATCGCACCAACCGTGCTGTCAACGTTCACTGAAATTTCCCAAAGAACGAGAAATCAAGACAACGTTTTATTTCGGGGATAGGATCCCATCCAAGGGGGAACAATTATTTGCTACGAGAGCATCTTGTGACGCCTGGACCGAATAAATTGTACAATTGTTTCCCAGCCTCACCGATATTGGCATTGCCCTCAGTAGCACCATAAAACTCCGCCACTTGCGGGATCTTGAATCTCTTGACGAATTCCTTCCATATCTGAGGCCTCAAACCGTTTCCAAATATGACCCTGACCTGGTGCTGCGTGTCCTCAGGCTTCGAAGGCACAGCCAGGATGTATCGACACATCTCTCCGATGTACTGTGCCACCTGGAAGTGAAAATCATCTATGAGAAAGACAGGTCTCTCAACATTTCCCACGAAGCTTGGAGAACTTTGTAGCCACTTGAGCATGCACTTGTCACACGTGACGCCGAGTATAAATATTAATACAAGAGAAATGGTTAACTCAGTGAGAGCAACATTCCTTGACTTTTGTCCACGTTAACCATTGTCAGAGATGTGCAAGGACAGTTCTTTTTTTTCTCTCTCGTTCATACCCACGTCTCGATCGTCCTTATCGTTACTTTTTATCCGATCGAATAGTGTAGTTGTTAAAAAAGAAGAAAGAAAAAAAGAGGAAAAATATTGTACCACCACCAGCGTGGCTACAACAAATAGGCGCAATCATATCATTCCTTTTTCCCCGCTCACCGTGCACTTGTACTTCACGCAATCATTGAAGTACGCGCTGGCCGAGAATTTTTTCCTAATTACAGTTGTGCCGCCGTGCAGCAAAGCTTGACCTATGGACATGACACCACCCGCGGTGTGGTACAAAGGTAGCGGCGTGTAAAATCTGTCGGAACTGCGGAATCCTGCTAGGAAGTGGATACCACTGGCGATGAACATAAATCTGAAATGAAAATTACGGGCTCGATGCAGGCTGCTAAAAGGAGGGGCAGGGGGGGAGAGTATTAAAGGGGGACACCACCACCTCGTCGCCGTTCCGAGGAACGACATTAAGGGGAGGAGGTACTCACGGATACCCCGCGTGTATCGGTAGCCCTATCACCGTCAAAAACAATATATAATACAGTACGAGATAAAGTAACCGAATTTTCCTCAAAGTAAGACATTCTCTACGGTCTAACCGTGCTCGGGATTATTTAATAAAAGCGCCTCAACATTTATACCGAATTTCTTTAATCCACTTCGCGTCAAAATGGCGTCCTTCTAGATCTAGAAGAAATTAATTTTAGTACAAATAATACGAGATAATACGAGACGAGAAAATAGTACGAGATAAAGTAACCGAATTTTCTTCAAAGTACGACATTCTCTACGGTCTAACCGTGCTCGGGATTATTTAATAGAAGCGCCTCAACATTTATACCGAATTTCTCTGATCCACTTCGCGTCAAAATGGCGTCCTTCTAGATCTAGAAGAAATTTATTTCAGTACAAATCTGTATTAGAAAAAGTGCATAAAATATCGAAGGAATTTCAACAGTGTGATAGACTCAGATGTGGAGGCAGCTGTTATCGTTATCACCGCGAAAACTGTTCGGCATGTAATAATCGCGTCAGGATAAAATCATGTAGAGGAGCAACAGTAGCACGCTTACTGGGAGGTGTTCTCGTGTCAGCTAGAGCTACAAGAAGGTGCAGGGGTTGATATGGTGACAAGGCATCAGTCTACCATTAGTTTGCCAGGGATAGGGCTCCGATAACGGCGAGGTTTACCTAGAATTTGTGATGACAGCGGCTTTCGGCAAGCCGGTGGTACCGCTGGTGTAAATGTACAACAGCTTGTCGCTGTAAGATCCCTTGTTCGGTATGACTGGAGGTGTCGTTGGTGCCTGAGTCAATAGCAACGACAAATCCTGCTCGACACGTCCAGTGTCGACTCCTGGTTGTTCTCCAAATCTGTACAAAGCCACTCCAGGGTCGAGCGACTCCGAGATGTCCTTAACGGCTGAAACGTCAAAGTCAGCGGTATGAGATACAACGAATAATGTAAACAAATGCCTTATAAATTATATTTCACTTACCATCGGACAAGTCACTGCCAAATATCAGTGCCTTGCAGTTGGCGACCTTGATGCTGTGCACCAGGGTCGACTTTCTCAGATTTGTATTAATCAACGGCGTGATGACTCCCAATTTACTCAAACCGAGCCAGATACCCACGTATTCGGGTCGGTTTTCCAGAAACAGTGCCACGACCTCGCCTTTCTCGAACCTCCTGAACACGTACGCTATCTTGTTACTGAAGTCCTCCACCTGAAAGGAGTCATAACAGGGAGAATTAAAAGGATTTCCTCCATCCATCGTGCCGTTCAAAATTCCGACGCTTTCGCTTTTTTAAGGTGAAGTGAAACACGTCGAGGAACTTGATCAACGTCGATAAAGAAGATTCTTCTAAATGCCTACGTTGCCGACATTCGTTTTTATATTGACAGCTGTGTCGAATTAGATTGAATATTGTACCAAATGGCATACTACACCTGTCGTTTTCGTACAATGAATATCAAGAAATCGAAGTAAAACTCCAGAAATCCTCTGGATTCATGCTTTCTGGAGGCCTAATTGACTGCAGAGGGACCCCCTGCGCCATCTGTGTATTTCCAGGTGAATTAAATTTTCACTCCGAGACCTCGTATTACCATCGTTTTAGCATATAAGCGCATACAACACTTTTTTTCCCCTTATCCTGTTCAAATGCGAGTTTATCGATTACCAGAGTGTTCTAAATTGTTGTAAAATTGTCCTGACCCTTTCGATTCTCATATGAGAGCCTTCGATAATTGTATATTGATCGAAATATGAGAACTCGACGCCATTTCGGTTCTGGTCTGGGCTGAGTTAAAAAATGTTGTTAAAAAATCGAAACTTTGAATGTGTCAGATAATTCGAAAAGTTTGGTCTAATACCCTTAAAAAAAAGTGTTGTACTCGAATCGACTGATTTGAAGGGTGTTTCACTTCACCTTAAATCGGTATGAAATTCCAAGAAAGGGACATGTACATGCTCGTATAAGTATTTGGCGCGGAACTCTACTGAGTTTCTTTTTTTTCCTAATTATTATTAACATCTAATAGGATTGTTTTGCTAGCCCAGTTGCCATTGTTTACCACTGTTACCTCCACAGAACTCTGACAATCGTTTCGGAGCCGTTGGATTTCCATTTGCTTGCATAAATAAACTCTCACGTCGGAAAAGATTAAAGAAAGAGTCGAGTGGCAACATTCAATCGCGAGACAGGCGCACTTCTTTCATTGACGTTACGTGTATGAGGCGACGCATTTAACATACGATTGTCAAGCCAATGAACGAGCTGGACGACACGCAGCGGCTTATCCAGAGACCCGATAGTAAATCGTAATGCTTGGTAAACATACCAACTCGAAATTGGCTTTAATGTCGTTGCACGCTCGCAATTGACACGTGACGAACACTTGCTCCTCCAATCTAGAGATGCTCCGAAATGTAACGAGCAATTCGCCATTACGTCGACGCGCAGAAAAATAATACAATTAGAGCGAAACTTATATCTTCAATGCTACCCTTTGGAAATAAAAGTGCAAATGTCTTTTTTCGTCCGTCCACCTCGTTTAGGCGACCGTCGACTATGAGCGCAAAACATAAAAAAGGTACTAACAGATTCGCCATTACGTCGACGCGCAGAAAAATAATACAATTAGAGCGAAACTTATATCTTCAATGCTACCTTTTGGAAATAAAAGTGCAAATGTCTTTTTTCGTCCGTCCACCTCGTGCAGGCGACCGTCGACCATGAGCGCAAAAAAATAAAAAAATAATAAAAAAGGTACTAACAGATACTCTAGTGGCGTCTAATTACACGTGTTAAAATAGGCCGGGGAAAACTTATATCGGCAATGCTACCCTTTGGAAATAAAAGTGCAAATGTCTTTTTTCTTCCGTCCACCTCGTGCAGGCGACCGTCGACCATGAGCGCAAAAAATAAAAAAAATAAAAAATAATAAATAAAAAAGGTACTAACAGATTCGCCATTACGTCGACGCGCAGAAAAATAATACAATTAGAGCGAAACTTATATCTTCAATGCTACCTTTTGGAAATAAAAGTGCAAATGTCTTTTTTCGTCCGTCCACCTCGTGCAGGCGACCGTCGACCATGAGCGCAAAAAAATAAATAATAAATAAAAAAGGTACTAACAGATTCGCCATTACGTCGACGCGCAGAAAAATAATACAATTAGAGCAAAACTTATATCGGCAATGCTACCCTTTGGAAATAAAAGTGCAAATGTCTTTTTTCTTCCGTCCACCTCGTGCAGGCGACCGTCGACCATGAGCGCAAAAAATAAAAAAAATAATAAAAAAGGTACTAACAGATACTCTAGTGGCGTCTAATTACACGTGTTAAAATAGGCCGGGGGTAAATGCATTTAAAACCGAGGCAAACATCACCGGTCGATTTATTTTGAGCCTGGTTTCCAAACACCCGCGACCCTCCGAAATTTATATAAATAGATAGGTGCGAGGCCGATAAATAAAGCGAGGGTTAATTCGATTAAAAACGCAAGAAAAGTGCACGGGGAGAAATAAGATAAAGGACATTTGCACCTTTAGCATTTCTCGTATAACATTTTTTATTCTCGCACGAGGAAATCTGAGAGAAAATTTTTCTTTTTCCTGGGCCCACTTTTCTCCCCAGCAACGTCCAAACTTTATCTCGCTTATCCGATCCAGTAGGAACAACAATACAATTTCCGGCCTTTGCTACAAATTAAGTTAATTTAACAAGGATCTCTTCCATAGTGGAAATTAATATTGCAAACATTTCTCCCGTTGGCGCAATTATCACTGCAGTAAGAGCAAAGCATTATCAGCAATGTCTTGTTTGCAAATGTCTCATTGTTGTACCCACGCCAAAAAGGAACTATTACTTAACTAGGTCGCCAGAAATAACACTACGGTTGGAATATTCTTTACTAGCGACGTTTAAACCGTATTTCCCTCGATCGATCGAGCAGCAACGATAATACTATCAGTGTTTCGCGCCTATATATATATATATATACTTGGCGCGAAACTCTGCCGAGGTAGTCGACTCTTCTCACCTGCTGGAACGTCCACTCTTGGTCCTCGAAGACCAAACAGACTTTATTCGGGTGTCGGTCGACATGTTGTCGGAAGACATCGGCGACGCTTCGATGTTTCCTTTCATGCTGTCGGATCATCCGCAGCAGAAAGACGTAGCGAGAGATTGCCCTGAAATAATGCATACGATTAGTCCTTTGAACACGGAGCCATTTCGACATATGGGCGAAATTCGTCTGACCGTGCAGGCAACATTGGACCAAACGTCGGGCGCCTTAAGGCGCTCTTAGTAGCCAAAGGGTTAGATAATCGGAAACATCGTCAACACCCGCACAGTCCTCTCTGGAAACGCATATTCCTCGTCCGGTAAAATATCATAAGTCGTTCTAATTCATATGGTTCTAAGACATACGGGCGAAATTCGTCTGACCGTGCAAGCAATATTGGACCAAACGTCGGGCGCCTTAAGGCGCTCTTAGTAGCCAAAGGGTTACATAATCGGAAACATCGTCAACACCCGCGCAATCCTCTCTGGAAACGCATATTCCTCGTCCGGTAATATATCATAAGTCGTTCTAATTCATATGGTCCTAAGACATACGGGCGAAATTCGTCTGACCGTGCAGGCAATATTGGACCAAACGTCGGGCGCCTTTAGGCGCTCTTAGTAGCCAAAGGGTTACACAATCGGAAACATCGTCAACACCCGCGCAATCCTCTCTGGAAACGCATATTCCTCGTCCGGTGATATATCATAGGTCGTTCTAATTATTCTAAGCCCAAGAAAGCGGGAATACCGGAGTAATCGAGATCGACGAGTAACAAAAGTAAAAGCGGGGAATTATTAACACTTGCGCTCCAGTTAATCGGGTCTCGGCGGAAATTAAAATCGGCGGAAAGTTCCTGGCACTTTGCACCGGCTGATCGGCACAACACGTGTAAGTCACCCAGACAATAAAATACAATACAATCAGTAAAAAAAAAAACGCTTAATCAGTCAAAGTCACATCAAAGAGCAATAAAGGAAAAAAAATAAGGCGCGTGAGATAACCTACTCAGTGTTGAAAAGACAAAGAAATAAAGAAATAAAAAAAAATGGAAAACTCAGGTGCATGTATAATAGAAGCGCAGTTTCCTTATCCGCGCTAATGAGACATCTCAGATCTGACTTTCCTGTATTCCTATCGCCCCATAAAATTCGATTTGAATTATTACACGGAGTAAAATTTGCGATATCACCCGAAAGTGCATATGCATTTTCGTCCCCGTTTACGAGCAGAAGAAAGTACGGCGACCTTCTTTCCAGGGACTCGCTCTTCCGTAGCCGAGTTTCATTTCACGAACAGGAAGTCGCCGTTTTCTCCATGGACAGGACAGAGAGAGCAGGAGAAAAGAAACGACGTGCAGGAGAGCAGGTGCAGCGCGCATATCGGCTGGAAAGGCGTCAAACGACCCGAAGCTGCAGGGAAAACGAGTTCTCCTCCACAAGAGCAGGCGAATAGAAAATCTGTGGACCGCCGAGAGAGATTCCGTTACGACATGTCGAGGTCAAGGGAAGAGGAGAAAAATAGGGAGAGAGAGGCCGTCAAGAGAGAACGAGCAGAGTAGGTCGCGGTCTCTCATCAAAGACACTTAGCGTGTAAATCAATTCCTTTTTGCACTTCACGTACCCTCTACAACCATCCACTAGTGTTGTAATCGAAGAAAAAATCACGAGGAAAATAAAACAGATTTTGTATAAAAAAAGAAAAAAAAAAAGAAAGGAAATCTTCAAGCGCAGGGACGCTGCGAAATGCCGCCCTAAACACGGATTTCCATTTCCTACACCGAGAAGAAAAAATTCAAAGAATAATTATTTAAGGTAAATAAACCGAGATAAATTGTCATAATCTTTAGAAAGATGTCGCATCCAATATATTCCAGTTTATTTGAGTCAAGTGATTATCTCTTTGAATTACGAAAATATTTCTTTGGCGCCGTTCGAAGAAATATCTCAATTAGGTTCGATGACTTTTTTTTGGCTCCGGGTAATTAGGAATTTGGAAAGAGAACGTATAGTAGAGAGAGAGAAAAAAATGCACCAACGCGTACGGGCGTGGACATCTTTCGATGTAAGCTTGGACGTATAGTAAATATAGTTACGCATGCATACTAAGTGTAGTTACGCGTGTATACTGAGTATAGTTACGCGTGTATACTAAGTATAGTTACGCGTGTATACTAAGTACAGTTTCGCATGCATACCAAGCATAGTTTCGCATGTATACCAAGTATAGTTGCGCATGTATACCAAGTACAGTTGCGCATGTATACCAAGTATAGTTGCGCATGTGCACTGAGTATAGTTGCGCATGTATACTAAGTATAGTTACGCATGCATACTAAGTATAGTTACGCATGCATACCAAGCATAGTTGCGCATGTACACCAAGTATAGTTGCGCATGTACATTGAGTATAGTTTTGCATGTGCACTGAGTATAGTTGCGCATGTACACTAAGTATAGTTACGCGTGTATACTAAGTATAGTCACACATGTATACCAAGTATAGTTACGCATGTATACCAAGTATAGTTACGCATGTATATTAAGTATAGTTACGCACGTATACTAAGTATAGTTACGCATGTATACTAAGTATAGTTACGCATGTATAGTAAGAAGAGTTACGCAGAGATCGAGTTACGTAATCGAGGGCCGAGTGTAAAATATTATCGACCGATTGCTTAATTGCGAGGTTGTCGGCCTCGAGGGTCAAAGATCGACTCTCGAGTTTCGGGTGCCAAAAGTGTCGATTACGACAGAATCGATACCCTCCTACACGCATCGACAAACTTCGATAAGTCACCCTGAGATGAACAAAAGGTTGGTTGACTTAAATAAACGTGGATCGCTACAACAAAACCCCGTGACCAAATACGTCCAAAGAAATATCAGTAAGAGTAAATAAAATTCGATTAAAACGACAATATCATTTTTTTTCTCCGCAACAATTGTTTCTCGAAATTATACATGATTCGGGCAACAATATACAATTTTTTTCAGTCACCTACTATTTTTTTCTTAGTGCAGGCAGATTGGCTGATGCGAAAAGTGCGTCGACTCCAAAAAGCGGAAATAAAAATTGTAATCAATTCCTTTATCATTGTTATTATCGTTACTCCGAGTAAACGCACGACGTCGAGTCTTGTCGGTAAGGAGTAAATTTCTTCCCGATAATGCTTACCTAAGTGCACGTTAACCTTAGCATGCAGGTCACTCCCAATTTGTTAAATAATGCACGGGAGAGTTTGATAAACGACGTACCTTCCAGAGATAATTAATAAGAGTTCATTTATATGCAATTATCTCCAGGCATCGTTATTGTATAATTATTTATGTAATTAGGAGGGTGGGGAGAGAAGTCGACCTAATTCGCCTCGAGTGCTCGATACCGATATCGATTGTGATAAACGATCGTTGCCGAGATAGATCGCGGCTTTTCGAGTATTCACATTTAATACAAATTTCTATTACATTGTTTTAACTATCGGAGCGTGCCCACAGAAAAAAAAAAAATAAATAATGGTTACTTGAATGAAATCGTCAGAGTGACTGCATTTGATGCACCGTGGAATATTTATTATTAAGCCAATCGATTAATGTAAAAAAATTATGAAAAAATTCACCCGATCTCGCAAGAGGAGTGTCTAAAACCCCGTGGTTTTTGTCACCGGGCAAAGATCGAAAATTTTCCTAGACGGTGCTCGAGATAAGAGCGTCTCCTCGAGAGGGGGCCGATAGGTGTTATCGCTTATCGAGCGTCGTGATCGATCGGACCCTTATCGGTATCGGGTCCTCTTCTTTGCTCTTCGATCTCCGGATCGCGAACAGGACGGTTTCTAATCGACGACCATCGCGATCGAGGCATTCCCGAGGACAAAGTCAAGCACACCAGGCAAAGTCCAACTTTCGAAACGACCTGCCGGTTGACTAATCGCAAAAGCGAGTTGTCCAATTTCGTTAGACAACGTGTCCAAGGTGCGTCCGAGATCGGTGGGCATCGGTTCTCCTGGACTTCGATCAACGGGTCCAAAACTTGACCCGGTTTTTCCCTCTCATCGCACTTATCTCCTCATCACTTGATAACCAATCGCTTCCTATGAGAAGCTCAAATCAACTGTTTTTCCCAAATATAGTGGAACAATCATTCCATCGATATTGTTAAAAGATTTTTCACCGTCATTAATGAAAGTCTGAACCAATACGACCGGATGATCACAGAGACCAGAGAAAACGAAGCAACTCTTCAACTTCCGCGAAGGATAAAAAGGGGAAAAAAAGACTCGGTAGAGTTTCGCGCCAAATACATTCTCCCGCAAAGTCACGCGGCCGAGTCAGCCGGCAGATAATTCTCGCGCGACTTTCGACGCGCTCGGTGTGACGCGTCGGCCGCGCCGAGAGTCTCTCAAGGACGAGTCACTCGCCCGAGGATCGATTTACGAAATGGGACCGACTGTATCACGGTGAAAAAAAAAAAAAAGAAACAAACAAACAAAAAAAGAAGATGGCAGATAATTCTTTGACGCGCTCGGTGTGACACTTTCGCGCGGTCCCTCTGTGTGACGCGTCGGCCGCGCCGAGAGTCTCTCAAGGACGAGTCACTCGCTCGAGGATCAATTTACAAAATGGGACCGACTCTATCACGGTGAAAAAAAAAAAAAAAAGAAAATCGACCGAGTCAGCCGGCAGGTAATTTTCGCGCGACTTTGACGCGCTCGGTGTGACACTTTCGCGCGGTCCCTCGGTGTGACGCGTCGGCCGCGCTGAGAAACTCTCAAGGACGAGTCACTCGCTCGAGGATCAATTTACAAAATGGGACCGACTCTATCACGGTGAAAAAAAAAAAAAAAAAAGAAGATCGACCGAGTCAGCCGGCAGATAATTCTCCCGCGACTTCCGACGCGCTCGGTGTGACGCGTCGGCCGCGCCGAAAAACTCTCAAGGACGAGTCACTCGTCCGAGGATCGATTTACGAAATGGGACCGACTCTATCACGGTGAAAAAAAAAAAAAAAAAAAAGAAGATCGACCGAGTCAGCCGGCAGATAATTCTCCCGCGACTTCCGACGCGCTCGGTGTGACGCGTCGGTCGCGCCGAGAAACTCAGGGACGAGTCACTCGCCCGAGGATCGATTTACAAAATGGGACCGACTGTATCACGGTAAAAAAAAAAAGAAAAAAGAAAATCGACCGAGTCAGCCGGCAGATAATTCTCGCGCGACTTCCGACGTGCTCGGTGTGACACTTTCGCGCGGTCCCTCGGTGTGACGCGTCGGACGCGCCGAGAAACTCTCAAGGACGAGTCACTCGCTCGAGGATCAATTTACGAAATGGGACCGCCTGTATCACGGAGAAAAAAAAAATAAGATCGACCGAGTCAGCCGGCAGATAATTCTCGCGCGACTTTCGACGCGCTCGGTGTGACACTTTCGCGCGGTCCCTCGGTGTGACGCGCCGAGAAACTCTCAAGGACGAGTCACTCGCCCGAGGATCGATTTACGAAATGGGACCGACTGTATCACGGTGAAAAAAAAAAAAGAAACAAACAAAAAAAGAAGATCGACCAGCCTCGTCAGCAGGCGAATCATTCGAATAATTCCGAAGGCAGAGGACGCGCGTTCGACGTCCCATCCAAAGTCCATAAACGAGCCCGCGGAAGTTTCGCCGCGAAATCGAATTCCCGATAAATGGCGAATAGCAGGAAGGACCACTCCTGGAAACGACCGTCACGCGATTCGCCAGGAATTACGTTAAATAAAAATATGGACGGAAGAATAAGAGATACGCTTTTTTTTTAGGCGGAAAAACATTTTAAGGGGATTAAATAAGCCCTTCGAAAAGTGGAGGCGTCAGCAAAGTTGAATGTAACAATTAATTCACCAGAAAAAAAGTTTCACTTTCCGAAATGGGAAGCTTATTGTGACATGGGAGTTTGCACGTAACGCGTAATTTTAAAAGTAACTACAGTACCACAAAGAGTTTTCCTTAAAAATAATAGACACCCGTTTCACTTTTCGTTACGCTTCCCTTAGCCCTTTTGGTGCCGACGAGACATTGTCGTTTACAAGCGGCAACAACTTCGGCCGGCACTAAAAGGGTTAATCCATGAATTTATTGCGGCGGCACGAGAAGTTACAGGTAGAAAAAAAAAAGGAAAACAGAAAACATGGCAAAGAGCGTTGAAAAATCGAGTCTTATTTCCGCGGGTCGGCGAAGGAAACGTAAAAAGGAAATGGTCGTCAAGGAGCTTCGCATCGATTTTCCATCGGCGGGCATCGGCCGCCGATGGAAGGAGTCGACGCCGCCCGATGCACCGATGCACAGTTGCACCGTAGCACCGGTCCCCCTCCGAGGAGTGCTCCGTAATCTCCGGAAATTAAAGTTTCCTCGGCAGAGGCGGAAATCGCCAGCGCGCCGGTCGAAAAAAAAATCCGGCGCGTGGACATCCAGGCCACGCGCGCGGGAACTTCCGCGAGCGGATGATCGGATGATTATTCCGCCCGATTATACGATATGCGTATCCTCTACAGTCTAATATAGGACAACGGGTCGTTTACGTACCAAGTGACGGTGCGGATGGCGCGATCGCGAGCGTCCTACGACCGGGGATGGCCGAGAAAAATTCGGATTTCGTCCTAGGATTCAAACTCACCGCGGGGCGTAAGGATTCGTTCGGGGTCGCCTCGCGCCGGGCGGCGAAGACAGCCGAAGTCTGCCGAGGACGGCCGATTGCCTCGGCGTCCTCTGGCAACACCTGTGCGACATTCGCGCCGGGCACTCGGCATCGCTCCGTCGGAAATAGTCTCGTGGGTCTCGTCACGCCACTCGTTTTTCCCCTCGCCCAGAGTTCCCCGTCTAAAATAGCATCGCGGAGCGGGCATCCAAATGTGTCCTTACAGGTTAGGTCACCCGCTTCGCGCCTCTCGCGAGCCCGTAGGGCGCGCACGCGCTCGGCCGATCGATAGAATTCAGCCCGTGCCCAGCCAACTCGAGACCTCGTGGCGAGGTCGGCTCCATTAACGCGGAGCGAGGTTAGGTTCCATTAAAGCGGCGCGCTGTACGCGAGATGCCGCTCTCTCCCGGGAGAGAGAGAGAGAGGCGGAATCTAGGTTAGGTCGACTCACTTGTAGTCCCGGGGGAAGGTCTTCAGGGCGACGTAGAACCATCGGAAGCGGCCCCCGGCGACGACGTAGGCCACCAGGGCTACCAGGAAGAGCTGGACCAGCGAAAGGGGCCCCAGGAAGAGCCAGACCGCCGTCAAGGCGCCCGCCAGGGCCACGAGGGCGAGCATGAGGACCGCGAGGCGTCGGAGCAAGCGTACGACTGCGTTCCAACGGCCGACTGATCCGCATCCGTCGCCACGTGAGGCACCAGCCAGCGCCTCCGTGGCCAGGGTCGACGTCAGCGACGACGGCGATGACGTCACCGCGGGATTTCCCCCTCTCACGGTGCACTCGCCCCGCTCCACGTCCTGCGAACAGGTAGAGGTGAGAGCTCGGGCGCAGCAGCCGCGGCCCGGCGGAACCACCGGGACCGCTGGAACTAGTGGAACTAGTGGAACTCCAGGAAATAGAGCGTCACTCGAATGTACGCGAGATAGCTCATCTCCTACTCCTATTAAGGTGTTATGAAAGTGTCGTATATATCAGGGCACTTGGTAGAGTTTCGCGCCAAATACATTTAAAAACCTACTTGAACGGCTCCGAATACTTAACGCCAAAATTCGATACATCAATTCGATAAATATTTCTCAATTAAGAGAACTTATCATATACATGTGCCCATAATTATGAAAGTGGTCTAAGTCAAAATTGAAAAAAAAAAAATGAGTTTATCAGTTATTTCACGCCACATTATTACCGACCGGGGCGATAAATCGATAGATTTATTAATTGCTGATTTTTCGTTCCCCCAATTTTTTTTTATTTAAAACAAAAATTCGGCCCATAGAGGGTTAAGTTTCATGGTAAAGGAAGTGGAGAACGTTATAACGGAGTCGATGAACGGTACCGACTGGGGCGATAAATCGATAGATTTATTAATTGCTGATTTTTCTTTCCCCCAATTTTTTTTTATTTAAAAAAAACATTCGCCCCATAGAGGGTCAAGTTTCACGGTAAAGGCAGTGGAGAACGTTATAACGGAGTCGATGAACGGTACTAACCGGGGCGATAAATCGATAGATTTATTAATTGCTGATTTTTCGTTCCCCCAATTTTTTTTTATTTAAAACAAAAATTCGACCCATAGAGGGTAAAGTTTCATGGTAAAGGCAGTGGAGAACGTTATAACGGAGTCGATGAACAGTACCGACCGGGGCGATAAATCGATAGATTTATTAATTGCTGATTTTTCGTTCCCCCAATTTTTTTTTTTATTTAAAACAAAAATTCGGCCCATAGAGGGTTAACTTTCACGGTAAAGGAAGTCGAGAACGTTATAACGGAGTCGATGAACGGTACCGATAAATCGATAGAGGGGAAAAGCATAATCAAGAGAAACGATCGATACCGTTGGAATCTCCAGAAATTTACGCATTTTCATTTTTCCAGAAACTCCGAATGAGCTGGCGATATTCGGAGAAAACCACCGGAAGTGGAGGGAAGAGAGGGAAAGTCATTCCGTCGTACAAAGTCCGGTCGCGACACATCGCTGATATAGTTGGGACCAAACTGGTGATAACAGGATTTACTAAAATTTTAAACGAAACCCCTTATCTCACGGTAGGATAAATTTCCACCTCAAGAAATGGGAGCGCAACAAATGGCACGAAAAGTCGAACGTTCAATCCCTTACAGTTATTTTTATACAATTAATTAGTATTCATTTTTCCATCTTCGTGGGTAGGATAGAGATAATTTGCGTAAGCGTTTTTGCTAGTGTTAGTGTTCCACTATGTATCGGATTAGGCGAAGTTTTCCGTAAGACGCGAATTCCGACATTAATTAATTAATTTATCGGCACATTCGCTCTAGTTTGATAAGCCTTTGCGCCGGTACAAGGAATTTTCGGCGATTTCCCCAAGTGTCCCTAAACATAACTTTAATTGTACAAATTCCAGATGCAAAAAATGCTTGTTTTTTTTTTATTCAGTAAGACTGAATCGGGCTTTGTTCCCACGAAGATAGCATGATAGCGTACCAATACATAGAAAATTACGTGATTCCATCAAATGAGTCCCATAACTGGAATTTTATTTCCTCGGCAGATTCCACGAGAGAAAGGAAGGATTCGATATAACCGAGAGCGAAACGACGAGTACTCTTTATCAGGCAAAATCGGCCTCGCAACTGTCCGATAAGCCGAATTTTCAGAAATCGTGACTCCGCTCCGATAATCATGCAAAAAGATTCCGATAAGTCGGCTCACTTTTGCTCTGCTGGCAACTTAATAATTCCTATCGCAGTGTTCAACAATCTTACATAATTCCTGGGTGGCATGATCCCGGTACAGTGTAACTGACTATGCGATTAAATGATCGATTAATCTGAACTCTTTGTGCCGCGACATTTGCAATTCACGTTGACGTGAAAAATTCCAGTTCCCGTGTAAAATAATTCTCTACGCTGATAAGAAATTTTCTTTGAACCAGAGAAACATGTCGATAATTCAAAAAATAATTATTTCACTCAAAGTGGATTAAATCGGAATTATGACAAAATGATTCTTTGGTTCAATTACATTTATTTATTTCTTTGTTTCTCAGGGCGTTTAATTCTGTCAGAGCGTTATCTCGGGACATGCGATAATTAGTATAAATACAATTTGCGTCTGCATATCACGCGATCCCTGCAACAATATTTTTAACGGCGCCGAAGCCTTCGTGATAAGAGATTCCCATGTCACACAATGACTTTTCATCCTCCGACGATGTTTAATCGCTATCACGAGCCTAAAAAGTGAAGCGAACGAGCCGTTAAAAAATAATCCACTTTGTAATTCGTTAATTAGCATATTATCAGCTCATTAGGCGATCGATTAATCTGAATCCCTCACATCATTCCAACACTTCTCTAAGAGTTTCATTCATCCTAGCGTTATCTCGAGGCTTGCGATGATTACTATCAGTATGATTTGCATGTGCATATCACGCGATCCCTGCACCATCATTTTTATCGTCGTCGGAACTCTCGTGATAAGAGGTTTCCAAGTCACACCATGATTTTTCCTCCTCCGATGATGTGTTAATCCTTATCTCAAGTCTAAAAAGTGAAGCAAAAGAATCGTTAAAGAAAAATCCACTTTGTAATTCGTTAATTGGCATATTAACGGCCTTCGGTGTAATTAACTTCGGTGTGAATTTATTAAGATCGAATGTTTGCTCTTGGAAGCCGCTCTTCCGTACTCGTCGCGCATTCTCGGATTAATTAATTTTCCCAGTGCAGATGCAGTTAATTGAACGCGCTCCGAGGCATTACGTGTCATACTTGCTGCATCTCGGGGATGCTCGTATGACTTGCATTGCACTTCTCGAATGGAACTGAGGTTAGCATCGTAAATGGGATATGTAGGAACAATTTTTGGAAATTGTCGGGGCAGCGCCAACGAAATGGTGTCGGGTCTTCAGGAATGTCTTTAATTTCACAATCGATGGCGACATATCAACAGGTGAACGAGTGTTAAATTTGGAAACTCCATTAACAACTGGGATTTTCAAGGAGTATATTGCGATAACACCTACCAGGCATTTAGTTATCTGATATGGAATTGTTTGAGTATATTGCAAAATTACCCAGTGGACAAGTACTGGATGTTAAATCGCTTGATCACATTGCATGCGTTGATAAAAATATCCATGTTAATTTACACATCGGTTATTTTTATGCCCTAATGAATTGGAGTAAAATTACCCCCTCTCTGTAATATCACATTTAATTTAAATTAAAATGCACCAATGCGGTAAATACACGATGTCAAGTTTATTTATATATTTTCTAATTCGGCATTTTTCCACTTTACTTTTTTTTTTTTTTTGAGCGAAACTTCAATTATGAGCGCGTGTACAAATGTATGTAAATTTTCATGGATTTTTATCAGTGCAGCCTCGGTTAAGGCAGGTAGTTACTTGGCATTGAATTGCTTCACCTGTTGATAAAAAACATCGAAAACGTCACTTAATGAGGTAACTCGAATTCCTGCGGCCAGGTATATTTCCTCGTGTCTAGAAACACGTTTGTAGTAGTTTCCTCGTGTCCAGAATGGCCTTCAGGATATAAAAAAACCTAAATGGAATTTACCGATTTAATGGATTTTCGTCCCGATGTCTACACCCGTAAATAAGTAAATAATTGGAAGTCCATACATGTTTTAACGGGCTCTCTTGATTTCGGAGTGCTAAAATTCATTTAGCGCCTCTGGCCGTGATTTATCCTTTTCTCGTAATAGGTTTCCCTTTTCGGCGGTACGTTCATTATAGTTGGTACCCAACAGTACTTATCTTTTACATACGTATTCTTACATATATGCCTGAACTTTGGACGGTACATGGATTCTGATTTGTGTCGGTTGTAATAGACGCTTACGTGTCGTCTTTAGAAGTACATGCGCCTTACTTTTAAATGGTCAAAGGTTGCGATAGTAAAGTCACGCTACCGATATGTAATGATTTCAATTCACGAACCAACCTGTACTAACTTCGTACAGTTGTCACGGTATTACGTAACGCTCGTCCCGGCGATCTAGTTACACCGACACATCTGAATTTCACTCCAATTATTTGATACCGAAGGTCGCAGTCGACCGTAATACAATACAGTTATATTTAATTCGACATGCCAGCCCTCGATACATATCCTATCCCCTAACTCCTATTAAAAGGATAAACAATCATAAATCAACGTAGCCGTACGATAATTAACATCGTAACAATCCTGAAGTAAAGTAACGTCCCAGAGCGAAGATTAGTTAAGCGCCTTTTAATCCCCCGAGGGGAACATTTTTAAATAGGAAAGTTCTACGATTACCTCGATGCAAAAACATGAAACATCTAACCTTTTCTTCTAGTTAATAATTTTGACATCGCTCCGTCGATGGACCTTTCTCTGGAAGTTCTGGGAATATTCATAACTCCACTTGCAGATATGACCTCAACGAATAACTTTAAGATATTTAACCTTTTTCTGGTTAATCTGCCATTAAGATTGCCTCGTTACGGGGTTTCTTTCCAGGGAATTCCATGAATATCGATAAATCTTACTTGAACGCACAGGTGAGGAAGCGTAACGACATCCCGTGTGAATTTTTCACACCGGTCACTTGCGTAAACGTTTCATTATCCAGATTAACTCCACATGTTCTCTCATCTGTCAGATATCAGCCTGTAAACACGGTCTGCGTTCCGTATCCAAGATGGCGGCGGTCACGTGACGGACGCCATTCCTCGCTTTACCTTTCGGAAGGTTCGTCCACTATTCCCAACGCCGTGTCACTCCACAGCGAGCTTTTTACAAGCAACGTAACACTTTAAGCCGACATCCCTGTCAAAGCAAATATTAACGGCAACATAGAGAAGTTTCGCAGGACATTTCACCACGCTCGCGTGTCACGACCCGTCAGACATGTCCAGACCTGTCGTTGTCCCGCGACCCCTGACAGCCTAAAACGCAGACGATTAAAAACGCAACAAAAGACAGAACTCGTCGATCTAACCAATAAAAAGGGGTCTCTCTTTAAACCTTTTTGAAATTATAACCACGCGGAGGAGGCTATTCTTCGGTTTTTTTTACGAAGAATGGCAATGTCGGGCGGATACCTTAAATCGTTAAGTCGCATGCGTGTTACTCACTCTGGAGTAAACTCCTCTTGGGCGATCAGCGAGGACGAACGGCGCCTGGATACATCTTTGCAGGATTCTTTTGAGCCGCACGATTTCGCGACCCTTCCCCTCGCGTCGCCAACTCCGCGCCGAGTGCCACTTCAAGACCGCACCGGGTCCCGTCTAACCGTCGCGCCTCCGAAGGTTCTCGACATCACTGTCCAGCGGGGGAAGGTTTCTCCAGGAAATGCGCCCCGTTTTTTACGTTCACTCGAATCGTTTACTACATTTGAATTGGTCCGCGGTAACGTTAACGATCTCACCCGCCGCCGTGCATGGATACTGCGTTCCGAGCGCAATCAATATCGCCGCGGTGCTGCCGCCTGGCGGCGGGAGCGCGAGCTTCTTAGCGAGCGACCCGCGCTCTGTTTTATCGACGCGGACGATCCGTCCAGTGCGCGGGAAATTCGATGTCAGTCGAGGTTTTTACTTTCGCAGGGCCTCCTTAACCACATGCGGAAATTTCGAAAGATTCGGTCCACCCAGTTTGGGGAAAGGTTTATTAATATATATTTTGACGTTTAATATAAATAGAATGACCCTTTCATATCACCTTAAGAGATCAATTATACGTATAGGTAATCATTATCTTTACGAATTAATTGCTTTCCGACGACAGTAAATCGAGAATTTGTAGTAAAAATGTCGAAAAAGAAAAATTCGCAAACTGCTACCTATAACTTTAGTCGGAATAGAAGCTGATTAAAAATTTGCATCTGCTATTTACAAACGCGAATGGACTATATACATGCATTTTTTGCACTTTTAACGTCTGAATTAATGGGCAAGATAATTACATAATTATGAATTCTATATATTTAAAGTGTTAAATTGGTGTAATTTATTTACACGACGGTGTCTCGATTTACTCATAAAGACAGTATCTCAATTTATTCATGTAAGCCGAGATGAGCAATTGATCATACACTGTATAGTGACGATTACGAATCAGTGGTGACATATAATGTGCGATTAATCGTTCGATAACAGCTAGCGTGGAATTGAAAAATTATAATCCCGATAAATACTATCATCTCAGACAGAACTGCATAAAAAAAAATAATAGCGGGACGAGGCATGGCTAATCAACACACGAAGTCATACTTGTCTGTCATCAGACGGATAAAAAGTATCGATGAACTTTGTTCGCCGTGATTGCAACCTTCTCTTAATACGTGACGCCGCTTGTATAACAAATTATGATAATTGATTGTAATTCCGAGTTAACGTATAGACGCGTTCAGAGAAGTGACAGGTGACTCACGTTCATCTGGAAATGTCACACACTGCAATTACTCCTCGTTTAATTTCCACCTTGTGATATTCTCGAGAAGCGACAAAAAGTGCCGGTTGGTTTTCTTCGAAAAAGGTCAGACTGCAAATTCCGTCGTCAACGATTCGTTATATACTTTTTATCTCCCTTTTTTTGTTGTCAATCCGAACGAGAGGTGGCACGATTCGACGCAATTTTAATCCCGAAGGGAGAAATCGAGAAAGTGGGATTCAGAAGGGTCTGGTTCTCTATTTTACGCGTTTTCGTGCCTAATTTCGGTTCGCTTCGCCACTTTTTGTCGGATGTACAGAGGTGCAGCAACACTCGAGAGGAACGGTACTTGCTTTTTAAAAGCAAGTGAAAGTGTTGCCTCCACTTTTGACTCCTTTACCCCTTTCGCTGCTAACGGTGACTACAGTCGCCTGACGCTCGCTAAGCAGTATATATAGTATATATAATTTTTAGCAGTATATATAGTATATATAATTTTTAGCAGTATATATAGTATATATAATTTTTAGCAGTATATATAGTATATATTTTTTTTGTCACGCATCGGGCCCGCCGAGTCCAGAAACGGCGACGCGAGCGCCAGTTCGGTAAGCGGCCAATTCCGCAACTAAAGTGGAACCCCGGCACGGAGCCGTTATAAAAGTGGAGGCGCTAAGAAATGCAATCGCGAAACATGGAATAGCTTAAAAAACGCAGAAAAATCGTCCAATCTCAATGAGCTTCTTAAAATTGACATTACTCAATCAAGAGGTTCAGAAAGCGACGTTCCTTGTCCGGGCTGAACATTGCACATGTGCCCATAATTATGAAAGTGGTCTAAGTCATATATTCTTCGTTTCGAAATTACATTGAATTAATTTCCTTTGAAATAATATGTCGTGAAATAACTGATACTCATTTTTTTTTTTAATTTTTACTTAGACCACATTCATAATTATGAGCACATATAACGACTAGCTCTGAATTTCCCGCCTCTATTATACACACTTTTGGCGAAACTCAACCGAGTATCTTAACCGGAAAAAAACCTGGAACCGACGAACACGCACTTACCCTGTCCTTGGCGGAAACCTCGAGGCAGATCGCCGGTTTCCCATTTCCCACGTCGTCGGTTCCCCTCACGGAGTCCGACATATCCTCGGATATACCTCGCGGTCTCTTCGAGCTAGAAAAACCAAAAGCGCGCGATCGTCATTCGCCGCTGGGAATTTCAACTGTTCACTCGAGTCCTTTCACTCGCGAAAATCCTGCGAAGCGCAGCGCCCCCCCGCGGAGGGACCACGTGGGTCCGGTGCACCCACGTGACGCGGGACCGAACGCGATATCGCGCGAGGGATCGATGCCCGGTCCGTGGCAGTGCACTCGCGCGCTGCGTTCACGCCGACTTCCTTTTCTCACCCTTCGAGCGGTCGACGGGAACTAGTTCGACTTTTTTTCCCTCTCTCTCTCACGTGCTTCCACCACGGCCCGGTTGGAGTCCCGTAACCGGGAGCGCGCGTGGTCGGGTGCAACCTGCGTACTCCTCGGCGAGGCTCTGGACGAGGACTAAGACACGGCGTCCACCGAACGCCGGCTCGCGGCCCCGTGACCCCTCCCCTTCCCCCCTTCCCCCTCGCGCTTTCGATCCGCCTCCGACCCCCTTACAACCCCTACCACTTTGCGCTCTTGTATATATATGTATTTTCTATTGAGAAAATTATATGTAATTGCGGGAAAATATTTAAAATGGTTAAAACTGATGGTTTTTTTTTTTATTTAATACAAACGCATTCGATCGTCATGTTACGTGAACGATGCGCCCAAATTGGGAAATGTGACGTTTTTTAATTTATTTAAATTGGGAGGAATTTCAAAAGGATTTATGATGCGAAGGGTTAATTGTTCGTGACTTTTTTTTTTCGTGGACTGGGCGTAGGGCATCGTTTTAATATTTTCCACGGGAATTTGGAGGCTCTAAGAAAGATCCCGACTCCTGTAGAATTTTTATTTTTAGACACTTTTTATATGAATTTAAGGGGAATTTTTGGGAAGAATTATTCCCGGTAATATTTTCTGTATTTGAGGGCAACGTTGTGTATGAAGTTCTTTTCGTGAAATCATGTCGAATAAATACTAACTTAGCGTCATTTGGGATTCTTACGAAATCAATTTCGCTTGTGCCAAGAAATTTCTTTAAACGAGAGGCGATTCGGAAAATAATTTTTTTCGCCGTCTGGGGGATCGGACGCACCCTGCTTAATCCTTGACACCCTCTATCGAGGTAATCTTTCAGACATGATCGGAATGGCGAAGTAAAAGTCGAGGACGACCCCGAGTTATATAAGATTGATAATACTCCGGCTTACAGATTCGCAAGTTTCTACGGAGAAAGAAATCATCCAAAGTTATTATGTCGCGCACGTCTGCGTCCCATCGTGGTCAGGTAATGGCCGAATGTCTGAAGTCACGGCGAATCTCGCCGGGACTTCGGACTCGGATAAACCTGGCTTACCTTCGCCGACAAAGAGGACTCGCGAGAGTGCGCTAAACAATGGCGAAAACATAAATTCTGCATCGCCTCCGCGTCGATGAGCGATCGGTGAAAGGGAACCAACTCCTTTGCATAGCTTTTTCCACCTTCAGGAAAGAATTCCATTAGCCGGTAAATGCGTTCCCCGGGGGACGGTTTCTTAACTTCCAATTTCTGGATTCCTCGCCATATTTTTAGGACTCCTCCAAGCAGGATTTCCCAATCCTTGGTAAGAGCAAGATATCGATTTCTAACTTTACGTTATCATATTACAATTTATGAATCCTTCTTCTTTTACTCCATTTGCATTCGAGGCTGCGTTCACGTCCCGCTTCTTCTCTCATCCTTGGAATTGTCTCCTGCGGAAAAATAAGAAAAAAAAGTAGAGCATTACCTTACATTTAGCTCTACTTTGAATCGAAGCCATCTAATTAAGCCAATTTTCGTTCCGCTACTCTTTTTAAGTCCTACCTTTCATTTTGTACGTTCTACTTAATCCTCTGCAACGCCACGCCATTTTGAAGTGATACTCGATATCCATATTTTTCATCTTATTTAATTTCTCCGAGAAAAATTGATGTAGCATTTCATTAATATCCCACGCCTTCGCAATTACGGGATTTGATTAAAAATTCTTAATATGTAAATCATAAATATAAAGCCCTATTACAGTCTACAATTAGTTTCGATTGGAATGCAAATTTTGTCTCGTTATTTTCAGAAGTCCTTCCAGGGTGCTTGGATTCCTTAGGAAGGATTTTTCAACCCCTCGTGTTTCTTGTGGTTCCTTCAAGGACGTGGAGGGATCTTGATAAGAGCAAGTATCGATTTTTAATTTAACCCTCTGCCATTACGTTTCATAATTCTTTGTTTTGAGTTCGTTCGCCTTCAAGGCTCCATTCCGATTCGACCCTTGCGTAAAAAATCGAGAAGCGGCTTCTTTAAGGTTTCCGCATAATTAACGGAGGACACCGAATGCGCAATTTCCGCAAGGCGTCGGTGTTCCATTGAAGCGGGGAACGCGGGGAAAATTATGCGGAAGATCGGGCCAGAGGTGAAGCCGCCATTCTCGTCATTGACGGCACTTTGACGAGCGATAAGTTGTAAGAATCGTAGGCCGTAATGAAAGGATGAACCGAAGGCAAAAATCTCAAGTTTCTATCGTACGCGACGGGATGGATTGCGTAACGTCATTGCGTAACGTGTAATGCAATTTTATCACATCCGAAGAGGGCTCGCCGAAGGGGACGGCCGTCAGGGCCATTTTTTACATTTCACCGCGTAAAAACATTATTTTCATAACGAGTATTAACCTGGTAACATCGTCATTAGACTGATCATCCACGAAATGTGTACAAGTGTTGGTAGGATACATTGCAAATGTAGATTACTGTATTCTAATTATTTTCTCACGTGCGGCCGTTACTTTGCGTCCCAAATTGAACTTTAATCCCCTCGGTAATTGTTACTTACAAAGACTCGAATCGTTAAAGGAATCTCATTAACATCCCTGATTTCGACCTCAACAACCGTGATGTACATTATTCATGAGAGCTTTTTTTGGAGTTACATCGTCATCATTCTGAAAACTTTCCTTCCGGAATGACAATTACATGTTCCTTCGGTCATTCTTCAAAAACTCATTTTAATCGCCTTGCGAGGATAATTCCAGTCCCTGGAGATTGTAGTTCTCTCAAAATCGCTCGAAATCTGGTTCGCTGATTTTTTTTTCCTTTTTTTTTCTTTCCCTGGTACTACCAATTGCGTAATGAGCCGCACGGGAGTAATGACGCGTCATTACGCGGGTTTTATCCGCCCTAGCGGATTTCGCAAGGGTGTTGTAAAAGGCAAAGAGTACAGTGAACTCTTTTAACGAGGAGAGAGATTCCAGTTGTTATCGGAGTTGTAATGGAAGTGCAGGTGATCGGTAGAGACCAATGGATTTAGATATTCTTTGTCCCAAAGAAATTTTTTCTAAATACAAAGAATTAGACTCAAATAAAATTCTTATAATTCTGAAGAAACGTTGCATTCAATTTATCCCAGTTTATTCGAGTCCATGAATTATTCTTTGAATTTACAGAAATGTTCCTCTGGTATTATTCGAAAATATTAATACTATTCTATAATATTAAATATTTCTTCGGTTCAGTGACGTTATTTTCTCCGTTTGGGTATGATTATTTACCGCGAATCGATCTGCAAGAGGAAGAACTGAATTATTCACAGGAAAGATAGAGTCGTAAGGATTCCAGCTATTGGATTATTTATAACATGCGACATCAATTTTTTATGATTTATGAAATGCCTATGAGATATGTCGGCATCACGCTCGGTTTATCTGCATGCATTTATTCGAGCAGTTGCATATGTGCCCATAATTATGAAAGTGGTCTAAGTCAAAATTATAAAAAAAATGAGTTTATCAGTTATTTCACGCCATATTATTTCAAACGAAATTACTTTAATGTAATTTTGAAACAAAAGATATATGACTTAGACCACTTTCATAATTATGGGCACATATCTCGAGTGTTCTTCGTTTGTGCACTTACTCTCTGGTTTCGGAATTTCTTTTTGCAACCGCCGACACTTTTTGTTGTATACGAGCGGTTTTTGTTGCTCTTCTTCGCGTGGTAACGATTCCAAAGATGGCGAGACCGGTTCGAGATTACCCGTTACGACTGCACCTCGTGATTATGAAAGCATAGTAATATAAGAAAATTGGCTTAACAATTGCGCCGCTCCGAGAAGCATTCCATTGTTGCTCTGGTGTTTGTAATTTCCCTTACCTCGGCAATCTTGTTAACGAACCGTTAACGGGATTGACCGACTCCGACAGTTTCGTTAGAACTTGTTTCCAAACGGCCATTTTCCAGGACGTGTTTCTTAATATGCTTTCGGACATAATTGGGATATTTCACATGTTCATACGCAGTCCAGATTTCTTTACTAAAATGAGAAATATGGAAGGTTAATAGGTTAGGTCACGTGGCTTTATATGGAACGACGCGGTTTACTTAGGTTAGAATAATTCCGTAAATATTTATCAAATCGATATACGGAATTTTGTCGTTAACTATCCAGTGCTTTTTAATGCACCGCAACATTTGGAAAGAAATACTTCATTCGATTTTCTAACGGCATGTTCTATCGTATTTGGTGAAAATAATTCATTTAAGCTGTTTCTTTGGGAGAAAGCGATTTCTGCAATTTTTGTCATTAATCGGGGAATGATAAATGTATTTGGCTAAGTTTTTGTACACCAAGTGCTTTTTTTTTAGGCATGCGGTTTACTTAGGTTAGGACGTGGCGCGCAAAAATGGTGAGAGTGAGACTCGAACTTCATCGAATTAGAAGTTTCCATTAGCGGTCTCCTGCACTCTCGAAGGCTCGAGAGAATGACCGTGACTGAATTTTCTCATGACAGGTAATGAACTCAATAGTAAGTAATGGCCGGGAGGGTCGGGAGAGTCGAGCAATGGCCGTAGTGTCGCATGACGCCTAACGCGACTAACTCTAAAGTCTACTAACGGTACAAATGCAAGTGCAGGTGCATTTGCATCCGAACGCTGTGGCCTGCATCCTCGATAATGTTTTCGTTTACGGGACACCCGGTTGCATAATTAAATATCTGTCACCTCTGCATCACGCCTTTCGATGGCATAGAGCGATTAGAAATTCTCAATAATGGCGCACGAATAATAAATACCGGTAAATAATTAACGAACACGGGCCAGAATTCATGAATTTGTGGCCATCTTGGAAATTCAAAAGGTCGCCGGCTGAGTGGGCGATCTACTTGATGGCTCACTTATGTCTTTCACATTTACTGAAGGATATATGTATATATCCTCTGGTTAAATATATATCTGTCTTTTATATCCAGAGATTCATTTCGAATTCGTATTTACGTACAGTATTGTCAGGCAATTCGAAGAGTACCGGCTTTCGAAAGTCGCGCCGCGGCGGCCATCTTGGAAATTCAAAAGGTCGCCGGCCGAGCCGCGCGACTGCGTGGGCGACCCACCTCGTGGCTCACCTATTCTTTCTGCATTTACTAACGGATATATATCTGTATTTTATATACAAAGATTCACTCCGAATTCGTATTTACGTATAGTATTGTCAGGGAGGATGAAGAATTCCGGCTTTCGAAAGTCGCGCCGCGTCGGCCATCTTGGAAATTCAAAAGGTCGCCGGCCGAGCCGCGCGGCTGCGTGCGACCTACCTCGTGGCTCACCTATTCTTTTCGAATTTACTAGTGGATATATATCTGGATTATTCCGAATATCAGTGAAATTTGGAGCTTGATCTAGAAACGACAAATTTGTGGAATCAGGTGAGCAGAGTAAAGAACTCTGGTTATTATTTCGTTGTCGCAAACTATGAGAACCGTGACACTCTTCGCGGTGTATGTTAATGTCTTTCCGGTGTCTCGGTGGTTAGTCGTGCTTTCAGTCATTTCCTTTTCTCGTAATACCGATAAAAAGTAACAGTACCGCGGTGCAGTTGGTGCGTCGTAAAAAACCGCAGAGGAATTTTACCGTATTTCAATTTTGACATCACTTGACGACCGGGAATACTTTTATACAAACGTTTTTACGTTAATGGAAGAAGTGGATAATTAATTCCGCGGTACCCGTTAGACGAGATTAAAGATTCTTAACAATATATCTCTACAATATTTCAGCAATATTGATATGTAATTAAAGCTACGCGATGATGATTAAAGCTCTCACGAACGAAAGGTAATTCCCTTAGATAATAGGTAATAGATCGGTATTCTCGCATAATCAGCTAACGCATAAACATTTTCTCACACGTCAGGTCGAGATTCTGCAGTAAATCAATCAGTTAGAAGTTTACGACAGTTTGGAAGGGCATGAAGTCGCCGCATGCGTATGTACAGTACCGCATATACATTACGAGTAAATTGCGACATATGCATATCAATATTACGTATTAGATCATTTCGCAAGATAAGACATATTTATTCGGGGTGTTTTGTTTCACAGCTGTCGGAGGCTCCTGGACACCCGGTATATTGTTGCAGAATTTTTCGGGACTTCCGACAGAGGGCGACATCTTCTCTCGCCTTTCTCGCTAGTGGCGAACCCTCCGTGCAGTTCGTATATAAGACAGATCAGGAGAATAGTTTAACGTGGTCCGATGCTTCTCAGGTAAGGTTAACGATCAGGCTCGTAACACGCATCATGAGTGGCGGCTTCTCTGCATGTGTTGTGTAAATACCCGTTAACAGGGGGGAAGTCCCCCCTTGATTAGCGGGCCCCACTCACACATCGCGAGGAGTCTCCTCTTCTCGCACCCTCCACAGCCACAGTTAATTGTGCTGCGTTTCTCCAAGTGGTGTTAAATGCACCGTCAATAACAGTTGATGCTGTGTTTGTTCTCTCCCTGAAATGTGTCTCTCGAAAGTTAGGGTTAATCGTATCACCATTCACTGTAGAAGCGACTTTGACTGCTTTTTTGATATTTTTGAAGAGCTCTTCCCAGAGTAACACGCCTCTTGGAGTCTCACAAAAATCCTTCTCGTAATTACTTTAAGTGGGTTAATTAATAAAAGAAATTGCGATGATAGAAAAATTATGAGATCATCTTCCGAATTAAAATGTCTAAATTCCTGAAATTAAATCCTGGAATGGAACTTTTAAATTGAGCATTATTTATCTTATGAATTTTATTAAATATCCAGGCAGTAATTAATTATTCCTACGAGTGGGATTACTTTATGCGGTCTAATCGTTACAGAGATGTGGCTCATAAATTGTATTCGGCTAGCTCGTTACTCTCATTAAATTTTTCTGCCATTAAGTGAAATTGCAGTTCCTCTTAGAAAGGTGCATCAAATTACTTGGCTCTGAAACGAGCGACCGAGAAAATGCCAAAGCAGTGAGACGCAATGATAATGTCGAGAATTACCCGAGAAGTGCAATGGAAAAAGTACGTTCTTTTTTATTTTTTACTCCATCGTATGCATTGAATTTTTTGTTAGACTGTTTAAGCGTTCCACGAGCCTTCATAAAAGTCTCTGTTGCTTGTTTGAATCATCATCCAGGGGTTACAGGCCAATTATTCAGTGAATTAATTATGAAACGCGGTAATGTAAATAATATGTTAATGGATGAAAACGACAGTATACGGGAATCGAGTCAGGATAAAATAATCGTGTCAAGTCAATATCATACAATCGCATTATTTCGACTTCGTCGCTCAACGATATCACGTGGAAATATTTTCCATAATCCGTTCGGTTATTTCGCGTCTAAAATGTTAATTATGCGTATACGTAACGAGCAATGACAGTCAGGTGATCGAGTAATTAAAGCAAAGGTGGCTTGCATCCAGTGACTTTAATTATTGACCTGCTTGATAATGCAGTCATTGCGAGAAAAAATAGATTATCGGTCTTTAAATTCCAGGTACTTCATCGGGCACTTTTTTTTTTCAGGTGTGTATGAAATAAGTGCATAATGCACTGTACGGTGCATCCACCTCGGGAAGAACAGCGCACCAGTATTAATTGCACCATTTCCCATTTACCGTTCGATCGTGAACTCGTAGATTAGAATTCTGTCTACTCCCCTTCTTCTGTACACAGTAAGTAGTGCGACCGACAATTGCCCAGTCAAAACATTAATCCTATCTAAGCATGACTGATAACAGCTCAAAAAATCACGCTTCTCGATATTTTCAGATCGAGCGGTGTCGAAGTGCAAATTAGCCTGCACTTTTGGCCAGTCGTGACTTTTCAATCACTCATCGAGTACGAGGTCAGGATTTTGGATTCGCTTGTCAATTCTGATACCATATAACAGATAAGGAGGCTGATGCGTGCAGAAAAGTGCACTTCCAATCTTGGCGAACTTCAAAGATCAGAGTCTCAAGTCGGCAACACTAGCACACGTTAAAAAGATCCATTAAATTCACACACCGTTAGTACACAAAGTCGTGCCGAAAAGGAATGACGTAATTTTAAATAATATAACATCACGTCGTTATTTTCCGAAATCCTCCTATATTTAAATCACACGTTAGAAATTTACCCCACGTGTTCGTAAAACATATACCAAGGGTGTTGTAAAGCTCCAATAATTTGTTAACGTTGTGGCGATAAATCGTAGCGATTTCCAACCTGTGTAGTTAAATCGTGTTTATTTACACGTTATTCCCTTGACAAGATTTATCGCAACAATTTGTCGTTACGTTCGTAGCAACCTTTACTGACTGGCCCACTAACCGAGCGGCGACCTACATATTCGCGAATGTATGTACGTAAAGTATGTATATACATGCACATACTTCCGATATACGTTGGAGAATGCGTTTCTCGAGACGGAATCGGTGGGAGGCCGAAATTTACTCTTCAAACATACATCGTATTAGCGTCTTCACCTTCCCGCGCAAATTTAAATCCTCTCGCGCATGCGTTCTACGTATAAGTTCGCGCATGCGCTGTTAGTATAAGTTCGCGCAGGTGAAAAACCAGAAGGAGCGACTGCATGCCTGGAGAACATCAGGGCCAACTACTCTTAGGGTTGAACGACCGTCCGTGGATTGCGGATTTATTTCCGAGAGCTTAGGCACGTTACCGTGAACGTTTCTTTACGGAAGAAACGGTAGAAGGAAGTATTTAACGGGTTTAAGGCGTTACGAAAGTGTCATACATGTATGTGTACCAAAGTCAAGTATTTGTAAAATTTTCCTCAAAACTGGGTGCAAAGAATAATCTGAAACCTTACCACGTGATTACAGACGCCTTAATAAATTTTAAACCCATTTTTCGAAAAAAGAGAAAAAATCATTTCTCTTCCGGGATAAATAAAAAACAAAACATTTGTTATTTCCAAAGCTGAAATTTCCCGGGTTTTAACATCTTCATTAAGGTTTCCATAATCACGTGTTAACGTTTTTCACCCGTAATCATCGTATCATAAATCTTCACTTTATTTACTTGCACTTCACTGACGTAGGTAATTGCGATTAATAACGGTCGGTAAGAAAAAAAAACGAAAAATGTGAATCCGTTGTGTGAAGAGAGACATTTACGTTTTTATAGATACATTTGTGACGTCACTTAAGGATGATGGATAAAATGGCTCGATTTTTATTTAATGGGGAGAGAAGGGCGCAATTTTGTATCTTCGAGAGAATATCTCTAAGGTTTGGATGCATTGCTCTTTCGGTTAATTATCGAGAGAGTTGGGGTCGTCCTACCTTTCCAGGTTGTAAAAATTCTTAATCTAGGCACAGCGGCGTTACCGATTAACTCGCAATCTAGTCGCGCCTATTTCCTGTGAAAAATCGACGGCTTGCGATTAGGTCGGGTGCAGATCGATGGCGAAAAGGAACCCGACGTGTGTCGTTCTATACGACCGACAAATAGAGCGGGAAATTGTAGAGCCGGCAATGGAGAAAATCGGTTGCGTGGTCTAAGCTACAACGGTGAAATTCCCCATTTTGGAACCGCCGACGGAATTCCGTACAGGACGATTCCTCCGTTATAAAAAAATATCTATATTTTTTTACCCACCTTATTTGCACGGTTTACAAATATTTCGAGTTTTTGGTACACATATGCGCCGACGGAATTCCGTACAGAAAGATTCCTCGGGAAATTTTCACGATTCCACGGATAGAAAAATTAATTGCACTCACGGATGCAAGCCCCAGAGTAATATCGGCAAATTTTATTGCTTAGATATTTTTTTACTCCCCTTATTTGTACGTTTTATAAATATTTCGAGTTTTTGGTACACATATGCGCCGACGGAATTCCGTACAGGACGATTCCTCGGTGAATTTTCACGATTCCACGCATAGAAAAATGAATTGCACTCACGGATGCAAGCCCCAGAGTAATATTGGCAAATTCTAATGCTTAGAAATTTTTTTATCCCGTTTTACAAATATTTCCAGTTTTTTGTACACATATGTGGGACTTTCGTAACACCTTTAAATCTGTTTCTTCTTTCTAGGGGTAAACGTGGAGCTTAAGGGGGACATTGTCATAGAAGCCGTCCTAGAATTTGCGTAAGAGGAACTTCCACGGCAATATGGAGAGCAACTAAACAATTGTACGTGCAACTAGCAATTTGTACGTTTGACAAATATTTCGAGTTTTTGGTACACATATGTGGGACTTTCGCAACACCTTTAAATCTGTTTCTTCTTTCTAGGGGTAAACGTGGAGCTTAAGGGGGACATTGTCACAGAAGCCGTCCTAGAATTTGCGTAAGAGGAACTTCCACGGCAATATGGAGAGCAACTAGACAATACCTGCTCGTTACACCTGCGATTCTCTGTAGTATCCGGTATATGTAGTTACGTAGCAAGCCGTTCAGGAAAGGAAATGCGAAACTGGTCTCCTGTCTCGATAGACTGCATCGTTGGTTTAGGTTTATTCACCTGCAGCCGGACTACTTTCTGGATATTCCACTTTTTTCAAAGGGTTTCCCCATTAAGGAATTACGAAACTGTCATGTATATATATATATTTTCTTTTAGGTTTTTTGATATAATAAAATATAATATATAAATTTGATAGATAAAAATACCAAAGGTCCTTTAGGTGTTATGCTAGATGACATAGCTGCAATTTTAGCCTGTGTTCTTATAGGAGCCTTTTATTGTTTATTGTTGCCGTATGCAGGATAAAAAAATTTATTATTTAAGCTTAATTGTTCAAAATTTAAAGGATTATATACTGTACACAGGGAATTTATCTGAGTGGGAAGTACACGATGCATTTGATAACGTTACATTTACAATAAATGGTACTAGGGAGTCATTATTTAATTTTGTGTTCTGTGGAGATCAATGTATATATATATATATATACATATCAGAGGCGGACGACGCCACATTCTAAGGATAAAAAAAATTTCCTTCTTTTTTGATATATATATTTTTGTGAAAAGTGAAATATTTTCAAGACCCTTTATTTCTAAAACCTTACCTTTAAGTCTATTAAGTCAGTCAGATGTACAAATGTTTATCTATCCACTGTTTTACATTGGACACAACTGCCGAGGTTGTATATATATTAACATACATGTATTAGCGTATCTGACAGCGAGATTCATCTTCGTCTTTAGGATATAATTTTGATTTGCATTTTATATCCTCTCGTTGCGCTCTCCTCCATGCAAAGTGCCGTCTAGACATATCGCTTCTCTTTTTACCATGTTGAGTAAAAGCTGAGAGCTTTCCAGGATCTACATTAAGAAATGCGTAGAGGGTCGATAAGTCGTCACACTTACGAGGTTTTACTTTCTACGGGAATTCCTGTGATTATTGACTTTCGGAGTGGGTCGGATTTGCTTAGGACTATTGTTGACACTGATGAGTATTTATTTAAAAGATGGACCTTGGTGTATGCAGACTCAGTCTCTTGGATGATGCGGTCGTACTCGATCCTCGCCGTTCCTTTTCTGGCTAGGCTTTCCTTAAGTTGCTCGATTTTGCGGGACATTCTCTCGGCCTCCTTCTGCAGGCTGTTCTTTTCTTCCTCCTCGGCGTCGATTTGCGCCTGGATATTCATCCTAGTGACCTTAAGTTCCTCTATACCTTCGGGATAAAACGCGAGATTGGCCTTACTAGCTCATAAACCATTATTAGTCATTAAATTCTCATTCATTATTAAGAGTCATTAAGGTGAAGTGAAACACGTCGAGGAACTTGATCAACGTCGATAAATAAGATTCTTCTAAATGCCTACGTTGCCAACGTTGGTTTTTATATTAACAGCTCTGTCGAATTAAATTGAATATTGTGCCAAATGGCATACTACACCTGTCGTTTTCGTAGAATAAATATCAAGAAATCGAAGTAAAACTCCAGAAATCCTCTGGATTCATGCTTTCTGGAGGCCTAATTGACTGCGGAGGGACCCCCTGCGCCATCTGTGTATTTCCAGGTCAATTAAATTTTCACTCCGAGACCTCGTATTACCATCGTTTTNATAACACTTTAAGGGTAGATAATAAAAATCTTACGGACATTTCATCAGTTCTGAATTATACGTCTGTAGCGTGTCACCAAATTGATTCGCCATAAATATATCGACAGAAAATTAATGAGTTAGATGTCGAATGATCTGCAGAGCCTCGTATCTACAACTCGCAAATTGCTAATGAATAATAAAAAGAGGAATTAATATAATATCTCTAAAAGTATTCTTCACTGGAAATTTTCTAGATGCTTTCAAAACGGGTTACAACATTTAGCACTATTTTTGGTCGACCAAGAAGTTCGCGATTATAGTACGTTTTTGTTTTTCGAGTTGACGTCTGTCTTCTTCGTAAGATTTACGAATGAAATTCTCTACGTTAATATATAGGCGGTGTCTCGATTATTCACTGACAATGAATTAATAAATTCAGACATTATCATAAGTTCATGTTATATTGTTGAATAACAGGTGTTTCGGGGGAACATTAGTGTATCGATACAATAATGTTCAACGTATCGTTAAATCGAAAAGGACATTACAAATGTTCCTAAATGTCCTAACAATTGTATGGAAGGAAATTAAAAAAATTCAAAATTCCCTACGCAGTATTTGACCTAATTTAACTAAACATTTTTAAACTCCTAGATTTATCACCGAAGAGAATTTTCTTAGTGGAGACTTATGCGGAATTAGTAATCGTTACTTGAGAGTGCACTTATGAAATATGTTTGAAAGATATCAAAATGGTGAAAAAACATTAACGGTACAAATCATCTGCTTAAGTTAGAAACGTTATCGTCAAGTTTTAACATTTTCTTCGTGGTCACTTAACGGCACTGGCTATTAGTAAGCAGAACTTTGAGATTTCATTTCTTGATTTCGGTAATACTTCATCGAATATGTACAAATCTTTTTGTCCTTAGTATGTGGCGTCGTCTATCTTTGATGTGAATCAGTACAGAAAGTACAACGTGGGCGGCATAATTAAATAATAACGGTTCAGTTGGCAGACGGTACTTCATAGCTTACATGAATTGAAATGCATTAAAATTGTATAGCGGTTCCTTTCGATTAGCTGTTCCTTTTGCATAAATGAATCGCTACGTGGACCGTGTCACTTATGACTCGTTAAGGAAGCTTTCTTCGAGGTTATGGTACACCGTTAGGTCGTGATTGAGGCTAAAACATAAATAAACGAAGTGTTACTTCTTTGTAAGTGAAATAAAAAATATATAACGATTAGAATTCGTACTCTTTAAAGCCCTTGGCGACTTCGGGTGCTTTCGAAGGGTGACAAACGATAGTGGTCTTGCACAGTTTTGGATCGAGGAGATCTTGCAAATACTTTTTGGTAACTCGAGCAATGTCATCTATCGTTACACCAGATATGCGTTGAACTAGTTGACGATTGTAATCGTGGGGCACATTTTTGAAGTACGACAGTAACGACTGAGTAACCAAATCCCCTATGGTTTTCTCTCGGTAGATGATCTCAAAGATCAGAGATGACTTGGCTGATTCAAAGAGAAGACGCTCCCATTTATTCTTAGAAATATGACTTTCCTAAAATCAGATTGAATTTATTATAATTTAATAAGAGTGACTAGCACTAATTTGTAGGGTAACAATCGTCTTTTCATCGTACGTACAATAATTGACTTGGCTTCTTTGTATGCACCAACGACATTTGTTGCTCTGTAGAAACTTAAGTACGAAAGCCCTTCGTTGGGTCTAGTGAAAACATCATAACTGTATACGAGACCTTTCCCTCTTATTTGTCGCCACATGGCACTCTAAAAAATCAAGTTGACGTTAATAATGTAACCTCTAAAATCGTATGTACATATACGCTTAATAATTTATCAATAGATTCCATTTAATGATAAAATTTTTACCTCTAACTGAGTGAGATATTGTAATCCAACAAGTAGAGGAGCCAAATCTGGACTCTCAAAGTCTTTAATTCCTTCGGTACATTGACAAAAGAAAGCAGAGTCTACACATCCTAGACCAGTTACGCAACTTTTTGCTGGCACCTCCTCTGGCGTATTCATCAACTTCCAATCAGGTGTTGTGTTAAGCCTTCATAAAAAATTTAACTTGTTTGTAATTATAGGCTTTCGTTAAGAACGTGAAATCACTGAAACGGATACTTACTTGCCCTTCTCCACATTTTTGAAGTTACTAAAAAGAGTGTTCCATTGCAGGTTGAGATCGGGGACTTGCATGGCTTGTTTGTCAACGTTCATTGCCAAATATAAAACCATATTTTTCGGAGTAGTTAAGATTTTCCTAACTGTCTCTATTTCTGCGATGACTTCCTTCTGCGTGGACTCGTTGCCTAGCCGTTCCATTACTTTGTTAAGGAACTTTTGCTGGTGTAATAAGTTCGTAGCATAATGATTACTATCTAAAAGGCGTAATAGGTGTTCGTTATTTAATGCTTGACACTATTAGACATATTCCAATTGGAATTATAGATTTACCTTTATTATAGAGTAATCCTTTCATCAGATCAACAACAATTTTACTCCCTCTTCTTTTAACTTGAGGCACTTCGTTAGCGATTTTTGCAGCAATGATTTTCAATCGTTCCACTGTAAGTTCAGTCTCATATAGGAGTTCCTTAACCCATTGGATTCCCTTGTTATATTTAGCTGGCTCTAACTGCGGAGGATAAGGAAGATTATGTCTTATCCTTAATTCGTGTATAATTTATAATATATTCAGTTATTCATTACTTGAAGCATAAAATTAGCAGTATGACTGTATGCTCCACATGAAAACCTGGACGTATTTTCGAAGCCTTTTCTTGTACTCGTTGCTACTGTGTCCGCTTCCAATTCTGAAACGACACTTTCATACGGTATGAGTTTCCCGTCTCTTTTCACTGGACACTCCATAATAGCTTCTAAGAGCAAGGGAATATAAGCCCTGTATTCTCTCGGGATTGAAGACGTATCCATGATGATGAACATCTATTAAATAACGTACCATATTGTGTTCATCGATCCAAATCCTTCATAAGGAAACCTCTTAGGTTAGGAAAAAACTTACGTAAACAAAGTTTGTATTAACATGATCCAAGTAAGTGTAGAACGGCAGATTACTGACATCAAATCTGGGATGTTGTTCTGGTAAATCTGTCGAGTAACTCTTGATTTGATGAAAATTTATCGAATCAGTGTTGGGAATTGGTACCGATGTAAGCACTCCATCAGGGATCGGTGTCTGAAAGTAATGCAATGACGGAACAAATTGATAATGGATGGAAATAATTTGTTTAATACAGATCTGATTAAACAACGTACCTCATTTTGCTCTACTGCCTTTCGGAACTCAGCATCCTTTTTATGAAGACCATCCACTCCTAAAAGTTTGATCTGTTTTGCAACGCGATCTTTCTCCTTCTCTGTCAATTCCTTATGCTTTTCCACGCTGGGAACTCCTTTGATAACTGTTATAGGTGCGTCAAGCATATATTTTTTCAAAAGATTAATCCAATACGACATGGGCTCTTTACTTAGTTTCTCCAGGTCTTCAATTTGATTCAATCGTTGGGACAACTATTATTGAAAAAAGAAAAGTAGAGTACGTTGACAATTAAGAGATTTTCCAATAAAAGCTAATCATAATAGTGACTTACATCTTGTTCTGAATTCCCATACAGCACATCTCCGATCAACATAAATGCAACTGCATTGTGTGGGTCATTTTCCAGGTTGCTCAGTGTTTCGAGAATATGTCTATGAATAACGGTGTCAAGTCTTTTCATATCGAGCATTGTTTCACCTTCGCCGATGGCTTTTAGGACTTTCATTAGTCGATCCTTGACCAGAGGAATCTTATCTTTTGGTACACTTTCAAACATTAAATATATTATCGATACAGAATTTTCAACCAGTGAAAATGTCACATTGGTGGCGAACGGATCACTTATTTCAACAAATTCCTTTTCTAGGGGACTGACGGATGTGTCGGTGAGGTACTTCAAGAGAATCGAGCACCCTATGAGATCGTACACCTCAGTGACAGCGGAAGGGCCTCGCCAACCAACGTTCACAAAGCCATTATCTTCGTCGTCACATGGATAAGGTACTACTAGGTCTACGCTTTCAGTGAAGGGTGGCACAGGGCTTTGCCAAGGTTTTTTAAATGGTCCTCTAGGACCCTAAAAAAATTATACAGTAATATAAATTAACGATAACAACCTGTAACGTTAAATATTTAATGGTATACATACTTTTGAAAGAATCTTCTCCTCTAAGGGATGTAGTGCCTTGAAAACATCGGTATGTTTAACTTGTCCTACTATGACAATAGTAAGGTTTTCTGGCCGGTAGAATTCTTTATGGAATTGCTTTACTTTCTCATTGGTTGTACTTTCTCTCAAGTTCTTTAACAAACCTATAGCAGTAAGGGAAGATTTATACTTTGTTCATTAACTTTGTTTTACAAATCGGTTAATTACCTCCAGTTGCGGACTTATATCCACAATGTCCTGGATACAAAGCTCTTAACATTTCAACATGAATTAAACATTCTGCTGTGTTTTCCTTCCCTTGCATCTCGCAATAAATCACGCCTGCATCTTCACCTTCTCCCGTAATGTGATGTACTTCGGTTAAAAAAGCAGAATCCTATGTGAATAATACACAGTATCGAATAACGATATATAAAGACCGGAAATAAATGAAAACCGATTGAGATTTTTCAAGCGTGCAATAAATCTTGCCTGAAGCACTGGATAAAGTATGTGCTCTAGGTATATCGGCATGAGAGAAAGAAATCCTTCGCTGCCAGCAGTAGTCATCGTATAAACGGTATTATCCGTGTCCGTCCAGGCATTGGTTCCCGAAGCGAGACATCTGTTTGCCAAGAGGTCCAAAATTCCTTTGTAGGGGTACTTCTCGCTTCCGAGAAAGATGAGATGCTCCAATGTATGTGGCAGCCCATCGTCGTCGAACGCTTCGGTAGCTGCGATTGAATTAATATTAAATGAAATAAAATCGCCAAGTACCAAGACATATTAAAGAAATTAGTAGAGTTCACAGACTGGATAGTTTGTATGCACTTTATCTTATATTTTCAATGCAGGTTAAATTTGTGTATCTGTATTTGAAGCGTGGAGAGAAAATAAGTGAGGTTAGACAACACTTTACCGAGGCAAAAGTAGCCGCAGACCACTGGGCCGCCAACTTCGGCAATTACAACAGTTAGACCAGTATTCGTAGATTTGTACTTATGCACCGGGATCGTGTCATTTGATTTTAGGGAGCAAACTAGCTCAAAACCACCCATGTTGCTTGCCGGAGAGTTATCAACAGGCGCCATCTTGGAATATTGCCAGGTGCGCAGATCACTTGCGCAGGTGACTCTCAGGTGCTCTAACAAGATTCGGATTACCCTTCGATAATTATTCATTCTAATAATAAAAAACACATCGCCACCTCAAAATGACGTCGCAACGCGAATACTAAAAACATTCCATCATATTTTTGGATCCATCTCGCGTGATCCCTTTAATTATCAGTCAAAATTGTCTATGAAATAAATAACAGTTCGCTTCTTCATGCACTCTTCATCTCCTTTGAAAGAAATTAATTCATTATCCATTGAAACAATGCACTACGGTGCACAACGGAGTTCTATTCTTTAAATACTCTTAAACGTGGCCCACGTTAACGTTCGCATTCACTGTATACATTTTTGAGAAAAATGCTCTGCTGTTAACAAATGACTGTTTCGCTTGCAATGGTGCAGTTCTTTAACGCAATTAATGATGTATGAATGATAAATGCGTCGTTCGCATAAAACACGCAAGAAAAATGTTCTCCTTTTAACTATTCGCGGAATAGTTAATATTAATTCGGGAAACGGGGTGCCCTTTACGCATTCTCACTTCGTAGCTTTAATCCAATCTATTTCTAACGCTGATACTCCAGGCTGATTATCAGGAAGATACGGTCCATTGTCAATTTTTAGACTTATACTTGTGATCATTGACGTGTCCAGAGGATGCGATTGCAGTGATAATTCCTGACCTCTGTGGTAAGGCTTAAAATTCGACAATGGCAGCTTCACCGTCGCCAATTCGTCCTCCGGTACCTGGAAAATTAAAATTGTTAACTGCTTCAAAAAATTCGCTTATATGTAAACTAGACATTTAATTTCTTCTAAACAGGGTTTCTATCCCGTTAAAAATGATATCTTAATTTTATAACATTTCGTTGTCAGTTTTAATCAATCACGGTGTAGTAATTCTGTGAAGTATAAAGAAAAAAATTATATATAAGATACGTTATACATTTAGTATATAAGTGTATAGACTTTCCTGAAGAATTTCGTAGACTTTATGAAATTATAAAACGATTTTGAAATATATAGCAAATTTCTATTGACGACTTTTTCTTTCTAAAGAATTTTGGGCGGCTATTAAGGTTAAGTGAAACCCCCTTCAAATCAGTCGATTCGAATACAACACTTTTTTTTAAGGGTATTAGACCAAACTATTCGAAATTTTGACACATCACTCCTGATCATCTAAGAATTGTCCTAGCACATTCAAAATTTGGATTTTTGGAAGAAATTTTTTAACTCAGCCCAGACCAGAACCAAAATGGCGTCGAGCTCTGATATTTCGAACAATATACAATTATCGAAGGCTCTGATATGAGAATCGAAAGGGTCAGGACAATTTTACGACAATTTAAAACACTCTGGTGGTCGATAAACTCGCATTTGAACGGGATAAAGGCAAAAAAAGTGTTGTTTGCGCTTCTATGCTAAAACGATGGTAATACGAGGTCTCGGAGTGAAAATTTAATTGACCTGGAAATCACAGATGGCGCAGGGGTCCCTCTGCAGTCAGTTAGGGCTCCAGAAAGCACGAATCCAGAGGATTTCTGGAGTTTTACTTCGATTTCTTTATAATTATTGTACGAAAGCGACAGGTGGAGTATGCCATTTGGGACAATACCCAATATAATTCGACCCAGCTGTCAATATGAAAACCAACGTCGGCAACGTAGGCATTTAGAAAAATCTTCTCTATCGACGTTGATCAAGTTCCTCGACGTGTTTCACTTCACCTTAAAAATTGTAATTGCACCGCAGTTTGTGTACCAAAGGTGTATGTACTTGTTTTTGTCGAACATTTTTTCAACAATGCACGGTACAAGACTGGGCATTTTTCATCCCTTCGGAACTTCTTACCGTGAAAACTTGTCCGTATATTGGCGACTCCTTTCCTAGTCCTTTGTGTCTAAGAAGCATTTTGTATTTCAGGTTCGCACCTTGGCCTCGGCACTTCATTATTATGCAGCGCACGGAGGAAAGATTGAAGCTCCCGTCGCAACGAATCGCAGCAAACCCAGACCCGTTTGGCTGGGGGTTGAAGAGGGTGAAGAGCACGGCTCTTTGGTAAACTTCCGTCTTTTGCATAACGAGGACTGCCTTTGACATCCCGGCAGGTCTCGTGGTGTCCGAACTCTCTACCCAGTTGTCCACCTCGTCGGAGCGCGTGAAGTCGAACAACGTTTGCACGGTCCTACGATTCGAAGTCGGTCTTCTTAATGAGTCTTAAAAATACACATGATCATGTTTCTACTAGAGAATATGTACAGCGAGGCTAAATACTACATGGCAAACTACGGCAAGAGATTAAGGTGAAGTGAAACCCCCTTCAAATCAGTCGATTCGAATACAACACTTTTTTTTAAGGGTATTGGACCAAACTGTCCGAAACTTTGACACATCACTCCTGATCATCTAAGAATTGTCCTGACACATTGAAAATTTGGATTTTTCAAACAAATTTTTTAACTCATTCCAGAGCAGAACCAAAATGCCGTCGAGCTCTCATATTTCGATCAATATACAATTATCGAAGGCTCTGATATGAGAAACGAAAGGGTCAGAACAATTTTACGAGAATTTAGAACACTCTGGTAATCTATGAACTCGCATTTGAACGGGATAAAGGCAAAAAAAGTGTTGTATGCGCTTCTTTGCTAAAACGATGGGAATACGAGGTCTCGGAGTGAAAATTTAATTGACCTGGAAATCACAGATGGCGCAGGGGGTCCCTCCGCAGTCAATTAGGGCCCCAGAAGGCATGAATCCAGAGGATTTCTGGAGTTTTACTTCGATTTCTTTATATTTATTGTACGAAAACGACAGGTGGAATATGCCATTTTGTACAATGTCGAATATAATTCGACACAGCTGTGAATATAAAAACGAACGTCGGCAACGTAGGCATTTAGAAAAATCTTCTTTATCGTCGTCGAGCAAGTTACTCGACGTGTTTCACTTCATCTTAATTTCATGACAGGGTCGAAACGCAACATTTCTACGTTTTTACGATGCAACGAAGGAACTCCTTGGAATTAATTGTTTATATTAATTGCGATTATGTTAGGAGGTGGTCGCGATAAATGTGCCCATAATTATGAAAGTGGTCTAAGTCATATATTTTTTGTTTCGAAATTACATTGAATTAATTTCGTTTGAAATAATATGCCGTGAAATAACTGATAAACTCATTTTTTTTTTTTAATTTTGACTTAGACCACTTTCATAATTATGGGCACAAATACGTGATTTAATTCATTTGACGAATACGTGAACTAACAAATTATATGGATTTCATTCAGATGAGGAGGTACTGGCAATAAACCCACTCCCAAGTTGTGCGGAATCGATGCGGAAGTATTAATGTCACGTTCCTCAATTATGCGAGATCCGAACATGTATTTCAGTTTCTCGGTAATCCGTCTTTTACCGATCAATGAGTCGCTCCGAGTTTGCATTTCATTGATATCGGGTAGAGCTTTGCATTAAGTCGATGCGAAATACCTCAATACGTAATCGTTACTTAACGGTTTACTTGGAAACAACTAAGCGACCTTTGTTTCGCGATTATGTACAAATTTATACATAGAAACTAGGTGTAAACGCGAAGGCGAACATCTCTCGTAGACCACGTTTAAATAACAATACCATGTACAATGAATTATATATCTCTATCTTCGACCTTTCAAAATCATTGTTAGATGTCTTTACTTAAACTATAATGTCACTATTATAAAAATCGACACGGGTATTCACGTAGCGCATTTACCAGGACGTCGCAGGATTATTTATACAGTATCTCGTAGATACAGATTTTTTTTAGGGGTTTTTTTAATTAGTTTTAGTTGTGGTTTTACATAAACAACTCTCACCGGGAGGCTGAGGCGACCATTCTTTCGCGAAGTTATATCAGAACTGGCTGAACTATTTCTAGAAATCGATCATAGGTCTCTTTCTGTTAGATATGTATAAGGAACGTATGTCAACGATTTTCGGTAGCCGTACCAGTTACATCTACGAGTTTGTCTCCGAGCTCGCGTGTTTTCCTGTCGTTAAATAGGAATAGCCATCTTCATTTTATGTATAAGTCCCGTCGAGCTGGTCTTATCGCAAGGAAATTTTTATCATCTCTAGTCAGATCCCTTTTATGGCCGTCGTTGCGTTTCATTGTACTTTTCACGAGATGTCGTTTCCTTAAAGTAATAACCAAGGTGGCAGTAAAACCCATGACTCTCTTTACTTATTGCCAGTTCGGTTCGACCTCGTGGGAACCGTTTGATCAATTTCTGTGGAAGAATGTCCGCGAGAGAAAGATTCTTTTAAACATTTCAGACATTTTACGTAAATTTTCTCGCAACTTATGTACAGATTCTTATGAAGTTTCTTAATGCGTAACGACGGAATGGCGTTTGCTTGAATGCCTTTTATTAGACTTCCGGTCTTTTACCGTGCATCAGTTCCATTTATAAAACGACGTTATATGGGACACCTTTTGTATTTTTCCTCAATCTATTGATCAGTTTATTGATTAGGAATTTTTCGCACTTTCTGCACTCGTAACACGCGGGCAATAATAATTAAATGTCTAAGCATTACAATAAGTGCGGATTATAAAAATGACCGAATGCATTTGTGTGCAACATGCATATAACGTTTCCATTACTTAATGACTACCTTTAGCAGGAATTAGTATTTTTAATGCTCCTTACGTTTGACGAGACGCATTCGTCGACTCATTGTTAGTCAAATTTGAATCCGAATGAGAAAGTCGACCGAGACTTCCGGGTGGATGCACAATTCGCATAACTCGGTGTTGCACATTTGTTATATTCGGCACACTGGCTTCTCTCAAAGTGTTACGTCGAGTTTCTCCCATGTTTTAAATCGCATTTTGCCATTAAAAATATCGCGCTAATCCTCGAGGAGGTCGTATACGGACTGCAGGGAGAGAAAACGGAAAGAACTAGAAACGCATACCGGAAGTCCCAACGATACTGACATTTAAACAATTAACATAATTTAATCACTTATGGAAATGACTGCACGGGGAATCGCGGAGCTGATTCTTCTTCGGTACTATCGCGGATATTAAATTTACTGCAGCCGGCGGTTCGCTTTTAACTGGCCATCTATCGTCATGAAATCCCGGCGAATGTTCGATGAATTTACTCGCGAATTACCTTTAGAACAAAGTTACTTATTTATCGAAGGTACATGCATCGACGAATCAGTACTTTAGAGTTTCATTAGATGGCATGACCGTGAATGGGTCGGCGGATCGATGCAAATACCTCGTCGGTAAACAGAGAATTGAATTTCCCTCGTAAAACCTTCAGTAAATATTATCTTTCCTTATCGCTACCGACAGAACATTAACTTGCAAAGGTGTAATTGTAGCATGGATTGTTAATATCACAATTATGAGACCTGTTGCAAATTTATGTTACACTGATGGTTTCTATTTCTAAAGCTGAGACTCCGCTTTGCTTGATCGGCGAGTAGACTCCTCCATAAATTTGTAACCCAAATGATGTTATATTCGAGGTGTCCAAAGGTTCTGCATCAGGGACTTCTCTACCTCGGTAGAAAGGTTTAAATTCCGCAAAAGGTAAAACCACGTTGGAGAATTCCTCGCTCGACATCGGCGCCTTGAATGAAATTCCAATTAATATTTTATATATCATTATTACACTGATAAAAATCGACCATGTAAATTTACATACTCAAGCATCGGTTGTTTTTATGCCACGATGAATTGCAATACAATTGCATCGTCATGCGGAACATCAGTTATGAGGTGTGTAAAAATGTATGGGAATTTCCATCGATTTTAATCAAGGTAAACAATATTTCTTTAGAAATTCTCGTGGATGCATTAGGTTAAGGAACTTAGTACTTCTCTTAAACTCACCGTGAACAATTGTTCATAAGTCACGTCCAAAGTGGGATCCATTCCCCACTGTCGAAGCAGGACTTTGTAATGACTATTGCTGCCCTGACCTCGGCATCTGATATCGAACTTCTGGTAATTAGACAGATCCAAACTCGTCGCTGTTATCATTCCTGCAAAACCAGCCCCATTGGGCTGTGGATTTAGCAGAGTGAAGAAGATGGCCCTTCGAAACATTTGGGTGGTCTGCAAAGCCAAAACTGCTTTCGATTTCCCCACAGTCCTGACCGTGTCGGATTGTTCCATCCAATTCTTGACGTTCTCTGTCTGAGTAAAATCAAACAGAGTCCGGCCACTCCTGCATAATAAAATCAAGTTAGTAAAATGTAGAAACAATCGATATAATTATGTAAAACATGCATACAAGTGTATGGATAGAAAAAGAATTCAAATTTGAATTATTTACCCGCCACTTGGTTGCATCAAAATGGCGCTCATGAGGAAGCCAATGAACAAACTGCGTAAAAACGTCTCTGGCAAAGTCTTTGGCATCTCCAACCCTAAAGATATCAGTTTATCATATTAAAACCTTGATTATTTCTCACCTTATACGGTTAGCAATGAAAAAAATGACAAATCATGGTATTCTTCCTAGAGTTATTTGTGCGTTACTTTTCCTGAATTTCCCCACAATTAATCGTTTAATCTAACCTCCTAAACTTTTCTAAATCTTGAGATAAAAGTGAAAACACAAACTGCGGAAATAAAAAAACGCGATATTGGTATCAGAGCTTCACTTAGCTGACTGTATGACCTCGCACGGTATTACCAGGTATTACGCTTATATTATGACTTCGGAGTATGTAATTTTATTCCATTTCCGGCGATCCGCCATCTCTCGGCAACTGCTCGCATTACGAGGGATTTATTAATAACAGACTCTATAATTATACATTTAAATTGTAGAAATTTTGATAACGCGGTTATGGTACTTTCCAGGGTTACGTTCAACCACCTGCACAGCGTCATTGAATTAGAATAGATTGAGTTAGACTGCATATAAATGTACTTGGAATACTTAGTATTACTGATCGAGCTGCCTGCGGGGTCGAGAAACTTATGTATTCTGTAAGCGCGCCTATGGTTGTGAATTTGAAATGAAGTAAATGAGGGAGACGAACAGTTTTCATCGCCCACGCTGTTCGAACTTGAATGTCCCGCGACCACGTGACTCGCGTTTGAAATCCGCGCCATATTATCAATTAAGATGGCGGCGGCTCTTTTCCGTGAGCGGCGTTAATCCATAAAATAGGTTAGAATAGGAAGAAAAATGGATGTTAATACTTCTTTTAATACTTCTCCGGGATTTTGCCCTGATTGTGGAGCGATTCTTCCGCTTTTGGGCGATGTTGGAGGAGTGACGTGTTATGCGTGTAAAAGGAAATGGGGACCGGAAGGTATGCGGTACCTAACCTAGTCATTTTTAATGTATATTAATTTTGTTTGTTGTCGAAGAGGACGTAAAATTCTGAGAGGCTAATATAATATTTCATCGCTTGTAGTTTTCGGAGATATGGCCATGTCTTACACTCTTTACTTCAATGCTAAGGATGCGTATGCTTCGTCGAAGAAAGATGATGACGACGAGGAAGATGTAGATGGTCCAATTGTAGAACGTAGGTGTCCACAATGTCAGAACGACCAGATGTCCTATGCTACTCTGCAACTGCGATCCGCCGATGAAGGCCAGACAGTATTTTACACGTGTACGAAATGCAAGTAAGTCGGATAAGGATCGCTAGATGTAACAGGGTTTATATGGTTTTGTGCTTTTCAGGTACAAAGAAACGGAGAACTCGTAACCTGCAATATATCTTGTTGAATGTACAGATCTTTTATACACTTTATTATTCATTGAATAAAACCAAACCAAGTGGAAATGGATAAATAAGGATTGTATGCATGGATTGCTTTAAGCTTCTAAGTTTGAAAATATTTGAGTTGTGGGAAACTACCATGTATTAATAAAACATAGAACTTTATTTATATTACATTCAACAAATAATGAGTAAAGAGTATACAAGCATATTTGTAATACTATGTAAGGAGTTTGTGATAATTTTGCTTTTAACAATAATTATCTAGTTTAATTGTATTTTGATCAAGTAATCTTGTATTTACAGAATATCCAAGTTAAGAGTTAACACTTGTCGTTAGTAAATTCATTTAAATCCACCCTAAAAAATGTCGCAGTGGTCCTTTGATTACAAAAGTTTAGTAGCAAGTAATTAGATAATCCCTTATTTACATTTGCATTCAATACTGTGCATTTCGATGTAACTATATTACAAAATGCTTGTGTCTTGACTCTAGCGAGCCGAAGATATGCTGTTGTGGTTATGAGAACACAAGTAAAACAAGGAACATTGCGACACAATTAAATTTTAACACGTTTCGGCAACAAGGCGCTACATAATATTCACTCATTTCCTTTCTCTTGCAAGAACATGGCATTTATACTGCGTAAAAGTAACGAACCTTTAAGAAATTCATTTATACCGTGCAAAGTCACATGAGATCGTTAGTAACGTATCTGCTTTTGTTTTTAAACCATCTTACAATATAGTTGAAAGGAAAACCTGTAAACTATAGGTTGTCGGCCTGAAAATAAGTACGAACTAAGCTTACGCTACCCTATCGGAGCAACAGGCTCAGAGGTGTTGGGTCACTCTTAGACTCCTCTGAATATAAAAAGTTCATCGTACAAACTCTGAATCTCACAGGTCTCTCGAACAAAAACTGCTGTATTGAGCAGTATCGCTCTAGGCCACTTCTTCAGCCGATGTGGTCCAAACTCATCCCCTGGACTATTATTTACACGACATTCATATTACATATCGTACATAAGGTATGTACAGGTAGTACATTATTTACAGAAGGTCTCCGTAAGTTCCTTGATCACGAGTTGCAGATTAATCGTGCCTCTGCCACGATCATGATCGGGTTTCGAAGCACTCATTCAGAAAGTTCTCCAGGGAGTGATAAAGATGCGCCCGTGATTGCGCTATTCCATGATCCTCATCCGTGTAAGTCTGTAAATAAGAAAGCCGTTAAGGCGCCATTTTGCGATCAATTCAAATATTCAAAATGGCCGCCAAGGAGGGTAGCGACCAGAGTTGACTTCAGACGGTACATCAGGTAAGAAAATGTCTTTTAACCGACGTTCATTAAGTTTCTCGACGTCTTTCACATCACTCTTGCCATTGTTATCAATACTATTATCTAACGTCCTCTTTTAGATATTCAAAACTCGATATTATTTTGCGTTTCTGAGCGAGTGAGCCAAATTGACGGCGACGGTTGATAACACACCTGTTGTCTGAACAGGATGTCGTTTTGCTCGAGGGTCTTCGCGAGCATCAGCGACTGCTGATAGTGCACGTTATCGTCCAAGGTACCGTGGATCAGATAATAGCTCTTTGTCCTCATGTTGTCCACGTTTTTCCCCAGCCGGCCTTGTTCGTAACCACCGAGATTGTCACCTCTCGTCGGCAGACCCATGAAGCGCTCCGTATAAATGGTATCTGCAATTGGAAGCAATTGGAAGCGGTAATTAATCCAGGAATCGATGCCGTCACATCCGTGAGTCCCTTTCTCAATTACCAGGGCGAAGAACGAAAGCTCACGAGGTTTTAACCCTGCAAAATGCATTTTGCAGGTTAGGTAAACGGGGCTTAACACCCTCAGGAGGTAGCGCGGAGAGATGCAGTGAAATTGTCGACGTTGGATTTTAATTTAGCCCGGAAAATGGAGCTTAAGAAAACGTATTTTGGGGCCAGATTGGCGGTGAGCGATTTTTAAAGCCTGATATTTCTTAACCGCGGCCATTTTGAGGACTGACCACGCGAAGGTGGGACCTTTTTTTGAGGAACTGATCGGCTATTTCTGATTGCAGGGAGGCGAGTCGATCGATCGGCTTACCGTAGAGGGCCCAGTCGGTGACAGGTGCCACCGACATTCCGCACTTGAAGACGCCATCGCGGTCCTCGGCGAGCGACATGCCCGTGGCGTAACCGCCGTAGCTCCAGCCCCAGATCGCCGTCCTGGACGGGTCGATGTAAGGGAAGGTGTCCTGGAGGTATCTGAAACCGAAGAAGCGTTATCAACGACTCGTATCGTCCATCACCCTGAGATACGCCGCGACGTCGGTTTTCCTGTTAATGTTCGAGAAGGGGCGCATAAATCCTCAGCTTCTTGCAGCCACCTCCAGGCCGTGAATTACGGCAGTGGCTACGTATCAAGCATTGCGGCACCAGCTAGTTTCGAAGACGAGCGACCATGGACAATCAAGGCGGGACCTACGTGGACGGACTTCGAGTTTAAGGCGAATCTACGAAAAACCCGAAAAGACGGTCGCAACTTCCCTCGTCTTGTGGTTGTAGACCCCAGGACGAGTATGACTCGATAGAGATAATGGATAACATAAAGCATGGATCTAGGAACGAAAATGTAACACAGTGCCGGCTCTAAACGCGGGGATCGTGGCGGCCATCTTTGGGTGTTGCGCATGGCGGCTCTCGAAGTATCATAAAACCCGCGAAGAAGGGCGTAAAGATTGTGAAATTAGACATTAATTTAAGAACAAATATTATAAATGACGATAACAGTTATCCTGTACGCCGAATTGCTGTCGAATTGTTTTTATGATACTTCTTAGGTGAAACCTCGAGGACGCCAGGAAAACAAGATGGCCGCCGCGCGTCACCTTACGGGTCACTCGCGTAGCGATAGATGCGTTACTTTTTTCTTTGATCCATGGGATAATATTAGATGTGCCAGTCAATTTGACCGGATTTATAGGGATAACTGGTAATAATTGTAGATAGATCTAGGGTTAAACGATTATTTTTGTCGCTGGCATTGCTAGTCGCCAGCAGATCCGCCACGAGTTGGGCGTGACCGGGACTCCCGGTGTTTTGCTGGCGCGTCGCGTCCGCCGCGTAAAAAGGCAGTCGCGAATTTGGAAGCTCGCCAAGCGATTGCGGAATTGCGAGCTTCGTCGTTTCACCTCCGTCGCTTCGTATCGCGCCGTCTCTCTTTCCGTCTCTATCTCTCTTTGCGCCCCTTTCGCCCCTTATCGCTCTCTCTGTCCCGCTGCGGTGCGCAATGCGCGATACGCGATGCGCGGCGTCCGTCCGCTTCGCACCCTGTTCCGAGGTCTCCTTTATACCCAAAGCTGGGAGACTTTCTTTGAAACGTTACGGCGGTAAAAACCCGGTTTACCGGAGATTTTTTTTCAAATGTAAGACATGCAAAAGGGTCACCGACTGCACGGAAAAAAAAAAAAAAAGACATTTGCGCTTTTAGCAAACGTCAAATGCCGATAAAGTTTTGCTCTTACTGCAGGAATAATCTCACCAATAACGTAAATATTCAGAATTGGCATCAAATCGTGGATGTAGCCATTTAAAAAATATGCTTGCTAAATTAACGAATGAATTAGCTGCTAAAAGACGCCTTTCGACCGTGAGAATGAATTAATTACTCAAACTGAAATCTAGCGAAACGTTTTATGGTCATTTTCTGTACTTAAGGTGAAGTGAAACACGTCGAGGAACTTGATCAACGTCGATAAAGAAGATTTTTCTAAATGCTTACGTTGCCGACGTTCGTTTTTATATTGACAGCTGGGTCGAATTATATTGTGTATTGTACCAAATGGCATATTCCACCTGTCGTTTTCGTACAATAATTATCAAGAAATCGAAGTAAAACTCCAGAAATCCTCTGGATTCGTGCCTTCTAGGGCCCTAATTGACTGCNTTTGTTGAAAAATCCAAATTTTCAATGTGTCAGGACAATTCTTAGATGATCAGGAGTGATGTGTCAAAGTTTCGGACAGTTTGGTCTAATACCCTTAAAAAAAGTGTTGTATTCGAATCGACTGATTTGAAGGATGGTTCACTTCACCTTAATTGAATTATTTTCGCTTCACCTTAACGAGAAGAAAATCGTCAGCGGGGTGGCCGAATTTATCGAGGCCTCGTGTCCGCGGGTGTTTCCTCCCATTCTCCACCCTTTCTCCATTCCTTTCCACGCTTTTCTTCCCTTTTCCACTCTTCCCAGAATCACGGTGCCGGGATGGAGTCCCGGATAATTTATTTCAATTCGACCCCGGAAACCGAGGTCCGTTCGGCCCCGACCGGAAGAACGGCCGGAGATAAATCCGGCGTCCTCGTTACCGATCCGTCGAATCTTCGCCCGGCTAATCGAATTCTTCTCCCTGATCGGTTCGATCCGATCGGGCTTAACCGAGTGCCCGGACCGCGATTTCGGTTTCAACTCGCCGACCGAATTTCTTCCGGAGACGCGTCCGACATTCGTTTCCGGTGGGAAAGAGTTAACTAGTTTGCTGGACACAATTTACAGAGACTTCCGCCCGGACTGGCTGACATTGTTGCTACGTTGGTGGCAATTATTTTCTGCAATTAGAGCCCAAGCCGAGGTACGACTCCCTCGGGATTCGGTGAAAACGATTTCCTTCTTGATTTCATACGATAAGGAACATGTGACATTATTGTATATCAACGACAACAATTTTTCGAAAAATTGGGCACCGCTACTTATGTACAAGCAATATCCTGAGAAAGAAATTGTCGGGCAATTTTACTTTCCGGCTAAATAATTGTTTCTTACAATTATACATGATTTGGGCAACTAATCTTTTTTTTTTTCTCGGTGAAGCGATGCGATTCATCTTGACAATGGGATATCTGTATATTTATACAGGCGGTACAATTTGCATTCTACGATAATTCATATGGAATTATTACTCTCGATAATCTCTCCAACCTACATACGCTCCGCTTCAATTTGCAGTACAGAGTTCCAAAATACTCCCCGCTCGAAAATCATTATCACCACGGTGTATTAACTTGCAATGCGGATTTTCATAATTTTCCACGGATTTTCAACGGGGATTCTTCGACTACTGCGATTCGCCGCAACGACTCGAAAATTATGCAGCTCTACTTCAATTTGCGATACAAAGTTTCAAAATACTCTCGGTTCGTTAATCGTTATTATCGCGGTATACTAATTCGCGATGCGAATTTCAACCGCGAATTCCACATCTGCAAGTGGCCGCATCTATTCGAAAATTATGAAATTGCGTCTCAATTTGCAATAGAAAATTTAAAAATACCCTCCAATCGCCCATCATTATTATCATTATATACATTAATTCGCGATGGGAATTTCCACCGCGAATTCCACATCTGCAAGTGGGCGCATCTCCTCGAAATGAAGTTTGAATGATGAAGTTGTGATTCGATTTGCAATACAAAATTTAAAAATACCCTCCGATCGCCCATCGTTATTATCAATACATATATTAATTCGCGATGGGAATTTCCACCGCGAATTCCTCATCTGCAAGTGGGCGCATCTCCTCGAAATGAAGTTTGAATGATGAAGTTGCGATTCGATTTGCAATACAAAATTTAAAAATACCCTCCGATCGCCCATCGTTATTATCAATACATATATTAATTCGCGATGGGAATTTCCACCGCGAATTCCACATCTGCAAGTGGGCGCAGCTGCTCGAAAATGATGAAGCGATTTGGGTCTTTACGAGGCGCCCTTCTGGACCGACGCGATGCGCTCGCTTTTACGTTTATGCACCCTGGAACGTAAGCGCACATCCTCGGGGACATCTCGTTGCGCGAGGTTTTCAGATGTTCCGCCAGGCAGCCGCAAAGTGCTCCCTCTAATTCCGTCGAGCCCTTTTTCATGCGGAGAAAACCACGGCCATGAAACGTCCGGGGTGTTACGAGGCGGGGCTCGTTAAACTGCCAAATCGAGCGTCCGCTAAGGGTGCGGCAGTGTAGCTCTTAAAATGCGTAAACTCCCTGAGCAAGGTCCTCCCACGCTGCGGAAACGACAACGGGTGACGACGGAATTCCTTCGAAACTGCGTTACGACCCCCAGCCGGCAAAAGTAACGCGAAGGTGCAAATTACAAGATTTGACTCGCCCTGCGCGCGCCACAAAGCGGCGCCCCCGGCGCTCATAATGCGGTCCAAATTACATTTTTTTCCCGGCGTACAAAGGCGCAGAAAATTACAGCTGCTGCCCCCGAGGCGGCTTAGGGGTGGCTCTTGGAAAATTTTCCCACCGCACGGGGACAAAACTCGGCTTTTCCTCGGCGTAGATTCCGAACAATGACCCTGTGACTCCGTCCAATTTTTTCGTTCACTAAAATGAAGGAGGCAATAATTATCGAAAAATAATACTCAGATTTTACGGGCAATATCGATTTTCCAAATGGCCGAAGGAAGTGAAGAGAGACTCTTGGACAATTTTCCCAGCGTGTCGAGGGAAATTCCGAACAATGACTCTATGACTCCGCCAGCTTTGTTGGTTCCCTAAAATGAGGGAAGCGATAATTATTAAAAAATCGAGATATACAAATTTTCTCCCCAATACGAGACACCCGTGTTCTCGTAAAGCTTTCCAACCACGGATAAGTTCAGCTTGGCTCCGTCATATTATTTTTATTAATTAAAATATAAGAGAAAATAATTGGGCAAAATTCAAGATGTCCAGAAATCGGAATTTTTTTGCATAACGGAATAGAGTCACGCAGACCATAGGGATCTAAATCCCCGTTTCGATCCCATTTTCGAAACCCCCCTTCGCCGTTTTCGCTTAGCCCGATAAATCAGTGCTATCGAACAGAGGAAGAAATAAACATTCCCTTACGTGTCAGTGGGTCCTAGAAGGGTTCCATCCAAATGAAATATCTGTCGGACCAACAAGCTCGGACGAGAGCGATTCCCCTCGATGCAGTTATAAAAAAAAAGGACGTAAATTAAAGCAAGTGAAGATTTATTTTCCGCCGGTTACGGCAGATTTAGTTGAATCTTTTTGCTCGGCCGTCTATACCCTCGGTCCCGCCTCGCTCGCTCCGTCTCTCTCCTTCGCCCTGTCCGCGGCATCGCTCGGTCTCTCTCCGACTAATGGACAGCGTGCTAGGCTGCTCCGAAACGCGGACGTCGCTCACGCCCAGAGGAAGGATTCCCGATTCCCGATTCTCGTCAATTTACCGCAGTTACTTCCGACCGTCTCTCGACGAGAACCTCTTCCATCGCACGTCGGAAGGACGCGAATCGCGAGCAAATCGCGAGATCTCCCCCAATGACCGGAACGAGACACTGAGAAATCCATTTCTAAAGGAGAACGTCCTGGAAAAATATTTCCCGATAAATTATTACTCACGCCCATATTTCTTCCGTGTTTATTGAATGTTCTGATGAATAAATCACGGCTCGGTAAAAATACACTGCTTGGAATAAAATTCAAGATGTAGAAATTTTAGACTAAAAAATTTTAAACGCGACGGTCGGATGAGGCGCACGATTAGGAAATAAAAAAATTAGTATTTATTGTTAAGAAAATCGGGATACGTGAGAATTCGAATGTGGAGTATCTAATAAGCTTTGGAATTAAATCTGTCCTCAGAAAAGGCTAATGATTGATGGAAATAATTTTTTTTTTAAATAAATACCATTAAAAAGACACGAAGAAAGACCCAATAGCTACAAAATGATGAATCGACCCAGGAAATGAAAATAGGAAACTTGGTAGAATCTCGCGCCAAGTGCATAAATATAATGACCAATTTTTAAGACATATCTCTAGGCACAAGGTAAGACCAACGATTATCAGCCGCGATATTATCAGTTAGATAGGGAAAATTGCAGAATCCCGATGCGACTTTCGCAAAACCGACCGTCTTTTTTAAACCTAGGTATTTCCGCCGCGTCTCGTCCATTCCGCATCCCTGGGGACGTCTTCCCCCGCGGAACCGCAACGGTCTTATAATCTTTACTCGCCTCCGCGTTTGATGCTTACAAATGCGGAAACGCTTTCCGCAATCTCGGCCGGCAATCGGTGCCGCGTCCAAACCGACGCGCTGCGGAATTTCGAGGCGATCCGCACTTTCCCGAGGTAGAAAAATCAGGTATTTCCATGAATGCCCGCGACACACACAAATACTCGAAAAAAGGGGCGACTCGCGTTACCACGTAACTCGCGTTTCGCGGGCGAACGCTCCCTCCGATTTCCTTTGCCGGAGTTTCCCCGCTCTTGCAGGTGCACCCAACACGGGACGTTTCTAAAAGCCATATCGAGCTTGAATAAATATTGCTTGGAAATAAAATAACCTCATTTGAGGGAGACCGCATTTCCCTCCGCGAGCGACGCACGGAAGAATTGCGATATAATTCTTATTAACCGACAACATTCTCCTCAACAGATAAGCCTAATAATTACGTCCTTTGCACATGACAATTCATTCAATTTAGGCCAGTTAAGGTGAACTGAAACATCCTTCAAATCAGTCGATTCGAATACAACACTTTTTTTTAAGGGTATTAGACCAAACTGTCCGAAACTTTGACACATCACTCCTGATCATCTAAGAATTGTCCTGACACATTGAAAATTTGGATTTTTCAAAAAAATGTTTTAACTCATTCCAGACCAGAAACAAAATGGCGTCGAGTTCTCATATTTCGATCAATATACAATTATCGAAGGCTCTGATATGCGAATCCAAAGGGTCAGGACAATTTTACGACAATTTACACCTTAAGGTGAAGTGAAACACGTCGAGGAACTTGATCGACGTCGATAAAGAAGATTCTTCTTAATGCCTACGTTGCCGACATTCGTTTTTATATTGACAGCTGTGTCGAATTACATTGAATATTGTACCAAATGGCATACTACACCTGTCGTTTTCGTACAATAAATATCAAGAAATCGAAGTAAAACTCCAGAAATCCTCTGGATTCAAGCTTTCTGGGGCCCTAATTGACTGCAGAGGGACCCCCTGCGCCATCTGTGAATTTCCAGGTCAATTAAATTTTCACTCCGAGACCTCGTATTCCCATCGTTTCAGCATAGAAGCGCATACAACACTTTTTTTGCCTTTATCCCGTTCAAATGCGAGTTTATCGATTACCACAGTGTTCTAAATTCTCGTAAAATTGTCCTGACCCTTTCGATTCTCATATCAGAGCCTTTGATAATTGTATATCGATCGAAATATGAGAGCTCGACGCCATTTTGGTTCTGGTCTGGGCTGAGTTAAAAAATTTTCTTAAAAAATCCAAATTTTCAATGTGTCAGGACAATTCTTAGACGATCAGGAGTGATGTGTCAAAGTTTCGGACAGTTTGGTCTAATGCCCTTAAAAAAAAGTGTTGTATTCGAATCGACTGATTTGAAGGGTGTTTCACTTCACCTTAACCTTTCCTGGGCACGATCCTGGGACGAGTTAATTTAACGGACGCGGATTTCGGATTACAAGTTAGAAGTTAGTTACAGCCGAGAGGAAATTACGGGATTAACGGACCCCTCGACTCCTTGCGGATGCTGAAGACGAGTGGACCAGGAAATCTTCTTCGGATTCCGGGAGGACCTGGATTCACATCTCGTTTTCGGGGACGAGGAAGTCCATTTCCTCCGATGAGCTTCCCACGAATTAGACCGACATTTATCCAGAGTTCGATTTTCGATTCACGTTCCTCGGGGCGATAAGGTTATCCACCAGGAAGCGCGACAATTTTATATATTCATATCAGGCTGCTTCGGAAGTTCATGACAGTTCTATTTGTAATATGCAAATACCTTAGAAGAAATTTATTGAAATAACTGCACCCACGAACTTACGGAGCAACTTAATTGGTCACTTTTACAGGTACCTCGCGTGTTCCTTTGATTTACCTGGTGACGTTTATTTGGTCGACGATTTCCACGGTGCCGAGGTTCCGGTATCCTGCGAACAGCATCCTGTTGCCTTTTAATCCGGACCCTCTGCCATCGATGACGGCGTAAATGATGCTTTTGTTGGTCACCAGATACGTTCCCCAGTCGACGTTGAACTTCTCCGTTACTTGGTAAGAATCTGGCCCACCGTACCTAAAAGTTACCAAATATTGTTAAGAGGATGTGAAATATGGATATCGATACATATATATTTTTTTCTCGAAAAATGAAATTTCACGGGTAGCGCATCCTTCCTTAGAGCCTCCGTAATCACGTGTCAATGTTTTAAATAATTTGGTGCACCCAGTTTGGAGAAAAATTTTATAAATATTTTCACTTCTTGGTATGTATATATCACACGGTACCGAATATTGTTAAGAGGATGTGGATACATATATATTTTTTTTTCTCGAAAAATGAAACCACGGGCAGCGCGTCCTTACTTAGAGCCTCCGTAATCACGTGTCAATGTTTTAGATAATTTGGTGCACTCAGTTTGCAGAAAAGTTTTGTAAATATTTTCTATTCTTGTATGTATATATCACACGGTACCAAATATTGTTAAGAGGATGTGGATACATATATATATTTTTTTTTCTCGAAAAATGAAATTTCACGGGCAGCGCGTCCTTCCTTAGAGCCTCCGTAATCACGTGTCAATGTTTTAGATAATTTGGTGCACCCAGTTTGCAGAAAAGTTTTATAAATATTTTCTATTCTTGTATGTATATGTTACGGTGAATGGCCGAAATTGGAGAATGTCGACTTTCACCGGTGAATGTCAACAGATACCAAATACGTCGGTGAAAGATCGAATATTTCATAACATTGTTGTACATTCGGACCCTCTCCAGTGTGTGTCGACAATCACACACCGGTGAATGTCAGCATGTACCGGTGTAAGTCAGAAATAAGGGTATTTAGCAAATATTTCGGACATACACTAACCGACTATGTGAATGTTGACATTCACCGGTGAAAGTCGACATTCTCCAGATTTCGGTGTTTCACCGTAACATATATATCACACGTTCATATCACCTTAATAAATGTGAAATACAGGCTCGGCAGAAAAATGATGACCTGACATGAAAATTAGGCATTGCGATGGCTTATCATTTTCAAAAAAGACGCTCATATCGCGGCTTGGTATCGACGGGAATTCAAATGGACGATTTCGATTGGTAGGCGGCTTTTCACGACCTCGCTGAAAGTTCTCGCGCCCGCCACTTCCTCCGCGAGGTCCATGAATAATCTGGCGCACGATCCTATGAGAGGAAAGAGGATTACCAACAACTACCGGTCGCAGGAGGCGGGGGAAAAGTCCCGGAATGCGGAGGCACGGCGGAAGAATCGCTACCAAGGAACGGCCATAAATCCCCAGGGAGAGGAGCGTCCCGGTGATGCTGGAATCTGGAGCCGAGCCTTCGGAGAGGAGCCCCAGGAGTTTCTCACGGGGCTGAGTTTTCCCCGGCTCGAGATTCGCACTTTCCCCCCGTAAACGAGCCTGCGAGATGAATTTCAAATTCCCCGCGAAATTTCCGACCGCTTTCCCTCGAAATTGGACCGCGCGGAAAAGAAAACTAGAGGGCCCAGCACGAGAAAATAATGCAAACTTTTCTACGCTACAGAGCCCTGCAATACCGACGAAAGTCGTTCCTTGGGAAAGTTAGCTGTGGAGATTTCGTCCGCAACGCGGATGCGGATGCGGAGAAGGTTTCGGCACGTATAGGTATTTTGGATATGTATATGAAGCTGGAATTGCTACTTTAGCACAATTCAATAAAATTTGTTGCAAAATTTATTGCTAATTCATTGCTATTTTATTGCCCAAGAGACAAATTTTTTGCTCTTATACTTTTCCGAAAAATGGTGGCGATGTCAGCTTTATATAAAGCTAACACTGCCACAATGAAAAACAATTATTAAGTAAATGTTCATCGACGAATTATGTACCAGAATTTATTGCTAATTATTTGCTCGCGGAAAAACCGAATTTCAATTTTTTTGCTCACCCCTGAAGGGGTGAATCGCCACCCCTAGTGATGATCGCAGGACAGAAACATGAAAAATATGGGAGAATCGAACTATTTCTTCACGTGGAAATTAATTGCTCCGAGAAGAACCAATATCTTTGTAAAAATACAATTATCAAACCTACATTAATTAGCGATTAATTTCCACGTGAAGAAATAGTTCGATTCTCCCATGTGTTTCATGTTTCTGTCCCGCGATCATCACTAGGGGTGGCGATTCACCCCTTTAGGGGTGAGCAAAAAAATTGAAATTTGGTTTTTCCGCGAGCAAATAATTAGCAATAAATTCTTGCATATAATTCGTTGATGAACATTTACTTAATATACGTAGGGCCGAATCCAGTACCTTGAATTGGTCCATTATCAGGATATGTCCCGAAAAGTATATTAAAAATAAAAAAGAGAAATTCTAAACAGGCCCAAGCAACGTTTTGCTTCCCAGTTTATATTACGTACATTTTAATTTTTTTTTTTTAGGGACATATTTTTGTTTATCTCGTCTCCGGACGAGGCTCGAGTTCGGCGCCAGGAATTAGCCCGTTATTAGGATTTGCGCCGGAAGTTATATCTCTCTAGGATGGGGATGTAAATTTGCGGAAATGCCGAAAACACGGAAACCCGCTCGCACCCGCCGCGCATATCTAATGGTATTTTATGCACCCACGTGCTCGCCGTACATAAACTCGGGTCCCCGAGAGGCCACCATCTTTTTGAGTGGTTTCCCCTTTTCCGGAAAATCCCGTTCGTGCTTTCGCTGGTATCGGTCCTTTCGGCGTTTCCTCCCCTTTAGCGGGCTTCCGCCGAAAAGTGCTGTCGCCAGCTTTCCGCCTGTCGGTCTCATGTCGAGTGCGCGGCCTGCATTTTTTAAGAGACAGCGAATCAGACCTCCCCCAGGGAACGGCTTAAACGACTCTTTCGATCCTACTCTCGAAGATTTACTCAAAGCGGATGGGAAGTCTCGGGAAGTTCATGGGAACGGATATGAAAATCAACGCTCCAAATGTACGCCATCGTTCGTGTATTTAGGGGGAGTAAATACTGATTGGGTAATGTGATAACGTGATTTACTCATTTTTTTTATCTATTGCTCGGTTCATTAAGTAAATTACCTGTTTTATTAGTTTACTGATATTTCCGGACCTGGATGAAATTTATGAATTTCATCGAGCTCGTCTCTCCTAGGAATGTTCATTATCGCTCGTATACTTTAAGACAGTCTCTATTCGCTCTATTAGACAGCTTTAACATATTGGATAACCTTGTTTAATTATTGGTTAATTTATTAAGTAATTTATTAGCCCGTTTTCTGGTTTACTAATTCGTCGTGGGAAGTCTCGGGAAGTTCATGGAAACGGATATGAAAATCAACGCTCCAAATGTACGCCACCGTTCGTGTATTTAGGGGGAGTAATTACTGATTGGGTAATGTGATAACGTGATTTACTCATTTTTTTTATCTATTGCTCGGTTCATTAAGTAAATTACCTGTTTTATTAGTTTACTGATATTTCCGGACCTGAGTTCACCTGGATGAAATTTATGAATATCATCGGACTCGTTTTTCCTAGGAATATTCATTATCGCTCGTATACTTTAAGACAGTCCCTATTCGCTGTATTAGACAGCTTTAACATATTTGATAACCTTGCTTAATTATTGGTTAATTTATTAAGTAATTTATTAGCCCATTTTCTGATTTACTAATTCGTCGTGACGATGGTCAGAAAAAAGGAGTTCATTGTACCTGAGAAATATTTTCTTAATTTCAATTGTTTGGCTCGAATGAATGGCCATTATTCCGGGCAAATGTTGCGTCCAATTAATTCCAGTTTATTCGAGGGAAATAATTAATCTTGGAATTAACAAAATATTTCCGCGGTACTTTTCCAGGATATATTTCTTTGGTTTAATGAAATTATCATTCGGGTTTCCCAAGCAGCATCCTGCTCCAAGCTTTCTCCATTATTTCCCGAGGATTGTTAATGCATTTTTAAGGAGGAGCTTTGATTTTAGAATTTCTCCTTGCACCAAGTAGACGCACCTGAGCTTCCACGTTACCCCGTGATTACCGCGGCCAGTACCTAGTGCACCCCTTAGGGAGCTTTTCGCGTGCACGCGGAGTAATCCGCGTTTTAATCGGCTTATAGGCAGCTTACAACGATATCGGGTATTTGAATATTTTCTCTCTCCCATCCCGAGGCTTTGCGGGCTTTTCCTCGATTCTCCCCCTTCTCGGGCTTCTTCGTCCCTTAGGTGTAAGCTCGCCCGTAAGTGCGGAAATTGCGGATGGCAATTGAACGTGTCTTCGACCAGGGGATAATTCCACTCCTGGTTAAGGTGAAGTGAAACACGTCGAGGAACTTGATCGACGTCGATAAAGAAGATTTTTCTAAATGCCTACGTTCCCGACGTTGGTTTTTATATCGACAGCTGGGTCGAATTATATTGGGTATTGCACCAAATGGCATACTCCACCTGTCGTTTTCGTACAATAATTATAAAGAAATCGAAGTAAAACTCCAGAAATCCTCTGGATTCATGCTTTCTGAGGCCCTAATTGACTGCGGAGGGACCCCCTGCGCCATCTGTGATTTCCAGGTCAATTAAATTTTCACTCCGAGACCTCGTATTACCATCGTTTTAGCATAGAAGCGCATACAACACTTTTTTTGCCTTTATCCCGTTAAAATGCGAGTTTATCGATTACCAGAGTGTTCTAAATTCTCGTAAAATTGTCCTGACCCTTTCGTTTCTCATATCAGAGCCTTCGATAATTGTATATCGATCTAAATATCAGAGCTCGACGCCATTTTGGTTCTGGTCTGGGCTGACTTAAAAAATGTTTTTAAAAAATCCAAATTTTCAATGTGTCAGGACAATTCTTAGATGATTAGGAGTGATGTGTCAAAGTTTCGGACAGTTTGGTCTAATACCCTTAAAAAAAAGTGTTGTATTCGAATCGACTGATTTGAAAGGGGTTTCACTTCACCTTAATGCATACTTGAGCCATACCGGTGCATGTGCAATTACCAGAGCGATGTGCATACACGAGATGCATCTATCGACTCGCGCCGAAAATTCTGGTTATTCCACAAATATAAAAATTTCTTCCTTGCAGGGAATTTAATATATATAAAAAAAAACTGCACCCTGCTATTAGGGGAGAATTGCCTAATTTCTATTTAAAGGTTAAATACACCTGAATGGCAAGAATCCTGAATAATGGATGCACTTTTCGTTGCAAAAAATGAATCGATGAATAGCCGCAGAAATTTTAATATCAATTTTTGGAACAATACGTAAGAAGTGGATGAAGTTGTGTCTTTTAATACGTGTCATTTTTGTTCGTCGTGGGTAGAGTCAAGTACCTAATTATCCTGGAAGTGCGAAGTTGGGGCACTTCAAGTACACTCTTGGCCTCGTTAAGCTCTATTAGCCACTTCTGGGTAGTACACCCTTGGAATGCGCGATTAAAATAGTTTCGTAATTTAGCTGCGATTTCCCCGATAATGGGGGATAATTTCCACGACTCTCGAGACAGGAGACGGTGGGATAAATGTTGGAATCTTTTTTTTTTTCTAAAAATGTGTCCGATGATCGGCGATGCACTTCTCGAAGAGGTGCACATGGTGCCCGATAATCGGCCCATAAAGTATGATTGCCCTCGGGAAAATCGGAAAAAGTTGGACCTAACTCCCCTAACACATATCTCGGTCCAAGTGAAGTGCTCTCATTGTAAATACCAAGTTTGAGGACATACTTCAGTTTCTAAGTTGCACTTTTACGTGCACCGACTAAGGAAACTGGCCTCATAATTCCCGGTTAGGATTTATTAAATAATAAAAGACTAAAGGAGAATTAAAAGTCAGAGCCGAAAGTAATGCCGAAACCCACCTGATAATTTCACTAGACGAGAAATATCCGATATCTAATTTACCAAAATTCTTATTATCTCCTCGGGGTTAATTTGAATATTCCTGGAAATTCGGAGAAACAATGTTTCGGGATAATCGGAATTTTCGGCGGGAACTCTTGCTCGGGATCGAACAAACTTTCAATTAATTAACATTCTGGCATGTGGTGAAAATGTTTCTCCGTTGTATTTTCCGTACTTACACGTAAACCAGCATCGGGTGTTTCGTCGATCCCGATATATCGATATTTGGAGGCAGCAAAAGTCGAACCTGGGCCTCGAATCCACCGTCCACTTTAACGGCGAATCTTTTCACCTTCGGCTGGGACTTTTGGGCGATCAGATCCGCCACTTGTTGATTGTCCTCCCAGGTGAACAGCTTCGTGTTGTTCTGCGAAATTGAACCCGACGTGTTAGGGCTGTACTAAAACCGGGCCTTTAAAGAATCACGGATAATGGGGAGGAATAAATGTGTTTGCGACCGATTAATGTACCGGTCGTAAGGTCACCGAGATGCCTCGATTTTACTGTATTTCCCTTTACATATTTTACGGCGTTATTAAAACTTTAGTCGGCCCGCCAGACGCTCTTTAAATTTTCCAATATGGCGGCCGGCCGCGCGACGGTCCTCATTGAAATTGCGAATACGGTACTCTATCCATTAGCTATAAATGAGGCCGGCTGCGTCATTGCAGGAGATAAATTTTACCGAAAGCGAGCCACGCCTTTGTAGGAGGAAATTTTGTATGTTCCCACGGGGAAAAAATTCACATATCTATCGAGCCTCGAGTCTATTCTCGAATTATCCGAAGAATGGCCGAAATAAAAATGGCGCCCGCGGACGTTAACGCCGATTTTAGGGAGACACTTAATAAATAGGCACTGATAAAAATCGAGGGAAATTTACATACATTTTTACACATTTCATAATTTACGTTTCACTCAGAAAAACGTATAGTGGGAGAATTACAAATTAGAAAATGTACGAATACACCTAACATTGTATATTTACCGTATTGGTGCAATTCCACTTGAATTTAATGTAATCTTATGTTATAATTTTCCGTAATTCAAATCAAATGCTAATAAATAAGAAAGAGTGAGACACTTCGCGAAGTACGGGTAGGGCCTCTCTTTTCCGTAAATACCTCATTATTAATTATTATAAATAAGAAAGAGCGAGGCACTTCGCGAAGTACGGCTCTCTTTTCCGTGAATGTCGCAAAAAGATTTTCCGAGCGACACTTCGTAACCCTCCTGGAGGATGCCTCTACAATCTCCCTTAACCGCAAACGCGACAATGACAATTTCAGAGAGACACTTCGTGAGGTTCCTCGAGGACACGAGAAATGTCTCACCTTTGCGGTCGCCGTCAACCGCGACACTCGAGCAATTTAGCAAATGGACGTAGACGACGGGAACGGGGTACGTATCCCCATCCAAGGGAAGTTATACGTCCCCTCGCGATCGCGAGGGAAGAAAAAAAAAAGCCGGCAGACGGTTTATGATTCGACTCGTAAAACGTTACAGACTTACGCGACTGGGTTAATGGCACTTCCGGCTTTATTACGACGTTAGCCTCGCGCCTCGCGTTTTGCATGCCCTGGCTACACGTTTATAGTCGGCAATATCGACAGGGCCGTAAAACTTAACGCACCCCCCCGTTAAATTCCAAAAACTAATCTAAACAATTGACAATACCCTTTACGACGACGAAGCCTCCCCCGCCGCGACCCGCCATTGAAGCGCGAGCTCCGATAGCTGTCGTTCCCTGGGAAATTAACGATACCGCGGAAACTTGGTGGAAAAGTGGCTCTTTCAAGGAAACCAGGAGTATTCAAACTATTTATTTATGGGGGGAAAATTCTCTCAGATTTTTCCTTCGGATTAAAATCCCGCATTTACGATGATGCCTGGATTTAAATTATTTCGACTTTTAATGTGAGATTCCTTTTTTTTTTAAATACGTATTCGAGGGATTTGGAGGTGACTCTTTCAAGGAAACCAGGAGTATTCAAATTATTTATTTATGGGGGGAAAATTCTCTCAGACTTTTCCTTCGGATTAAAATCCAGCAATTACGATGATGCCTGGATTTAAATTATTTCGACTTTTAATGTGAGATTCCTTTTTTTTTTTTAAATACGTTTTCGAGGGATATGGAGGTGACTCTTCTAAGGAAACTAGGAGTATTCAAACAATTTATTTATGGGGGGAAAATTCTCTCAGACTTTTGCTTCGGATTAAAATCCAGCAATTACGATGATGCCTGGATTTAAATTATTTCGACTTTTAATGTGAGATTCCATTTTTTTTTAAATACGTTTTCGATGGATATGGAGGAGATTCTTCCAAGGAAACCAGGAGTATTCAAATTATTTATTTATGGGGGGAAAATTCTCTCAGATATTTCTTTCGGATTAAAGTCCCTCATTTACGATGATGCCTGGATTTAAATTATTTCGACTTTTAATGTGAGATTCCATTTTTTTTTTAAATACGTTTTCGAGGGATATGGAGGTGGGAAATAATACTGGGATTGTTTATTTCAGGATTAACAATTGTTTAATCAGCATTTCCCGATGAGATAGGAGCTCTCAGGGTGATTCCCCTCTAAATGGGGATATGAAATATTTGCAGTAAATGTTTCCGATTTTAATGTATGCATTTTAATATGTCTATGGGGAATATGAGGCAGGAATTATTCATTTAATGATCAGAGGATTTCCAATATTTCACTTGTTTGTGAAAAGGAGCTTTAGGGGGGGGGTCTCGATTTTATTGACAGAATTTTCCATGGATATTTTTATGCGTTGACGGAAAATCCACTGTTTCGTGCCTAAGCTCCCCGAAGTATGAGACCGAGCTTCCGGGGGTTGAAACCAGATTTAAAAGTTCGACCAGGGGTCTCTCGCAGCCGTATTAACGTAGTTTGAAACGGCCGTAATGATTTTCCCGGACAACTCAGGGCTCTCCGAACTAATTTATGAATCGTAAAATCCCTCGGACTTGAATCAGGCAGCGGAGGAACTTTATTTTTTTAAAAAGGAATTAAAACTTGCGAGTTAAGCGCGGGGTGGGAAATCCCGAAGGGTAGGTTTTGAAAATCAACCGCGTTGATAAGACTACAAGCGGGGCGTTAAAAATGACTTAAAAATTCCTTTCCATTCATCATTTATGCTTGGCAAATTTGGCCGTGTTAAGGTGAAGTGAAACACGTCGAGGAACTTGATCGACGTCGATAAAGAAGATTTTTCTAAATGCCTACGTTCCCGACGTTGGTTTTTATATCGNTCTGGAATGAGTTAAAAAATTTTGTTGAAAAATCCAAATTTTCAATGTGTCAGGACAATTCTTAGATGATCAGGAGTGATGTGTCAAAGTTTCGGACAGTTTGGTCCAATACCCTTAAAAAAAAGTGTTGTATTCGAATCGACTGATTTGAAGGGTGTTTCACTTCACCTTAAGATTAAAACCGGCGCATTAAATAATTAATCGCACATTGTGTTGCTTGTTTAATTTATCAGGTGGAAAAAAGGCAAACGTCGAATCGTCGGTGGCACATGTTGCAGCGTCCGAAATTCCCCTGCGGGGGGTAAACGGCAAATCCACCCTCAGCAGGTGTTTAAGCCTTTATGGAGACCGTTTACCGGCTTTCGGGGCATTTCTGCACGAAATATCGCGGATTTCTCGCAAATATCGGGATAACGATACGGTCAGGGCCGGAAGCCGCGCGACCTGGGTCAACATGTGCGCAGACATCTGAATTTAATGCGACACGTTTTTCACGTGTAACACCTGTTACACCCGCAACCACCACGGCGTTTCCGTATAATCAGCACCCCTGGGTCAAAAGCGAAGCTTAACGGAGCCGAATCGGCCTCTGCAAATTTCATCCCCCGAGAACGAATTGCGCTGGCCAAGGCAGACCGCACCTCGGTCAGGACTAGTTTTATTTTTTCCCCATTTCCGTACTTTTCTTAAAAAGAGAGCTTTAAAGCTCCCGGAAACGGGAAGCGTCCCCTCGACGATCGACTTTAACTTTACCGATTGCGCCTCGCGGGAATACAAGGGAAGGAATTATTTACTGTTTTATTTTAGGAATTATGGAATTTTTAATATTAATAAATTTTCGAAGGTATGGGTCGAAACCAATGGAATTTAGAAAAAGGAACCTTCGGCGCCGCACGAATAATCTCTTTTCATTAATACAATAATAATTACTCACGGAGGGTAATGGGAATTATTGGGACAGTTTTCCTTTTTGAGATTTGCCTGACAATTTTGAATTCGGTAGCTTTGTCATCAGGGTGCATATCTGGCCGCGGTGCATCGTTTGCAGGAATAATCTATTTTCATTAATATTATTCACGGAGTGTAATGGAAATTATTGGTACAGCTTTCCTTTTTGAGAATTGCCTGACAATTTTGAATTCGGTCGCTTTTGTCATCTGGGTGCATCTCTGGCCACGGTGCATCGCTTGCACGGATAATCTATTTTCATTAATATTACTCACGGAGTGTAATGGAAATTATTGGTACGGCTTTCCTTTTTGAGATTTGCCTGACAATTTTGAATTCGGTCGCTTTGTCATCAGGGTGCATCGTTGCACGGATAATCTATTTCAATTAATATTACTGACGGAGTGTAATGGGAATTATTGGTACAGCTTTCCTTTTTGAGATTTGCCTGACAATTTTGAATTCGGTAGCTTTTGTCATCAGGGTGCATATCTGGCTGCAGTGCATCGCTTGCACGGATAATCTATTTTCATTAATATCATTCACGGAGTGTAATGGAAATTATTGGTACGGCTTTTCTTTTTGAGAATTGCCTGATAATTTTGAATTCGGTCGCTTTGTCATCTGGGTGCATCTCTGGCCGCGGTGCATCGCTTGCACGAATAATTTATTTTTATTAATATTACTCACGGCGTGTAATGGAAATTATTGGTAGGGCTTTCCTTTTTGAGATTTGCCTGACAATTTTGAATTCGGTCGCTTTGTCATCAGGGTGCATCGCTTGCACGGATAATCTATTTTTATTAATATTACTCTCTGCGTGTAATGGAAATTATTGGTACAGCTTTCCTTTTTGAGATTTGCCTGACAATTTTGAATTCGGTAGCTTTTGTCATCAGGGTGCATCTCTGGCCGCGGTGCATCGCTTGCACGAATAATTTATTTTTATTAATATTACTCACGGAGTGTAATGGAAATTATTGGTACAGTTTTCCTTTTTGAGAATTGCTTGACAATTTTGAATTTGGTAGCTTTTGTCATCAGGGTGCATATCTGGCCGCCGTGCATCGCATTCGCACCCCCGAGTGGTTTCGATTCGCAGATAGGTAGAATTTACGTGCGCATCGTTGCGTTGCTCTTAATCGCAGTCGGGGTTGCAAATTCGGAGATGTACATCGCGTTGTACACTACCGGCCATAATTAGCGAGCAGGAGTTACGAGACATTCGCGGGGAATAAACCCGCCAGGGTTGAAAGTTGGGGTCGCGAATTCGCGGAGGGCGAAAACCCCGAGTGGCACGATTCGATTCAAGACGGACGAGGGGGGCGTAATTTAGTCCGATTAAAATCTGCTAATTACCCGTCCCGGCCATAATAACGGAAACGAGGTCGTCAAAGGATCTCCCGTCTATTTGCGAGCTAAGTGGAATTATTACGAGACTTTGGAAATCCGGAAGATGGCCGCGATTCGAATCGGCCCCTGGAAATTGCCAGGAAGTGCAGAAACGATTACAGTTCCTCCCCAAAAAAAAAAAAAATAGGCCACCGCGATTACTCGCGAGCTCTTCATTAATTAATATCAGGGCTTATCGGCTCCAGCGCGCAGAATAAAAATATACCACGTAAATATTTTCATTCAAAGAATTACCTCAAATTCGAATCGACGTTTTTCCAAAATCCTGATTTTTCCGGATTCGAGGTAAATAATTCTTTCAATTGAAAATATATTTCTTTGGTTCGATGAATTTTTTTCTTCAGGAAAGACGAAATCAAGAATTTCACTTTATCACTCCAATTTCCTAGCCGTGAAAAATCCAACCCTTTGACGAGTTGATAACATTTCTGGGTCCAATTTTTTTTTATTAATCCCGATTTTTTATTCCGCGGAGGCGAAGCGGGATTTTTTTTTTTTCGAAAATTCCCTGGATGGGCAAAAAATACAGTAGACCTGAAAATACGATGCCAATGGCTGCTCGATGCATTTCAAATGGCATGCATATGCAGCAGCCGATACAGATTGGCAATATAATTAAGTTGAAAAATCGGTCGCAAATGTTGGGGTAGGTTACGTTTACGGTGCAGTTATTAGATAGTCAATTTTTGAGGAAACTATGTCACGCCTGTTATGCAGATCATCTTATGAATTTGATTAAAAAATCCGTTTCTGAGAGCATTAAATTAAAGTATGTAAAATATTAAGTGGCATAAAAATTTGCAATTTTATTCGGTTTGAAAATCGGTCGCGAATGTCGGGGTGCTCAAATGATAGGCAATTTTTTATAGAACTACGTCACGTCTACTCCTGTAATTTTATGAATTTGATAAAAAAAAAAATCTATAATTTTTGTATATTGAATTAAATTTAAAAAAAGGTCATTCCTCTGGATATTGAACGTGCAAGCATCGAAGCAATTTCGAGGGACTCTTTTTACTCCAGGAATACCTCTTCGATCCCTGGGAACAAAATTCCCAGTTATTTGTCATTATATCGAGCGATCGTTTTTTAGAAGCCGAATCCTTCCCGAGCATCGCGCCATATTGGACGATTAATTATACGAATGATTAATCACCAGTTGACGGCGTCATTGTTCCTCGCCTATTCCGCCATTCGTATCGATTCGTGAATGTTTCGTCAGTTTCTTTTCATCTCGGGAATATTTCCTCAAAAGTCAGGAAAAATGGGGAAAAAAATGTTCTTCGATACTATCAAAGGATTTCCCACGGCAATTAGGTATTTCCAAAATCTGACTATTTAGAAGGGGTTGGCAATTTTTTTTCGTTAGCAATCGAAACGTGTTCTGAGATCGGTCATTCATTTTGGATGAAATGATCGAATGAATTTTTTTACCGGACGAATTTTTCTTTTCGGCACGTTGGGAAATCTGCTCTGAGATAAAGCAGAGGTGTCAATGGACGGAGTCGGAAGATTTTATGAAAGGTCCTCGGGAAATTGCTCACAGTCCGACGTGCTCCCTATACGCGTCCTCTTTCTCTGTTTTATTTCCTACTGAAACTCCGGGCCTGAAACTAATTACCCCTACTAACCACCTGTGCCAAAGTGGGTGATAAAGGAGAAGTAGGATATTAAAATAGCTCTGGGATCTTCCGTTCCTTTTTTCGCCTCCCCGCCCTGTCTCGCAGACTGCACCAGGTCATTCGGAACTTTTTCCACTTTTCTCGAATTCTTCAAAGCTGCCTTCCATCCCGTCCGAAATAAAGCGTCTCCAAAGAAGAAGTACAATGTTAAAGCCTGCATCTTTGTGCCCTTTCCTCCGAACTCTCTTTTCCACTGATGAGGAGCGGTCTTTGAATTTTTTAATTTACCCAGGATTTCCCATTTCTCGAATTTCCTGCATAAAATGGATACCTTGTATCAAGTACTGCATGTTTTCGGACCCTCGACGAAATTCCTAAATTTCATACATTTCATATATTTTATTTAAAAAAGAAAAAAAAAAAACAGCGAATGAATTTATTACACTCTCGAAGGCACTAGTAAATTCGATAAAAAATAGATTACTCGATAAATTAACCACTAGGGAAATAAAAAAGGTATTGACCGCATTATTGCCGATGTTTGCAGGGAGGAGATATAAAATATATAAACCGTGGGATAAATAAATAATTATTTACCTCATTGTAGATCGAGATTTCCGGAACGCCGGGTCCAGCGCACGTCAGGACGAAGTACGAGTTGTCGAGGGAGAATTTTGCGGAATTGTATAAACAATAGGATCCGTCTGATTTGTTTTTAATGTAGCAGCTTAAGCATTCAGGTTTGCTGTCTGGATCCCCCAATGACAATCGGTATAAATGTTGCAATGCAGGGTCGTCTTCCGTCGTGGCCAAGTAATACCTGCAACATAAATAGAAAATAATTGAAAAAAAATGATTAAAAATTGTAATCAGGAGGAATTCGTAATCTGAATGATAGATCGTCACGTAAGAACCTCCTAGGGAATTTATAAGATATCCAAACTTAACAAGAAAAAAAAAGAAAAAAAAATGCATTTTCAGAGGGTGCATCCTCTGCAACCAAGTGCACTCTTCTGGAGCAATTCATTTTGTATGCAGTTGCATTTAGCATCCGTGTGGATTTTCTCAGGAGACACTTAGTCGTCTACAGGTAGTGGCAGTGAAAGGAAAAAAGTTATGCGACACCGTGGTAATTTCTGGTTATTTACGGGGGCGCGTGTCCGCGGCTTTATTAAAAAACTCTCGACCGAATGAATTCACGGGGGACCGAAAGGGGTTGGAAAGGGGAATAATAAAAAAAAATAGGAAAGGACCCTGTCGCATTCCCGCGAATCGTGAATTGCATTGAGATATGCACCGGGAAATGCACGGCAATATCGGATCACGCGTGCCGGTGCACGGGTGCATTACACGGGTGCATTGCGTGCGTGCCGACGTGCCGGGAAATAAAGTCCAGTCCGTCCGAAATCGCATGCGGAATGCCATAAGTATTATTTCAGGAAAATACCGCCGTGATTCCGGTCTGCCGATAATAAGTCAGCATGTCACATTGCACTTGCAATTGCGCACGGAGGAAGAAAAGAAAAAATTCGTTTAGGGGACTCTGGACATTTTTTTTCAGTATTATACAGTGTAATTGCGCGAGGAGACATTTTCTTTTTTAGTGCATCTAGAAGTGCAGGGTGGTTTCTCGTAAGGAACTTCCAACGATGTATATACAGCTGGAATTGCCACTTTAGCACAATTCAATAAAATTTGTTGATAAAGCTAGCATTGCCACAATAAAAAACAATTATTAAGTAAATGTTCATCGATTAATTATATACCAGAATTTATTGCTAATTAATTGCTCGCAGAAAAATCAAATGTCAATTTTTTTGCTCAGCATGGCCACATAAAAAATGGAAGAATCGAACTATTTCTTCACGTGGGATTTAATCGCTAATTAATGTAGGTTTGAAAATTCTATTTTTACGATGATATTGGTTCTTCTCGGAACAATTAATTAGCAATTAATTTCCACGTGAAGAAATCGTTCGATTCTCCCATGCATTCCATGTTTCGGTCCTGCGATCATCCCTAGGGGTGGCGATTCACCCCTTTAGGGGTGAGCAAAAAAATTGAAATTTGGTTTTTCTGCGAGCAATTAATTTGCAATAAATTCTCTTATACAATTCATTGAATAACATTTACTTAATAATTTTTTCTTTTCGTGGCAGTGCTAGCTTTATACAAAGCTGACATCGCCACTATTTTTCAGAAAAGTATAAGAGCAAATAATTTGTTTCTTGTTGCAATAAATTAGCAACAAATTTTATTGAATTGTGCTAAACTGGCAATTTCAGCTTTATATATATCTTCCGTTTAATTCGCTTGCGGTTTTAGAGAAATATGATATGTATGGCAGTTATGCATTATCAGGGATATGATTTCACGATTGCATCGAGTGCAAGTTGCATATCGACGTATTTGTCAGAGAGTACTAGTCATCAGAAAGTGCATCACAAGTGAATTCACAGACTCGAAATTTGATATATAATTATCAATGGAAAGGTGGAGAAATAAATTAATCCGCGAAGTATCACCAGATGTATGCATAGAATGCAGGTTGCATATCGGTATCTATACAAATCAGAGAATTTCCTTGCGCATGCATCGCAAAGTGCATTTCAGCCCGATCCGGGGCTTCGGAAATCGACGTTTAATCCAGGCACGATCTCACGGTCGTACTAAACCGACCTTAGGTACACAGCATAGGTTACTTAGTCGGGTCGCGCCCTCCCGGTGCATCCGCATCTCCGGATGCAGTTGCACTTCCGGGCGCATCGCGACGTTCCCCGACGAGGCGCGTCATCCGAATTATGCCCAGGAAATTAGAGACGCGCATTGCTGGAGGGCCGGAGTTTCGGCGAAGTTTCGGCTACGGGGTTAAGTCGTCGGATGCACCCCGAGATGCATTCTTCCTCGACAAGAAGAAGACGGCGTAAACGACGTCTCAGCGGGGCGAAGTTTCCTCGGCTCCGAAACAAGGGCTGGAAATTCTGGCAGGGCCAAACAAACGAATTCATCCCCGGAGTTAAACCGGCGTAACGAGTTGTTTTGTCAGGTTGACGTTAAAAAATCCACACCCCGGATTTGAATTCCACCCCCGCGCCATTGTTCAAATCGTTACGGCCTTTCGGAGCGGCGCGCGTTAAGGTGAAGTGAAACACGTCGAGGAACTTGATCAACGTCGATAAAGAAGATTCTTCTAAATGCCTACGTTCCCGACGTTGGTTTTTATATCGACAGCTGGGTCGAATTGTATTGTGTATTGTACCAAATGGCATATTCCACCTGTCGTTTTCGTACAATAATTATCAGGAATTCGAAGTAAAACTCCAGAAATCCTCTGGATTCGTGCCTTCTGGGGCCCTAATTGACTGCGGAGGGACCCCCTGCGCCATCTGTGATTTCCAGGTCAATTAAATTTTCACTCCGAGACCTCGTAATAATTGCATTGCGTTATCAATGACGAGTACATGTGCGTATATTTGCCGGTAGATGGGTACACGCGTGTACATTTACCGGGTTCGGGGTGGGGGATGCAAATTCAGGGAATAAGAGTACCGATTCATTACCGTCAAAAAGCGTATAGATGAATTTCACTTTATCGAGGCCGATTAAATTTCTCAGCGCCGTTCATATCCTCTTAATAATTGCATTGCGTTATCAATGACGAGTACACGCGTGTATATTTACCGGGTTCGGGGTGGGGGATGCAAATTCAGGGAATAAGAGTACCGATTCATTACCGTCAAAAAGCGTATAGATGAATTTCACTTTATCGAGGCCGATTAAATTTCTCAGCGCCGTTCATATCCTCTTAATAATTGCATTGCGTTATCAATGACGAGTACATGTGTGTATATTTACCGGGTTCGGGGTGGGGTATGCAAATTCAGGGAATAAGAGGACTAGAGCCAGCCACCCGGGGGAGGGGTAATACCGGAGGGGTGCACCGGAGAGGCGGAAGTGGTGCTACGTAATTCAATATCTTACGAGATAATGGGTTTGGCGGATGAAGTGCCGAGGCAGGAAGAGAGGAAACGAAGTGGGCCCTGAAGTGGAAGCCCCACTTCCCGAAGAATCGACTCGGAGACCCGAGTCGAGTCGGGCCCAGGAATGAATTAAATCGAGCATCGAGCCCAAAATGGCGTTTCGAGGATCCCGTTGTGCCCCAGTTCTCCAAATTGTTCACCCGGGGAACCGGCCACGGGGAATTAACCCGGGCCAGAAGTTGTGGGAGATCCGCGAGGCGAACAACGGTGGGAATTAAATGCCTCTCGACAATGACTGCATACTGTGCGAAAAGAAATTAAAAAAAAAAGGTATTTCAGGGAACGATGCGCTAGGAAGGGGGGGGAATCGCGGAAAAGGGGGTGAAACGACATGGGGATTAAATACCTCATGACATGGTATGTACGAGGGAAAGAAATTATTAAATGTTATGAATGGTGGGAAATAATATGCTGGAAAGGCGGGGAAAGGGACGAAGAGGTGGAAATTAAATGCTTCGGGAAATCTAATGTCCGGAGGTAAGGAGAGAATATGTGAAAAAGCGATTCGGAATTAAGTGGATCATGAAATGTAAGATCAGAAATTCGGGAAATTCTGTACTTGGAAGGCAGCGTTTCGGGACCTGGAGAAAGCGATGAAGCAGGGATGAAACGGAAGTTGAAACGTAAGATCAGAAATTCGGAAAATTCTGTATTTGGAAGACAACGTTTCGGGACTTGGAGAAAGAGATGAAGCGGGGATGAAACGGAATTTGAAACGTAGGATCAGAAATTCGGGAAATTCTGTATTTGGAAGGCAGCGTTTCGGGACCTGGAGAAAGAGATGAAGCAGGGATGAAACGGAATCATGAAATGTAAGGTCAGAAATTCGGGAAATTCTGTATTTACAGGACAACGTTTCAGGACCTGGAGAAAGAGATGAAGCAGGGATGAAACGGAATTTGAAACGTAAGATCAGAAATTCTGAAAATTCTGTATTTGGAAGACAACGTTTCGGGACCTGGAGAAAGAGATGAAGCATGAATGAAACGTAATTTGAAACGTAAGATCAGAAAGAACGAGGGGATTTCCCAGGATCCGGAGGGAATTAACCGGAGCACCCTGTTAATTTTCACCCAGTGCATCCATCTTGAAGCAAGCAGCCCGATTGGCCATTTCCGGGGGTTTCGGAGACCGGACTTCCTGCCGAACCGGAACGAAGACCGATCGGCCGTTGCAGAACCGGAACTAATTGCAACTTGTTACAAGCCGAAAGATTTCGCGCCGAATGAAAAAGGAAGGACTCGGAAAAGGATCGAACGGGATGGCATTCCACTCTACTGCAGTACCCAGTCGCGGGTTTAATTCCGAAATCGATTAAATTCCGAAATTGCGGAAAGGGCCGATTCACGTTACGCCCGAAAATGCACGACGAGAGAGAAAAAGAGGCGCAAAGAGACAATGCAGAAGTAATTTCTGGGTTGAAAATGAAAAAAAGAGAACTCCACCGCCCGGATGGATGAGCGCTCCGAGGCGAAATCGAATTTTCAAATATGCAAATTAGGAGACTCTACAGAGGGTGGTTTTCCGAAATTCTGAAGAGTTCATCTCGAGGCGTGTCTCGATAAGGCGTAAAGGGGTAGAGAATTGATAAGGGATGATTTTTACGATTCTCGACAAAATTCCCGGGTTTCCGGACGGCGGTTTAATTCCGAAAACCGATTAAATTCCGAAATTGCTGAAAGGGAGGCACGCGAAAATGGTGGAACATCGAATGCGAGGGAACGGCACAAAGAGACAATGCGGCAGTGATTGATTTCAGGGTTAAAAAAGAAAAGAGGGAAATGAAACTTTATCTCCCCATTCGGGGAAAAATTGAATTTCGAAGAACGTAAATTAGACAAATAGATGGGGGGCGGAGAATGGTCGTCGTTTTCATAAATCCTGAGGACTTCTTCTCGAAATGTGGAGGAAAGCTTCTCGAGAGGGGGAAGAGGGGGGATTTTTACGATTTTAGAAAATAATTCCGCCTTAACTTTCCCTGGAAAACTCGGTCGCGTTTTGATTTTCCGCCAGTTTCGACCCCAGGAAATGCCGAGCGCGGAATCGAGAAACGTTCCCGGAAAAGTTAGCTCGATGTGCGATATTCATACGGCTTTTCGAGTCCCATTCCTCGGGGAAATGCTCCGGGAGCATGAACTTACTGTTTAGTTAGAGAGCTGGAAACTCTCCACGGAAACTGAGGTATTTGTCTCTGGCGGGGAACGAGGGTGGGATAACAAGAGGACGACTGCCTACTTTGACGAGAAGCGTCGCCGCGTCCTTGTTAAACCCACTGCGAGGAACGTGCAATTGTAATTGCACCTTCAAAACTGTCGATGGAAACAGTTTCCAGACACTTTACAAACCGTTTCTACTCCCGGGTAAATTGCGCCCATTTTTAATTTCTATCTCTATTCATTTCTATTTGCACCCTGTGAGAACGTGATTTTTCATGCGAACAGTTTCGCATGAAAAATCATACATTGTTGCGAAGTTGCGTCGTTAGTCAACGAAATTGTGAATTTCGCATGCAAAAGTTGAACGAACTCGAAAAACGGGTTCTTAAAAGAAACTGAAATTTCACGTTAAAACGGTGAAAAACCTATAATATTGCAACCATTTTCTACTAATTATGAACTCTAATAATTTTCACTAGGTACTGTTTTCAGCGTTCAAGTTTAAAATTTATAATTGGAATTGATGAAAAAATTATGCGCCCATTTTTAATTTCTATCTCTATTCATTTCTATTTACACCCTGTGAGAACGTGATTTTTCATGCGAACAGTTTCGCATGAAAAATCATACATTGTTGCGAAGTTGCGTCGTTAGTCAACAAAATTGTGAATTTCGCATGCAAAAGTTGAACGAACTCGAAAATCGGGTTCTTAAAAGAAACTGAAATTTCACGTTAAAACGGTGAAAAACCTACCATATTGCAATAATTTTCTACTAATTATGAACTCTAATAATTTTCACTAGGAACTGTTTTCAGCGTTCAAGTTTAAAATTTATAACTGGAATTGATGAAAAAATTACGCCCAACTTTTAATTATTCATTATTTATCATTATTTCTTTCTTAATACAACGAGGTGGCATTTGGAACAACTGAAGTAGCAGAACTGGAATGAAGAATACAGAAAAAAAAAAAAATATTCGCACGCGAGTTGATTTCCCAATGGATTAATTTTATTTACAGATTTATTCAAGTACAAGTACTTTATTAAAAAGTCCGCGACCCTGAAGAGCGAAAACTTGGCGAACCTGTGAACGTCGTCTCCGAGAGGTCGACATTAGCAACTCATCGCAAGACGTTCTCCTTTATGATTTCATAAAGCCACGTTTCCAACTTTGAGAAACTTCAGCTACGAAAGGATCGTTACGTTCCCCGGCGGAGACGTCAAGGATCGGCGCGATTCCGCGGCGGAATTGCGGAATCCTTCCCGAGGGTAAAAATTCCGCAAAGGCGAAATCGGTGTCCTCGAAATAAACGACGTGAAAATAAGAAGAAAAAAAAAAAGAAAAGAGTCATTAAAGAACTTTCATGATTTCCCCCGATTAGGGAGCTCGACTTTCGCCTTTCTTCTTGCGTTCCCATTAATTTTCATATTTTTTAAAGTTAAGCAGAAAATGGGAAAAAAGAAAATTCGCCGATAAAACCGCGCGTCCATTGATTCCGCCTACTTATATTTTTTATACCGCACTATTTACGCCACACTTATATTTTCTTTATTAATCGTTGGATTCATTGAAATTATTTATAATAATTATATATATTATTTATAATTTTTGATTTACTGGATTTTCACGACCGGTACCAAAATAATTTCTTTGAGCATACTTCTTCTACAAGTTTTAGAAATTTTAGTAGGTGCTCCAAAATGCATAAGCGTAATAACGATGTGTCATGAAATGGGAATAATAAGCGGCATAAAAATTGTCACTAAATTGATATTCTGATTTTGACGCCGTTTTGGAGTAATTAATGATACTGTTTTTTAAGTGGTCACTTCGCGGCAGATATTCCGTCGAATATCGACATTTGCCGGTCGAGAGGTAATGAATAAACGGGAATAAAATTGTCAGGTCGTAACCGAAATAATGGCCTTTTCGAGTAGGGACTTTCGCACTTGAAAAGCCATTACTTTCGTTACGATCAAACTCTCGGTGGCCATTATTATATTTCGGCGAATAGCGATACATCGCCAGTAGTTCGAGTTTTGGTTTCGGGAAGAAAAGGGGATGATAACTCCTATCAAAGCTGGAAAAGAGGATTTCTGAGCGGCTTTATGAGTATTCCCACGTAGTAAGTGATAGGGAGGGCGAAGGACCCGGGAAAACGCTCCTATTCGATAGGTTCCTGGTGATAAGGAGGTCCTGAGGGAACGGATCAGGACGAGGGAGGGGAGGTCCCTAAGGACGGGGCGAATAATCGAATAAGCCGAAAAGTGGTGGGAAGTGGGGGATAATTTCTCGGGAAGGGTTCCGAACGATCTTGCTCTTGTTTCCAAGGATTAGGGAAGCCTTTCTCTAGGAAAAACTCCCCCCAAATTTCGACCACTTGGAATAATACATTTTCACCCTCCATTTGTTAACCGTGATAACAGAAATTTACAACTCGATAATGGTACTCGAATAAAATTCTCTGATAGGGAAAATTCGAAAAGAAGTTGGGAAAACTAGGGGATGCAAAACGACCAGAAATCTGTCAGGGAAGTTTTGAAAATTCACAAGAAGAAGCATTATATTTTTATGAACGAATTTTTCAAATTACCAAGTAGCGAACATAAAAATAGAAATTTCTAACTTGACAATGGTACTCGAATAAAATTCTCCGATTCGGAAACATTCGAAAAGAAGTTGGGAAAACTAGGGGTAGTTTAGCAGGGGGTGCAAAACGACCAGAAATCTGTCGGGAAGTTTTGGAAATTCACAAGAACAAGCATTATATTTTTATGAACGAATTTTGCAAATTACCAAGTAGCGAACATAAAGATAGAAATTTCTAACTTGACAATAGTACTGGAATAAAATTCGAAAAGAAGTTGGAAAAAACTAGGGGTAGTTTAGCAGGGGGTGCAAAACGACCAGAAATCTGTCGGGAAGTTTTGGAAATTCACAAGAAGAAGCATTATATTTTTATGAACGAATTTTTCAAATTCCCAAGTAGCGCACATAAAAATAGAAATTTCTAACTTGACAATGGTACTCAAATAAAATTCGAAAAGAAGTTGGGGAAACTAGGGGTAGTTTAGCAGGGGATGCAAAACGACCAGAAATCTGTCGGGAAGTTTTGGAAATTCACAAGAAGAAGCATTATATTTTTATGAACGAATTTTTCAAATTGCCAAGTAGCGAACATAAAAATAGAAATTTCTAACTTGGCAATGGTACTGGAATAAAATCCACCGATTCGGAAAAAGTGGGAAAGAAGTCGAGGAAGCTAGGGGTAGTTTAGCAGGGGGATGGTACCGGTTCGAAGGGTGCGAAACGACTGGCAATCGGTCAGGCAGAGCTCGGAAACGCGAGAGGACCATTTCGGGGTGCAACTGCTCCCACGTAGTTGCAGATTCGCGTGCAGTGAAAAATTGAATCCGGTGACATGGAAATCCATCGAAGTGCGGAACCATGGGCCCATGAAACCTCGGGATCAGAGGATCCCGGGTCGCCGAATGCGAGATAGCCGTGCAGAATGGAACGATTCCTGGTCCAGGACGAACTAGGACGTGCCAGAATGAATCGAAATGAACTAGGATGAACTATAATGAACCAGAGTGAACGAGGATGAGTTAGAAAGAGCTGGAACAAACGGGAACGAGCTACATCAAGCTAGAATGGACCAGGACGAAGCAGGACGAACTAGGACGTGCCAGAATGAATCGAAATGTACTAGGATGAACTAGAATGAACCAGAGTGAACGAGGATGAGTTAAAAAGAGCTGGTACAAACCAGAACGAGCCACATCAAGCCAGAATGGACCAGAACGAACCAGGACGAATCAGGACGAACCAGGACCAAAAACGAGTACAATGAGCCAAAACGAACCAGAACGGGTCCAGACCAGCCAGGACGAACCAGAGCCAGGCAGAACAAACCAGGACGAACCAGGACGGGTCCAGACCAGCCAGGACGAACCAGGACCAACCAGGACGAAGCAGGACGAACCAGGACCAAAAACGAGTACAACGAGCCAAAACGAACCAGGACGGATCCAGACCAGCCAGGACGAACCAGAGCCAGGCAGAACAAACCAGGACGAGCCAGGACGAACTTCAGCCAGACAGGACTCGGGATCCTGAGTTATGCGCGTCGTGAAAGGGGCGACGAAAGTTTCGGGGGGCAATTTCAAGTTGGCTCGCCCACCTGAATCCAGCCGGAGAGGGTTTCGGCGACTCTACTTTCCGGGTCCAGGGGTGCTTATAAGTGGGCACGTAGGTAAAGTACCCACCGGGCAGGCTGCGACGTTAATGGTTATAAATTCACCAAAGTTCGCCCACTATTTATAATCGCGAGAGATAAATCAAACTCAGGGGAAACCTTATTACCGGCGCGTGGTCCTGCATATGCGACGAGGGGCGATTTTTATTTTACGAGGGTTAAATAACCGGGGGATGTTGTGTTTTCTTTTCCTGCGGTTAATCCTTCAGGGGGTTTCTTTTTTATTTTCGAGTTAATCGCCCAGCGTGGTTTTGCATATGAGATGAGTGGTTGTTTTTATTTTGTAAAGTTAACCCTTTGAATGCGGAGCCATTTCGACATATGGGCGAAATTCGTCTGACCGTGCAGGGAATATTGGACCAAACGGCGGGCGCCTTTAGGCACTCTTAGTAGTCGAAGGGTTAAAGTAATCCGTGCATGTTGCGTTTCATTTTTATTTTCTAGAGTGTATTGCAAAATGGCGCCATTTGGGGGGCGCTTTAATCTCGAAGTGGTAGACTTATTTGTTTATGGGAGACCATGCTCTATCGGTTACTCCAATGGGACATTGAATTTTCATGCAATAATGGAAGGCATTAAGGGGGAGGTCGCGTATCGGGGTCGGAAAATGGAAGAAAGTGGAGAAGACGATCGATTGCCTCCAAATGGGATTTTCGAGGAGACCGCGGGCGAGGAAGGAAGAGCTGTATATTCTATCGAAATCGGAATTTCTAAAGGGACTCCCAGATGTATATATATGCACCTATATATATTGCGACATGATTCGAAAGGAACTTCTCCGCTACTACCATGAATTCTTAAATGAACTTGCGTAAAAGCAGGACCGATTTCCAGGATACGCTCCTCGAACTCTAAAATAAAGACCAGCACTTCATGAAAATTATTTAACGTTAATAGAAGAGGACGTTTACGAAGATAAGATCATCGGGATTATAAAGTGAAACTAAAAATCGGTATAAATAATATTTCGACAAAATAATTTATACTGGGAATACTATGAACTATTAGTATATTATTAAATTCGAAATATGAAGTTCTGAACGAAAGGGAAATTATTCAATGTTAATAGAAGAGGACGTTTACGAAGATAACATCATGGGGATTATAAAGTGAAACTAAAAATCGGTATAAATAATGGGAATACTATGAACTATTAGTATATTATTAAATTCGAAATATGAAGTTCTGAACGAAAGGGAAATTATTCAATGTTAATAGAAGAGGACGTTTATGAAGATAACTCATCATGGGGATTATAAAGTGAAATTAAAAATCGGTATAAATAATATTTCCACAAAATAATTTATACTGGGAATACTATGAACTATTAGTATATTATTAAATTCGAAATATGAAGTACTGAACGAAAGGGCGCTTACAGGATACATTTTCTTTTTTCATCGTCTTCGGGTCCGGAAATAAAAATGAGCCTATTAAAGGCACAAACGAAATCCCTCGAGGGCATGAAAAATCATTTCCAATTAAAATCTCGACGCTTAATCGCCGATTCTCGGGAAATTGCTCCTCCGCAATAATATGCAGGATCTCCGCCATTTCATAATACACGGAACGGGGAAACTATAATCCTCGACTTCGATCAAATTAAATCGGCAATAAATTCATCCCTCCACCCCACCTTCATATATTCCTTCCCCTAGACCGCGAGTTTAGAATTTCCCCGGAAATTCGAAAAGGGCGATATAGCGAAGGAAAATTGAAAGGATCAATAAGTGCAATGCTGCACTTATCCTGTTTCGTCCTGCGGATTTTCGAAAATGTATGTCTCCCCTTTCGAACAATCCGACAAAATCCCCATTTCGAGCACAGATCTTTCCTGCAATATAGCGAAGGACAATTGAAAGGATTAAGGTGAAGTGAAACCTCCTTCAAATCAGTCGATTCGAATACAACACTTTTTTTTAAGGGTATTAGACCAAACTGTCCGAAACTTTGACACATCACTCCTGATCATCTAAGAATTGTCCTGACACATTCAAAATTTGGATTTTTCAACAAAATTTTTGAACTCAGCCCAGACCAGAACCAAAATGGCGTCGAGCTCTCATATTTCGATCAATATACAATTATCGAAGGCTCTGATATGAAAATCGAAAGGGTCAGGACAATTTTACAACAATTTAGAACACTCTGGTAATCGATAAACTCGCATATGAACGGGATAAGGGCAAAAAAAGTGTTGTATGCGCTTCTATGCTAAAACGATGGTAATACGAGGTCTCGGAGTGAAAATTTAATTGACCTGAAAATCACAGATGGCGCAGGGGGTCCCTCTGCAGTCAATTAGGGCCTCAGAAACCACGAATCCAGGGCATTTCTGGAGTTTTACTTCCATTTCTTGATATTTATTGTACGAAGACGACAGGTGGAGTATGCCATTTGGTACAATATCCAATATAATTCGACACAGCTGTCAATATAAAAACCAACGTCGGCAACGTAGGCATTTAGAAAAATCTTCTTTATCGACGTCGATCAAGTTCCTCGACGTGTTTCACTTCACCTTAAGAAGTGCAATGCCGCAGTTCGTCCTGCGCATTTTCCGGAATGTACATCCTTTTCTTTTTCCATCTTCCTAATGGATTTCTTGCGGTAGAGAAGTGCCGATCGCAATGTGCTCCACTTACGGACTCGAGGTCCTCGATTTTTCCTGGTTTCCTTTTGGGGAAGTCGCGACGAAATAATCGCGGGAACATTTTCCATTAGGGAGGCTCGTTTCTCGGGGGATGAAGTGCGCCGAACTCCGGATGATGTATTCCTTGGCTCGAGTGCAATTACAGTTTGAGTTTGTCCGGCGCATTAGTAGCGAAACTGCTGATGCTCTTTGGCCTCAATCTTATTAAGAGCTCCACCCCCACGGGAAACTGCGTCGAGAAGTCGGTCCCGAAAATTACGATGACACGTAACTTCGTCGAGTTTCGAAGCTCGAACGAGACGGAGACGGTAATTCCGCGACCCGAGGACGAGATAAACCGCGCGGAATTTCCGCGCCCCCGAAATTAGGGCTCATTTCGGCAATGTTCATTTCGTCATTTCGATTGTTTAGGTTGCCGCGGAATTCCTTATTTGATCACGGAAAATAGAGACAAGAACAGGGTGGTGAGGGGATCTTTTTTCTCTCGATTTTCTGAATGGGCTTCGGTACCTTAAATTGATCTTGAAGAGTTAGGGTGGATTTGGGATTTTTTTTATGACGAAGAAGAGGTCCTAAGTCACTTTAGTTGTCGAGTTTTGTATGGGTTACCAGTTTGAGGATTTTTTTTCCGACCTCTTGCACGGAATGAAAAATTGATATTCACCCTTCGCGTGCATTTCTACCCTTTCAAAAGTCACAAGAGTGGATTTGGGATTTTTTTTGATGACGAAGAAGAGGTCCTAAGTCACTTTACATGTCGAGTTTTGTATGGGTTACCAGTTTGAGTATTTTTTTTCCGACCTCTTGTACTGAATGAAAAATTTATATCAACCCTTCGCGTGCATTTCAACCCTTTCAAAAATCGGAAAATAGAGACAAGAACGGTGTGGTGAGGGGATTTTTTTTTCTCTCCATTTTTCGAATGGGCTTCGGTACCTTAAATTGATCTTGAAGAGTTAGGGTGGATTTAGGATTTTTTTTATGACGAAGAAGAGGTCCTAAGTCACTTTAGATGTCGAGTTTTGTATGGGTTACCAGTTTGGATTTTTTTTTTGACTTCTCGTACTAAATAAAAAATTTATATCCACCCTTCGCGTGCATTTCTACCCTTTCAAAAGTCACCTCCCTTAATCCTGAAGAGCCGGAACGAAGTGCGATTTTCTGGGTGCCGAAGACGAACGAATCCATTTCAGATGAGGTCGAAGTGGAGTCCCTCTCCCGGTAAATTAAAAATTCATTTCTACCCTTTCAAAAATCACCTCCCTTGATCTCTTCGAGCCCTGGTGGACTTCGAAGCCCAAAGGAGACGGCCATCTCCGTGTATACGTCCTCTCCCATTAAACTTTTTCCTCTTTGATTGAGACTCCGGAGGATCCTGCGGGACGAAAGGAAGAGGACTCTAATTTCCTCTTGGTTTAATGCCGCCGGTTAATTTCGACGACCCTCGCGATCGCAGGGCGCAATGAAGTAAGTGCGTCGCCTGCAAATGGATTGGCGGAGCTCCGAGATCGGCAACTCCAAGAGAGGAGAGGATGCAATTCCAGGACCCCTCGAGTTATCCTGGATGCCCGTTTCCGGGATCGCGTATGCTCCAGGACGGCACTTGATCCCATTATCGCCGGGGCGAATCTGCAAGGGCCTTCCAATTTGCTTCCCAAATTTTAACGGCGACGACTCGCGATGGGGAATTAGATCAAGAGCCTCCTCCCGCGAATCCTGGAGGATCATCGACTTCCTAAATAATTCAGGCCATGATCCTTCGAGACGCGTGCCCCGTTTTGATTTTTCATCACTTATATAAAAAATAAACAGAGATGCCGGGAAAAATATTCGACAGTCGAAGTTCATTTCAGCTAAATTTCCACTTACAAAATGTTGGATGAAAAATTGAAATTTCATAAATAATTCAGGCCATGATCCTTCGAGACGCGTGCCCCGTTTTGATTTTTCATCACTTATATAAAAAGTAAACAGAAATGCCGGAAAATATATTCGACAGTCGAAGTTCATTTCAGGTAAATTTCCACTTACAAAATGTTGGATAAGAAAATTGAAATTTCCTAAATAATTCAGGCCACGATCCTTCGAGACGTGTGCTCCGTTTTGATTTTTCATCACTTATATAAAAAGTAAACAGAGATGCCGGAAAAAATATTCGACAGTCGAAGTTCATTTCAGCGAAATTTCCACTTACAAAATGTTGGATAAAAAATTGAAATTTCATAAATAATTCAGGCCACGATCCTTCGAGACGTGTGCCCCGTTTTGATTTTTCATCACTTATATAAAATGTAAACAGATGCCGGAAAAAATATTCGACAGTCAAAGTTCATTTCAGGTAAATTTCCACTTACAAAATGTTGGATAAAAAAATTGAAATTTCACGCGATTCGATACCCTCGGTTAACAGAAGAAAATTTCATAAATTATTGGCCTCACGCATCCCACTTTCGCATCACCTCACTACCAGGTCAATATTTCCAAATTTCACGTTACGTCAATTTTTATTCCCGACTCGAGAGAAAGAGAAAAAAAAAAGTAAGTAATAAAAACGTCATATCCAATTATTCATGGGAATGGAAATTAAAATCCTATTTAAATATCGATAAGAATGGAAACTGAAATCATGGCCGGATATTTTTAATTTTCTTTGAAAAAATTGGTTTTGGGTAGATAAGATTGGGTTGGGATTGAATCTTTTTTTTTTTTCATTTCTTCTTTCCGAGTGGAAAAGCTAATTCAGGCGGTAAATTAAGTGGCCCTATCCAAAGGGGGTACTCACACGTAAGAGTTCTCTTGGTCCCAGGTGACTATCTCGGTGACGACGAAAGTGCCGGAAGTCAGGGGAACGGTCCTCGGACTCGGGGTGGTCGCGTTTGTAATCAGGACCAAGTGCCTCCAGTCTCCGGTCTCGCCTTGATTCTGCGGCAGGACCAGAAGGAAAGATGTGCCGTCCTTGCTGAAGAGAGGCGGCTCGAACTGTTCCACCCAGCCGTTCGACTCGACGTGAGAAAGCGCCTGAAAGAGTTTTAGTCGCCTTTTGTGCAAAATTTACATACTTTCAACAAATATAAAAATTCAAGAGCGTTCCGCCACCCCTTTCGAAAGATATCCCAAAATTTCAACATCCCACCCCTTAAGGTGAAGTGAAACATCCTTCAAATCAGTCGATTCGAATACAACACTTTTTTTTAAGGGTATTAGACCAAACCGTCCGAAACTTTGACACATCACTCCTGATCATCTAAGAATTGTCCTGACACATTCAAAATTTGGATTTTTCCAAAAAATTTTTTAACTCAGTCCAGACCAGAACCAAAATGGCGTCGAGCTCTCATATTTCGATCAATATACAATTATCAAAGACTCTGATATGAGAATCGAAAGGGTTAGGACAATTTTACGACAATTTAGAACACTCTGGTAATCGATAAACTCGCATTTGAACGGGATAAAGGCAAAAAAAGTGTTGTATGCGCTTCTTTGCTAAAACGATGGGAATACGAGGTCTCGGAGTGAAAATTTAATTGACCTGGAAATCACAGATGGCGCAGGGGGTCCCTCCGCAGTCAATTAGGGCCTCAGAAACCACGAATCCAGGGCATTTCTGGAGTTTTACTTCGATTTCTTTATAATTATTGTACGAAAACGACAGGTGGAGTACGCCATTTGGTACAATACCCAATATAATTCGACACAGCTGTCAATATAAAAACCAACGTCGGCTACGTAGGCATTTAGAAAAATCTTCTTTATCGACGTTGATCAAGTTCCTCGACGTGTTTCACTTCACCTTAAGTAGCATTACATAAAAATTGGGCAAGTTATTGAAAAATCTGGCCATTGATAAAGGATCCACTAGTTTCGATTATCGAATTGAAAAAAATTCCTCGGATGATTTGTAACTTAAAATTTCCGCGGTTGGCTCGAATCTGCGTTATAGAAAAATCGTGTAAACGATACAAATACAATAAATCGGGTAAACCATAAAGCTGCTATTAATGAAGCCATGAAAATTCATGTACGGCTAATGTCACAGTTAATCATCCTCGGATGATTTGTAACTTAAAATTTCCGCGGTTGGCTCGAATCTGCGTTATACAAAAATCGTGTAAACGATACAAATACAATAAATCGGGTAAACCATAAAGCTACCATTAGTGAAGTCATGAAAATTCATGCAAGGTTAATGTCACGGCACTGAAAATCCGGAAGTAATTCCAGAAAAACGGGGAAAAAAACCCGAGACGAGGTTTGTCTCGCATTTTTAGGAGCAAGGGAGAGATTTAGGGATACTGCAGCCGGTGGTGCAGCAATCGAAGCAGATACCAACCGTGGTGCAGCTCGACGTCGCGACGTCGCAGAGTTGGAAGTACGCCCGATTCTGAACTCGGTTCATCCACGTGGCCGAGACCAAATTGTCCGTCGGGAAGGCGACCGCCGAGAGTATTCTCTCGGATAAATTCAATTGGGGCGGATGCTCGATCTCGACCAGACTGCCATTCCCGAGTATCACTTGGTCCAGGTCGACGTAGTACAGCTTCACCGTGGGATTCGTCGTGCCGCTCTGGAAGCCATAACGAAAAACGCGTTAAAGTCCGCCTATTACACCTGAGCTTTCCCCCACATGAAATCCCCCACCCACAGAGTGCAATTTCATTTTTCCCGAATTTAACGACGCGCCTATTTCGAAAAAAAAAGTATCGATCGCCGGAAAATTCTACGATTTTTATCCCACATATTACAGGGGGGAAAAAAACACCCTTGCCTGGAGGATGTTTGTATACAACGCTTTATAGATAAAAAAATGTATTACAGTTCACTTGAATTAAATAATCATTTTATGAATGGATGAGACATTTCATCGGTTCAATTTTTTTTTCTTTCCCTCCCGAGGTGGGAATCGAAATGGTCTCAACTAACGCGTTCTCTTCGTTAAAAAAAAGGAGAATGAATTTAATTTTCTTTTATTATGAACTTAAAAATGTATTACAGTTCAGTTGAATTAAATAATCATTTTATGAATGGATGAGACATTTCATCGGTTCAATTTTTTTTTCTTTCCCTCTCGAGGTGGGAATCGAAATGGTCTCAACTAACGCGTTCTCTTCGTTAAAAAAAAGGAGAATGAATTTAATTTTCTTTTATTATGAACTTAAAAATGTATTACAGTTCAGTTGAATTAAATAATCATTTTATGAATGGATGAGACATTTCATCGGTTCAATTTTTTTTTCTTTCCCTCTCGAGGTGGGAATCGAAATGGTCTCAACTAACGCGTTCTCTTCGTTAAAAAAAAGGAGAATGAATTTANTACAATTCATCCAATTTATACAATTCATCCGATTCATCCAACTCGTGAGAAACCCATTTCCCGAGCTGTCGAGCGTTTCCACTTTCTTCGAGACTTTCACTTATTCGGGGGAGGTCCCCCAGGTGTCTCACAAGAGGGGATTATTTATTTCCCGGCGGAAATGATTTATTCCGGGGTTGAAGTTCCGCACCCACCCTTGGGTGCCGAAACTTAGGGCGTAATACTTAGTCTCTCGCAAATAGTTGTACACGTTAGGGTAGGTCGGAAACGCCAGGCGGATAAATCGCGTTAGTTCAAAAGCGGGGCGAGGGGGGGTCGGTTGTCTTTTGTTACGGGGCGTCCATGGCGCGGCGTTATTCCCCAGCCATTGTTATTGCGACTGGATCCGAAGAGAATTTCCCGAAGAGTTTTGCTCGCGAGTGCTCCTAGCTCGGAACTCCTTGGGTCGTTAGCTTTTACGAGGATCGTTTGAGTTTCCTGCATACACGGAGTGGGTGGATGGGTCGTTCCCAAATCCGAGGACACATTGCTCGGTGGAAAAAAAGAACCCGGACCTGGGAGCTTAGCCAGCTTCGATGCTCTTCGGTTCCAGTATAGATACCGTAGATAGTGACTAAGACCAAAGGAAAACAATAATTTATGTGTATGAGCTTAATTAAAAAATGTATTCATTTATCGCTACTCTAGATAATATTACATATAATAAATGATACGTTTTGGGACAGCGCCTCAAGGCTTCTATAACGCGTTTTTACGTACTTTAATAAATTTGAATCTCGGTACATTAAGGAATATATTTATCAGCTTGTTTCCTAGCTTATCAGGTGTACATAGCTCGTTAGAAAATAATTTCATTCGTGAGATAGGTCGACCCTCGAATTTTAATTTCACCAAGTGTCCGAAGGTGCACGTGGAGTCTCCGTAAAAATGATAATTCCGAAATATAATGTACCTAAGATTTAAAAAGGAAAATTTCTAGAATAAGAGGGGAGGATTTCTTAAGACGTCATTTTTTTTTCCATTGACACGGGGATGGAAATATCGAGGGAATTTAAAGTCGCAGGGGGTGAGCCCTTATCGAAAAAGCACGCAAGTGGCCCATTTACCTCGGAGAAGGTGTCGAGGTCGCGGAATCGTCGAAAGGCGATATTTCCATTACAAAGAATCCTGTGAAGTACGGAACTCCGTCTCACCCCTTTCCACCCTTTTTTGGAACCCTTCCGGGCGAGAATAAACCGAATCGCGAGCACTCCGGCAAACTTTCCGGCGTCGGCTTTGAAGGCTTCCCACCTGACGCGGACTTTTAGATTCCACCCCGGCGTGATTCGCACCCTTAAACTTCAAGGGGGCGAACTTCGTTTCGAATCGGCCCTGATATTCGGGAAAATTGCAGGGGCGTAAAGACAGCCCCCCTCGAAATTATTCCCTTCCCATGTCTCCCCGTATTAACTCCGAGGGGGTTGGAATTGCTCGTCAACGACGGGGGTTGAAGACCCTAATTGAGCTGGGGAATTACTCGCCTCATCCGACTGTAATCGCTTTAATGAAAAATGATTTCGCCCCCCGAAATATCCGTTTAATGAATTTTCGTCATCAAGGGGGAGGTGCACCCTCTTTGGGTTTATTCCTATATTTCCCCCCTACTCGGGATTAAAGAGCGATTTGCGGGGGGTAAGTTACTTAAGATGAAGCCTCAATCACCCTCTCCATTTTTTCATCCCCCAGGATGACGGAAGTCCCCATGAAATGTGCGTGGAATTTTCCCCCCTTTCCCTGTTTCCCGTGAATTTGCATATGTAAAAAGCACCCTTTTTTCCGTAAAACTTTCCTTTTAAGGGGTGCAATTTCGGAAGAATTATTTCCTTCCGAGCCGAACTGTACGCAGCTAGTGATTGGAGCAGGTAATTGGGTATTTTTGCGAGTGCATCCCCTTGCACCCCCGAATGACCGAAGTTTCGTGAAATATACGAGAAATTGCCCCCGACTCCCCCCATTGGCAATTTCTGCGGATCTCTCTTTCTCCCTCTCTTGTGTTTCTCAACTCTTTTGGAGAATTTACGGGGGGCTCCGGTCGCTTAAGAATTTCCGCCCTCGACGATACGGAAGTTGCACCCCCTGCGCGTCCAGGACGAAGACCTCGTCCTCGAGGTCCTCCTACAGGACGCTGGCTCGGTTCTGAACACTCATTAAACAATGTAATACAGCCCGGTGTACATGCGTGTACATCGTAAACTTGGCAGCCCTGGGGGCACCGATGAATTATTAACATTGCAAGGCAACTTCGAGGAAGATATACATCATGCGAAACAGGCGAGGCCCATCCTTCGTCGTCTCCTGTTTTGGAAGGGCTGCTGGAAACCCTCAACCCTTGAGGCACATTATCGTTTATCAGATCCCTTTTTGGTAGTTCCTGACTGGTTTCGAACGGGTTGCTTCAACTATGAGAATTTTGAGGGGTGCTGACCTCGTATAAGGTGGGATGACCATGACCTAGGTGAACCTAGGGCTCGTGTTAATTTCGACAGGTTATTATCTACGGATTCATCTACAGTGAAGCAAAGGGAATACTTTGTTAATTCAAAAAATAATTATTTCACCTCCTATAATCTATATAGATTTACGCTAATTTTGGGTAATTTTTAATTCAATTTGTGTTGATCCTGATCTACCTTAACCTATGCGAATCCACCCCAATTTTAGGCAATGGTAATTTAATCCAGCTCGGGGTGATCCTGACCTACGTGAACCTGGCTCGGTTTCGACCTACCTCAAACTAGGTTACTTTCGACTTATGGGGATTTAAACCGTCCCGACCTACCCCAACCGAAGCAAACCCCGACCTACGGCAACCTAACCTCTCATAGCTCTCACGTCCTCACTTCGATGTGACGTGCGATCGATGGATAACTGACCCGACCTAACCTGTCGCATCGGAAAAAGAAAAACCCTGAAAAAATTACACCTACATCCAGGATATGCATTTTTCATGGGCTCGGGGCCCGGGAAATTTAGATGGATCCGGGGAAAATGGAAGGTCGGACCTGATTGGAGGAACTCAAATCGCTCGGAAGAAATTGATGGACCTTGGCGTCTTCCTCTCCAAGGTGTTAATTTTTTCCTTGGTAAAAGTGCCCCCGTATAAAACCACTCCTTTAAAAGTTCACGAAGCAGGGCGGAATGTTTTCACGACACTGACTCAACGTTTAATTTCATTTTTATAACGTTTAATTTCATTTTTCAACGTTTAATTTCATTTTTCAACGTTTAATTTCATTTTTCAATGTTTAATTTCATTTCTTCAACGTTTAATTTCATTTTTCAACGTTTAATTTAATTTCTTCAACGTTTAATTTCATTTTTCAACGTTTAATTTCATTTTTCAACGTTTAATTTCATTTCTTCAACGTTCAATCTCATCTTTCAACGCTTAATTTCATTTCTGCAAGGTTTAGTTTCATTTTTCAACATTTAATTTCATGTCTTTTTTTTTTCCAACGTTTAATTTCTCTCTTTCCAGCGTGGCGATTTTCAAGATGGAGTGTATTATCGAACCGCATGAATTATGGAGCCATTTCTCTTGGAATGTCTGAGCGAACCACGCGGGGAACATTATCGGAAAGTCCTCAAGGGGCCGCAGGTGTTAAACATGAAATCGTTGACAGAATCATTTTCGTTTCTAGTTACCTCCTTGCACACAGGTGGTACTTACAACCGGCATGGACTCTTTTTTATTCCCACTCGCAATCACTCCTAGTGATACGAAGGAGTCGATCGGTGAAATTCCGCCTGCGGAATACGCGTGTATCGGAAAGTGAAGAATGTCAGATCGAACTCATGTATAAGTAAGTGTCGCAGGTGCGGAATGATAAATTTCATCTTCCCGCCCAACCCCTTTCCCACCCATTCGTGAATAAATTCACATCCGCCATGTGGAGCGCGATTGTTTCGCTCTCCTTTTATATTTTGCGATATTCCTCCCCCGCGTTATCAAGATTTATTTTAAATTCCGGAATTTTAAGACTCGGCGAGCTTAATAATCTATTATGTTATTTAGAGGTAAGTGGAGCAGTTTTCAGTTTACGAGGATAATTTAGATCGATGGCGACGTGACCAAAGCGAATCTTAAGTCGCTTAAGAGGTCGTTTAAGATTCCATCAGGTGGATCTTCGTCCTCGTTAAAAAGACCTCGAGTCAATTACCGAGGGTCATCAAGCTCTTTCCCAGGCGACGATTTTCCCTCCAAGGATCAATTCCAATTTTTGTCTTTTATTTCCCTTGGCCAAAGTCGCCGATTTTTCGCATTAATAAAACCTTGCAGAAAAATGGCGGTCTCGAACTCTCCTCTTTCTATCTCCCTGATTTTTTCCTCCTTGGAAGAGGCTGCAAACCTTCGTGGACAGCGTTTTTTAAGGGTTCTTTGTTTTTTTTAGCCTCTTTTATTTAATGCTCCACATCGAGGTCCCTTGTTTTTTTTTCAGCCTCCTTTATTTAATCCTCCACGTCGAGGGCGCCGATAAAGATATTCCCTCCACTTTTGCCGAGCCGACCTTCGCGCTTTCTTCAGGGACCACGTCGCTCATACATCACTTGGAATGATAGTCAAAATGAAGTTCGACTTTCTGCTCCCTGGCCGAAAAGTGCTGCGGAAGGAGAGGATCAAGACGGAGGCTGGATGGATCCCGGGTGGAGGAATCTGGAGGCTATAAATCATACCGGATAGAAGTCGTGTCAGGATTTGACAATCGATTCCAAGATAGAAGGAGGAATCCTCTTCGGAATAAAGTAGGGCGCATCTATTTAGAAATTCCGACTGCATTCTTAAGGAATTCCCTTAGAATTTTCTTCACGTTCTTGTAACGAAACCAGAGAAGCAAATGACACCGAGAGAGGTTAAACTACGTCAAAGGAAATTATAGAGAGTCGCTATTAATTTTCATTCCCCGGATTAAATTCCAGGCCCTGAGAAAAAATTATACCGACCCAAAGAAATATTTTATTAATTCAATGAATTTTATTAGAACGACCTGGAATTAATTAGACGCGACTTTCCTTCGAATTAACAAAATGTTGATTTTTTGGAGGTTTGAAAAATTTCTAAATTTCATGGAGAACGAACGGTGGGGAAAAATTCGGTTAATGCTCAGTGAATTAGTAAGATTACTCGGTAAATCAAACAGTAGTAAAGCGTGTTATGTTCTTCTTATACAGTAAATAGGCCCCGTACCAAAATAAATAAGCGATGGTATGTAGATCACGGTTTACTCGAATTTGCACGAGGCATTTCCTTCGCTTCTAATTCGCTTGCCAAATACGTCGGTGTTCGATTAACGAACTAATTTGCACCGGACATGTCGAGTGTGGACGTAATTACGGATGCGAATTAAATGTACCCCGAATCGCGTCGTTTGACAAATCACGGTTTCGATCAAATGCCAACGATTGTTTCGATTGCTACTTCAATAGAGTACACGGACGGTCTAAAAGAGCCATTCAACGAGGCACTAGACAATGCTATTCTATGCAAATCGAGTGCAACACTCCGTAGCACAGAAATCTCGATAATTTTTAAGCCTCGAGGCGCGTAAAAAATAAAAAGTTTCAGTCAACCCACCCTGAGAAAAAGAGATTAATCGACTGAAAAAAATTCTTGGTACACAAATTGTTATCTAAATCGTATATAACTGCAAGAAACAATGATTTTCATGTCGCAATGTAAATTTCTCAGACTTAAATCGTTGTTTTTTTTTTTCTGTCGTTTCCAACTCGAGGTATTCAGATCGAGGAATTAAATGAAACATCAAGTGAGGGTCTCGTAAAACCCGAGAACGTAATTAAATCCAATTTGAAAATGAAAAAGGGAAGAAGAGAAAATTCAGATTCACATCCTTTACAACCATCTCCAAGTACGCCGTTTCAGCGAGCGTTTCCTTTGCGAGTTTTCACTGGATATTTTTAATAAATGGGGGTAAAAAAATTAATTCCCCGCTTGTCAGAATTTCTAAGTGAGTTGCCTTGGGGTAGTGAATCGTTTCCTTCGTCAGTTTCCAATGGATATTTTTAATAAATGGCGGTAAAAAAAGAAATTCCCCGCTTGTCGGAATTTCTAAGTGAGTTACCTTGGGGTAGTGAATCGTTTCCTTCGTCAGTTTCCAATGGATATTTTTAATAAATGGGGGTAAAAAAAGAAATTCCCCGCTTGTCAGAATTTCTAAGTGAGTTACCTTGGGGTAGTGAATCGTTTCCTTCGTGAGTTTTCAATGGATATTTTTAATAAATGGGGGTAAAAAAAGAAATTCCCCGCTTGTCAGAATTTCTAAGTGAGTTACCTTGGGGTAGTGAATCGTTTCCTTCGTGAGTTTTCAATGGATATTTTTAATAAATGGGGGTAAAAAAAGAAATTCCCCGCTTGTCAGAATTTCTAAGTGAGTTACCTTGGGGTAGTGAATCGTTTCCTTCGTGAGTTTTCAATGGATATTTTTAATAAATGGGGGTAAAAAAAGAAATTCCCCGCTTGTCAGAATTTCTAAGTGAGTTACCTTGGGGTAGTGAATCGTTTCCTTCGTGAGTTTTCAATGGATATTTTTAATAAATGGGGGTAAAAAAAGAAATTCCCCGCTTGTCAGAATTTCTAAGTGAGTTACCTTGGGGTAGTGAATCGTTTCCTTCGTGAGTTTTCAATGGATATTTTTAATAAATGGGGGTAAAAAAAGAAATTCCCCGCTTGTCAGAATTTCTAAGTGAGTTACCTTGGGGTAGTGAATCGTTTCCTTCGTGAGTTTTCAATGGATATTTTTAATAAATGGGGGTAAAAAAAGAAATTCCCCGCTTGTCAGAATTTCTAAGTGAGTTACCTTGGGGTAGTGAATCGTTTCCTTCGTGAGTTTTCAATGGATATTTTTAATAAATGGGGGTAAAAAAAGAAATTCCCCGCTTGTCAGAATTTCTAAGTGAGTTACCTTGGGGTAGTGAATCGTTTCCTTCGTGAGTTTTCAATGGATATTTTTAATAAATGGGGGTAAAAAAAGAAATTCCCCGCTTGTCAGAATTTCTAAGTGAGTTACCTTGGGGTAGTGAATCGTTTCCTTCGTGAGTTTTCAATGGATATTTTTAATAAATGGGGGTAAAAAAAGAAATTCCCCGCTTGTCAGAATTTCTAAGTGAGTTACCTTGGGGTAGTGAATCGTTTCCTTCGTGAGTTTTCAATGGATATTTTTAATAAATGGGGGTAAAAAAAGAAATTCCCCGCTTGTCAGAATTTCTAAGTGAGTTACCTTGGGGTAGTGAATCGTTTCCTTCGTGAGTTTTCAATGGATATTTTTAATAAATGGGGGTAAAAAAAGAAATTNTAAAAATTCGAAGGGTAGTTATAAAATTGGTTTTCCGTTTTCCGCGGGAAATATCGATGCTCGAAGAATTGTTGGTCCGGCCTAAACATTTACGGGGGTAAATCCTTAATTTATATGAACCTTATAATTCTCGTCGAAATTCGAAGGGTAGTTATAAAATTGGTTTTCCGTTTTCCGCGGGAAATATCGATGCTCGAAGAATTGTTGGTCCGGCCTAAACATTTACGGGGGTGGCAGCCCTCTCTAACGTGGATCGTTGTATCGTGTATTAATTGGCGGCGTTAATTATGCGAATCCTGTAAATACCCTCGTTGGGGGAAACCAGGCTCGGGTTCCAGGGGTGCGAGGGCCACGTTCGCGTTTGCACCCTGGGCCAAAAACGGGTCACCCGTTCCAGGGGGTGCGTTCCCGTAAAAGGACAAACTTTGATTGTCGGGGCACAGCGGGGCCCAGGATTTACGATTTCCTCGACAAATCTCCCCGCCATGTCCGGCCGAAAGAGCGCAGCAGTAAAGCCGACATCATTTCCGGGAGGTTTGGGGGTGTTTAAAGCTGCGTTAATTTCCTGAACCCGAGGGGGTGGGAATACATCCGGAAGTCCGGGAGCAAATTTCGAGACCAAGTCTCGGGGGGAGGAAAAACGATACTTACGAGAAAAGAAAAAAAATGCATTGAACCAAAGAGAAATTTTTTTGAGTACCTAAGAGACATTTTGTTAACGCAAAGAACAATTATTTGACTCGTAACAAAATCGAATAAATTGAATGCGACGTTTTTTTCGGAATCGTGACAATTTATTTTAGCTGAAGAATAATTATATTTGTGTTAAAAATACATTCCTTTGGCGCTATTCACATATATATTTCCTCGGGTCGTTGAAATTTATTTCTCAGGTCGGATTCGATCGTTTCGGTCGATTTCAGCATCCCCTTAAGGACGGAAATCGTTTTCAGGGATTTCCGAGTGAATAGCCTCCGCTATCAAATTCGAATAAAACGTGAAGGGGGGTGGAAAACCGAGGAAACCCTTCGACCATCCCTTCGACTTATCCATTTCTGGGGATATTGTGTCGCGGTGGCGGAGGAGCGCAAGATGAAAATAAAATGAAAATAAAATGAAAATAAAATGAAAAGAAAATGAAAATAAAAGGTCCTCCTCGGGTTCCCCGAGTCGAGTGGGAGAAAATTGAAGAAAACACCTTCCAGGGGCTGAAAGCGGTCGTTAGGTACGAGTGGCCCTCTCCTCCCTTAATGCAAACTCGGGGTAAAAGTCCCCGCCCCGGGGAATATTTCACGGTGTCTAATGAGAGTCACTGTTAAAAGGCGTCGCACATCCGTGGACGTGAAAGGGGCGTGAAGACGCCCGGGGGTGGAACAGCCCCTGAAAGGGGGCCCAAGCAGAACAGGTGCACCCCTGGTCGGACCGCTCCCTACTTTCCGCGTGAGTTTCGCACTTTCTCGCATTTCCGACTGCATTTTCCACCCCCCACGCACCCTGCAATCTACCCCGACTGCCGAAGGGCTGTTTGCTGGTTTGCCCCCGACCCTTTTACGTCCACCGTTTGTCCGTTTTACGGGGGAGACTTTTAATCGCGCGGAAATGCCACCCCTTTCGATCCACCCGATTTTTTTTCTCACCCCTCCCGGACAGAAATCTGTGTTATCAAATTACTAATTTTATGACACTGCGTTATAGAATCAGGAACTTTGCAATAGAGCGCTATGGAATTATGAATTTCATAATACAGAGTTATAAAATTACCCACTTTGTAACGAAATATTTAGTCTGGTTAATTAAATGAACATCTTTCTTTTTCTCTGGGAACTTGCACCTGTTATCGTGCGAAGTTTCACTTAAGGTGAAGTGAAACACGTCGAGGAACTCGCTCGACGACGATAAAGAAGATTTTTCTAAATGCCTACGTTGCCGACGTTCGTTTTTATATTCACAGCTGTGTCGAATTATATTCGACATTGTACAAAATGGCATACTCCACCTGTCGTTTTCGTACAATAAATATCAAGAAATCGAAGTAAAACTCCAGAAATCCTCTGAATTCATGCTTTCTGGAGGCCTAATTAACTGTAGAGGGACCCCCTGCGCCATCTGTGATTTCCAGGTCAATTCAATTTTCACTCCGAGACCTCGTATTCCCATCGTTTTACCATAGAAGCGCATACAACACTTTTTTTGCCCTTATCCCGTTCAAATGCGAGTTTATCGATTACCAGAGTGTTCTAAATTCTCGCAAAATTGTCCTGACCCTTTCGTTTCTCATATCAGAGCCTTCGATAATTGTATATTGATCGAAATATGAAAGCTCGACGCCATTTTGGTTCTGGTCTGGGCTGAGTTAAAAATAAAAAAAAAATCCAAATTTTCAATGTGTCAGGACAATTCTTAGATGATCAGGAGTGATGTGTCAAAGTTTCGGACTGTTTGGTTTAATGCCCTTAAAAAAAAGTGTTGTATTCGAATCGACCGATTTGAAGGGAGGTTCACTTCACCTTAAAGGATTTCGTTCATGCCTTGGGGCGATATATCGGAAATAGTCGATGACGGATCGCGACACGACGGAATGCCGGATATTGTCTCATCGGATCGACGGGACGGGAATATTGTCGCACGGTACAGGGAGAATTTTAGAGCCAGTTTGAATTTCAAACTAACCTTAACCTCGTTACGAGGCTCGCAGTAAGCCGTTTACCGGGCAAAGCGCAACGATCAAAGCGCTGCTCCCGCGAAACTGGAAACTCTTGGCCGAGCACCAACAACCAGAACCAAAGACGTTTCCCTGGAGTCCTTATTAAAGGACGTCCAGAAAAGAAATTACCGCTACGTGAAAACCTATCGTTACTTCAATTAAGGAATTTCACAGCTGCCCATTACGGCCCCTGTGAACGTACAGATTATATGTGCCCATAATGATGAAAGTGGTCTGTCAAAATTGAAAAAAAAAAAAAAATGAGTTCATCAGTTATTTCACGCCACATTATTTCAAACTAAATTAATTCAATGTAACTTCGAAAGAAAAAATATATGACTTAGACCACTTTCATAATTATGGGCACATATCGAGTAGCAATATTTATATTAAATTCTCATCGCGTATTTTAAAATAATAATTGCCTGGCGAATTAGGAATTATTATATCAATTATTGAAATTCCAGGTCTCTCTTGTCGGTCCATTAAGCGAAAAGCTCGACAAGTTTATGTTATATGAAATTTGACAAGTGCCGGGGGTGTTTAAGATCTTTTTTTTGAGATCTTGATATATACTTTATATGTGAAACTTGGTGGGGAATATCTAGGGAATCCTTCCAAAATAAGGACATTCTGGTAGAATCCTATCCGAGTTGCAAATGTCCTTTATTGAATTTCTACGATATCGCGGATGACTTACGTCCCGGAAAGGAACTAGGTCGTCTCTTATGCAATATCTAAATACTGGAATCTAGTACCTCGGAATTTCCCCCAAGTGTTACCCCTTTGATGTATCATCCTTGTACCCGAGAGCACATAGAAATACGTCACGGAGGAGGAAAAAGAAGAGCCGCAAAAGAATATCTGCTCGCAGCCTCGAGCCATTGAATTTCCGAAAAAAAAGATACGTCCAATGGCGGATGGAAAAATCCATCTCGCGCGGCACGGAGGCGAATGAACATTTATTCCAATTTTTCAACCCCAGGTTTTCCGTTTCACACTTTTCCCCACCGAAGCGCATCCTTTTATCACTCGGCAATACGTTCTCCGTGAGGTTTTTCTTCATTCTTCCGCGTTTATTTTTATTTATCCTTTTTTTTTTCTTTTGTTTCCCAATTTGGGAGAGTAAATGGATCCATTTATTTCACCCCCCGATATTTTCCCTGGGAAATGATTTTTCCAGAAAGGGCCAAGTGGTCATAAATCGGTAAGGAGCTCCTCCGATCATTCTCTCGGTACGTCAATTTTCCGCAATTGATGGTCGCCTCCGTCATATCGCCCCACGACAGGGCGGGGGCAATTCAAATTTCATTAGGGTGGCCCAGATTTTCCGAAATCCTTCCATCTAAGCAGGAAAAAATCGGCTCGTCCTTTCGGATCCACTTTACGCAAAGTGATGGATTATGCGCTCCCGATAATCCCGTCGCGCTTCCTTGCGACCGCTTCGATGCATAATTCAGGGGAGCTTTTCGAAAAATGCAACCTACTCCTGCGAGGTAACCGTCTGAGAGATAACATAGAGGGGAAAGGGGAATAATAAATAATAAATAATAATCTGGCGGGGGGGCATTTCGAGAAATTCCGAAATTCCGAAATTTCTCCCGGCGATTCGTTCGGTGCATCAACTGCTGCAGATTTGCATGGCATTGCCGTTAGTGCAGGGCTCCAGTTCGTCCTTTTTCTCTTTTGATTCCCTATGAATAAAATTTCCTCCCGGCCAACATGCTAACGCGGTCTGGAAATTTCTTTTCGCGGGGGAAGGAAAAAAGAAATGGCGGAGGCTCCTGTTGTCCCCGCGCTCGATTTCCTCCCTAGAAATCGGCTGCGACCCTTCGGTCATTTCTTTCCGAGGGAAAATCGACTCCTTTCTATGCGCATTTACTTATATTAAGGATTCACTGGCTACTAATTGCGATCAATTTCGGCGTTTCTAGTATAATTACGGCCGCCCTCCCTTCGTAAAGCCGCGCGGCGGATTTGAATTTTATCCCCGGAGGGATTAAAATTATTAATAATTCACCCCGCGATTATAACGCTCGCTCGGCAACATTCTACCACTCGAATTGTTCATTTTTCACGCAGATGCGGAATTAATACGCCGCAATAATGCCGCTTAAACGCGTAATTATATATATTGTATCCCGGCCATACGGTTTACATTTATAATGCGGCTTCGTTAAGAACAAGTTCACCGAATTTCCCGAATTTCCCGAACTCGTCTATCATTGTTATGGATATTTAGATCGACCTCTAGAGAGTTTCTTCTCGATTTATTTGCGATAAATGATTAAGATTATTTTTATCATTTTAGATCCTTTTCTATCCAGTCCAATTTCATCATTGTTATGGATATTTACATCGACCTCTAGAGAGCTTCTCGATTTATTTGCGATAAATAATTAAAATTATTTTTATCAATTTAGATCCTTTTCTATCCAGTCCAATTTCATCATTGTTATGGATATTTATATCGACCTCTAGAGAGCTCCTTCTCGATTTATTTGCGATAAATGATTAAAATTATTTTTATCAATTTAGATCCTTTTCTATCCAGTCCAATTTCATCATTGTTATGGATATTTAGATCGACCTCTAGAGAGCTTCTCGATTTATTTGCGATAAATGATTAAAATTATTTTTATCATTTTAGACCCTTTTCTATCCAGTCCAATTTCAGTGGCACGATCGAAGCGATCGACTCCAGGGTCGGTTTCAGTCGATTTCTCCAGGATTCGAGCCGAATCACATTAGGCTCTGTCATGAAGGGTTTTTTACCCCTCTTGAAACTGTCCAAAGTATTTCCGCCGGTCGTCGGAATCCGGAAACGGTCTTTTTATTCCCCGCCGAGTGCGGATCCCGCGTCCGCATTTCGCGTCCTAAAAATTCAACGACGCTTGCCGGGATTCCGCTTGAAATCGCCGGCACGTCTCTCTTTTTCGGAGCAACGGATCGTCACGTTTCCGAGACACTTTGTCCTGTGCACTTTTCTCCCTGTGAATTCGTGCATACCGTTCGCGCACGAATTCGCGGGTTCAGGGCCGTGTAATGGTCCTTGCATCTCGATGTCCAGGAGAAACGAGGTAGAGGAACTATTCATCTCCCAGCGTGCTCTGTTCATCCCTGACCTGCCCTCAGAATGCACGTCAACATTTAACTTGGATGCTCTACTGAAAACCAGAAATTCTAAAAATTCTCTGTTCATCCCTGACCTATCCTCATTATGCACGTCAACCTTTGACTTGGATGCTTTACTGACATAATCAAAAATTCTAAAAATTCATTGTTTATCCCTGACCTACCCTTAGAATGCACGTCAACATTTGACTTTTACTGACATAATAAAAAATTCTAAAAATTCACTGTTTATCCCTGACCTGCCCTCAGAATACACGTTAACATTTAACTTGGATGCTCTACTGAAAACCAGAAATTTTAAAAATTCATTGTTCATCCCTGACCTATCCTCATTATGCACGTCAACCTTTGACTTGGATGCTTTACTGACATAATCAAAAATTCTAAAAATTCACTGTTTATCCCTGACCTACCCTTAGAATGCACGTCAACATTTAACTTGGATGCTCTACTGAAAACCAGAAATTCCAAAAATTCTCTGTTCATCCCTGACCTATCCTCATTACGCACGTCAACATTTGATTTGGATGTTGTACTGACATAATGAAAAATTCTAAAAATTCATTGTTCATCCCTGACCTGCCCTCAGAATGCACGTCAACATTTGACTTGGATGCTTTACTGACATAACCAGAAATTCTAAAAATTCACTGTTTATCCCTGACCTATCCTCATTATGCACGTCAATCTTTGACTTGGATGCTTTACTGACATAATGAAAAGTTCTAAAAATTCATTGTTCATCCCTGACCTATCCTCAGAATGCACGACAACATTTAACTTGAATGCTCTACTGAAAACCAGAAATTCTAAAAATTCTCTGTTCATCCCTGACCTATCCTCATTATGCACGTCAACCTTTGACTTGGATGCTTTATCGACATAACCAGAAATTCTAAAAAAGTGTTCCCATAAAAATCTCGTAATTTCATGAAGCAATGTGAACCGAAACGTCTTACTTGCACTTTTCTCAGAAAATCGCGTTCTTTTCAGAGAGGACACTTTGTAAACTAGGGAAATTCTGTTGAGAAAAATTGCTTTGTCATTTTTTGTTTCCAGGGATCGGTGATTTAGGGAAGGGTTAAATATCGGCAAGATTCAGGGGGACCGTCAAAAAGTCGTCTCGGTTTTACGCCCGCGAATGTAAATTGCTGCTTACGGGTTAAAACGACGTTGTACAAAGTGTCACCCAACACCGACACGCCGTCGAGGAAGTTTCGATGCATTTTGCGATGCAGAGCCTGCCATGTCGTCGGAGTTTTATACGCGGACTGGTTATGCTTGTTTGCTGATATACCTATCCCCTAACTTCCCAAAGCCGTGGCTAAATCATGCACAAGCGACTGCCCTGCGATAAACACGAATTTCACATTTGTCAGGAACTCGAGATTTCGAAAGTTTCCCCCCCACGTAAAGTGCATCGCTGCATAAGATGCATTAAGTTCCGGCTGGGATAAGAAATTCAGGTTTTCCCCGCGTTTCTTAAATACAAAGAATGCCAAACGATAAATAAAATGGATAAATATCGAATTCCTCATATCTTGGGAGATAAGCAAAAATCATTCCTTGGACTTTCATGAACGGAGGAAATAAATGACAAAGGAAAGGATAAATCTGGAATTTTCATTTTCATTCATTCCGGGTTTACATTGGATGTTTTTGTTTTTTTATATGTAAAATGAGATGAAGTATTACGATTGCAGGGGGAGAAGAAAAGCGATGAATTAAGGCGGGGGATAAACGATTGGACCCGCTATCGGGCGTAATGAGGGAAAAAGAGTCGACGGCACACCTCGGAGTCGTAAACGCGGAATCGTCGTCTGTTGGGGATGTCAGGGAGGATTTTTCCCCCGGGAAACGAGGACGGCTGTAAACCGCGACAGTTTCCCTAGATGAGTGGCTCTCAAATGACCCTTCCTATCGGAAACCTTTGAAACGCTTTCGATTCCCCGAGGTTCCGGGTATCAAAGCGATACTCGAATTTCTCGGGCTCGTGGCCTCGGAAACGGCAGTCTTGTGGCCGGAGTAAATACCTCGCGGGGGTGCGGAGGAAATAGCGAGCATTTCGGCGTCAGAGGACGGAAATTTTCCGCCCCGGAACAAGGGAGGAACTCGGCTCGATGAGTAGTAAAACGCGGCGGCGCGTCCGGCACGTCCGACCCGAGGCGGTGCTCCACTACTTGGACCTCTCCTCCTGGAGATCCCGATTGTTTTTCAAACCTCATTTTCCCATGATAATAATCCCCGATACCATACATGCAAGTGACCCAGCCCCTTTGCCATTTCAAAATTTACCGCGTAATTTTTCTCCCCCGTTTTTACGCTTTTCTTTCAATTTTTCTAACAAGGAAGGTACCTGAGGTGTCCCCCCCCGATTTTGTTCATTTTTAAATATGTTATAGAGGACTGAAATCTAAGGGACCCGTGTTTTTTTTTATCGGCGGATAAACACTTTTAGAGGGTAAAATCAGGCTTCAAAGTTGGTCGTGCAAGGGGGTGAGTTGGCTGTTTCATATAAAAGCACTCGACCGATTTTCATGAAATAACCGTCAAAATGTAGGGAATGAAGAATTATGAAGCATGCATTTGGAATTTTTCGAAAACATTCATTTTTAAGGGGTGAGCCACCCCTTTGAATACTTCCTTTACCCCTTAAGCGAGCAGTAATTATTCTATCTAATTGAAACTTTTTTTGTAGTGTTCTGGTCTATAAATTAACCAAGTTTCATTTGGATAGAGCAATTACTGCTCGCGTAAGGGGTAAAAGAAGTATTCAAAAGGGTGGCTCATCCCTTAAAAATGAATATTTTCGAAAAATTCCAAATGCATGTTTCATAATTCTTCATTCCCTACATTTTGACGGTTGTTTCATGAAAATCGGTCGAGTGCTTCTATATGAAACAGACAACTCACCCCCTTGCACGGCCAATCTTGAAGCCTGATTTCACCCCCTAAAAGTGTTTATCCGCTGATAAAAAAAACACGGGTCCCTTAGATTTTACTCCTCTATAACATATTTAAAAATGAACAAAATCGGAGGGGGACACCTCAGGTACCTTCCTTGTAAGTACCTTCCCTGGCACTGAAGCTGCTTCAATGACAAGCGGGTCTTAAAACCTCATTTTCCCATGATAATAATCGTCGATACCATACATGCAAGTGACCCAGTCCCTTTGCCATTTCAAAATTTACTGGGTAATTTTTCTCCCCCGTTTTTACGCTTTTCTTTCAATTTTTCTAAGTACCTTCCCTGGCATTGGAGCTGCTTCAATGACAAGCGGGTCTTGAAACCTCATTTTCCCATGATAATAATCCCCGATACCATACATGCAAGTGACCCAGTCCCTTTGCCATTTCAAATTTACCGCGTAATTTTTTTCGCATGCATCTCTTTTATATTCCTATTTCAGCTCATCAACGTACCTTCGATTTTTCATGAGCATTGTTATAAAAATAAATGTAAGAGCGGAGCGAACATCTCTGAATGAAATTCTCCGAAATTAAATCGTTAACGGAAGAAAATGTGTATAATTGAGAGGATAGAGGGAAGAAATTAAATTTCATCGCGCAGCGCGTTTAATCGATCTACACTTGCGCCTTATCTTCGGGATGGCACCGAACGTGCTGAGGAATATGAACACGCGAACGGCGAGCATAAAAACCGGGGGGCATCTCTTCGGTAAAGAAGGATCGTGAGGATTCCACCAGGAGGGGAGATTTTCCACCGAGGAACGAAATTCATGCGCGGACGTTGCGAGTAGTAAAACGGAACGACGTCACGTCCGACCCGCCCTCGTTTCAGTTCGGGTTTCGCGGACCGATCTCGCTAATGGTCAGATTTCTTCGTACAAATCCAATCGAGTTTATCGGCTCTTCGGGAAATTGGTCGCCGTTCGGGAATACTTATTCCCAAAAAAATCGTACTTAGGTATTTACCCAAATGGAAAAGCAATAAAGCGTATAAATATTGCTCGTACAACGAATTCGAATAACTACCGAATAAAGTTTCTGAACATTTTGGAAAGTTATACCGATATGCATATTTGAACATTTAACAGTTTTAAGGTGAAGTGAAACACGTCGAGGAACTTGATCAACGTCGATAAAGGAGATTTTTATAAATGCCTACGTTGCCGACGTTCGATTTTATATTGACAGCTGGGTCGAATTATATTGTGTATTGTACCAAATGGCATATTCCACCTGTCGTTTTCGTACAATAATTATAAAGAAATCGAAGTAAAACTCCAGAAATCCTCTGGATTCGTGGTTTCTGAGGCCCTAATTGACTGCGGAGGGACCCCCTGCGCCATCTATGATTTCCAGGTCAATTAAATTTTCACTCCGAGACCTCGTATTCCCATCGTTTTAGCATAGAAGCGCATACAACACTTTTTTAAATAATCAAAAATAGGTGAAAACTTATCAGCAAATTATGTGCTCTCGGAAAGTCATATATTCATAAATTAAAATCTCCACCCTTAAGTTTGAAAATCCACCCCCATTCAAATATCCACCCGATGGCGCGGAAAAAGTTCAAACAATTTACGCTTAAATTACTTCTAGAATTATGTGAAAGGCGCTAAGAGATTTAATCGACGTCGATAAAATAAAATTCATCGATGCCCTTTTTTCGGGGTAATACCGAATCCTCCAAGAGGCGATACGTTATATTAATTAAAACCCTCGGCGTATTCGCGTTAAGGAGAAATCTGGTACAACTCGGAATAACTTAGTTACTTTCTGCTTTCTTACTCGGTACACTTCCCTGATCGTACTTGATGCCGCTAACGCGAGTTCCGGTGAAGTTTATAAATACCGACTTCGGAGGTACTTCCTTTTCACTCGGTCGAGCTTAATTTCCGAATGATGAATTTTGCCCGGTAATTGTACTGCCTGTAATCATAGATAATATTTATTTTACGAGAGCCTTCTCTCCCCGGTTTATACTTCCACTTTTTAAAAGGCCTTCGAGAGAAAAATCAATTTCAACGAAGCCTGGAATTTTCTCCGTAATTACAAAAGCGGTATATGAATAATTTTTGTCGTTGATAACATTCACTTTACTGCAATTTAAACATGCGCTCGTGTTTGTAGAAGCTTTACTAAGACCACTTTCGTAATTACGGGCGTTATTAAGGGATGAAGAGCCCTTTAATTTCCTCTTTCTCCTGTGGTACTTCATTACCCAAATATTGCAATTATCTCGGCACGGTTTTTTCTTCCAATTTCAATATTTGAGGTTAAGAAATAAAATACCGTCGATAAGTGTACTTTAGTTCAACTTTTAATATCCACGTCAGGGCTCGGATACTTTTCGAAATTACCGTAACTCGGAAATTACTTCCCGATTTGAGGTCGATAATTAAAGAATGGAATCCATCGTTTGTTGGGTTTCCGGCGGGGTATTTTATTACCCAAATATCGCAATTAGCCGGGGAAGGCATCGACCAACATTTATTTTATTCAGGCGAGTCGAATTAATTGATTTTAATTAAAGCTTCCATGGGTGGTAGCAGTCGGTGCGACAATGATATGTTCCGAAATGGGCTCGGGGAAACACGAGTAAACAGAGTAGGTACACAAGTGTAATGGCCGTAGCTATCAAGTCGTGCCGCATCACCTGATACCTCCTCTATTTTGACTAAAACAGGACCAGCGTCGGATGACACACGAGAACAAAGGGAAAACCATCTATAGGGATGACAATAGTACACAAAAAAAATTACGAATAAAAATGAAAAAAAAAACTGACCCACAAAATACCGGGATGAAAAGTGCATGACGGCTTCGATCAAACTAAAAGACTCCACACATCACTATCCATGATTGTGCACCGAGAGCAAAATAAAAAACAATTGGTTGACTCGAAGAAACATGACAACAAATTCCTCCGAATGGATCTGAATTTTTTTTTTTCTCTACAAAATAATTCTTCCTCGCAATTATGTATGTATGATTCAAGTAACAATATTTGTTTCAGTGAACTTATGCTCTTTATTAGGGTGAATTGTTCCGAACATTTGTTAGCCCATGATTTAACACTTATCGGGTGATTTTAGTAGAATATTCGGAGTCATTGTTAGTTATGAAATCTCCTCTATTATCATAAAACGGTAGAGAGGAGGTCCTGACACGGAGGCTGTAAAAAGGAAGAGCGAAGTAAGGAGCGATGAAAAAGTTTAAGGAACCCTGGGAGACGAGAGATAAGATGGTGGAAGATATGCGAACGCGCAAAGTGGAGCAAAGGATCCACCAAACTTCTCAGGAGCATTACTCGGCCGTGAGACAACGTGCAACGAGGATGCACTTTGGGGAGAAAGAAGAGAAAAAAAAAAAAAGAAAAGGTGGCGTCGCAGTAGAGTGGCAAATTAGTTGCCGCGAAAAATTCCGAAAACCGTTTTCGAGGTTCAGAACTTTCTAATTAACCCTCAGCTTCAATCGTAACCATGGGTTGAGAAAACAATGGTTTTGAAAACAGCGTGAAATGTTTTTGTTGCGAACAATTGCAGATGATGGGGATGATTTTAAATGAAAAAGGACTTACCCTCGTAGACCCAGTCTGGGACTCCATTGTAGATCGTGCCGAAGACCCCGGTGGTGGTGATCTGGTAATCCAGGGGAACTTCTGCTTCTGGTCGGTAAAAGATATTGTTCTGTTTGACGTAAACTAGAGCATTCCCCTTCGGAGCCCACACGGCGAGCTGAAGAGTGATCGTGTCATTTGGGATGAGGCTGAGCACTTCCCTGAAAAAATGATTTGAAAATTGGTACCACCTCCGTGAAATTATTCTTCATGGGTTTATTAATCATTTAATTGTTTCTAAAAAGGTATTGTTCTGTTTGACGGAAACTAGAGCATTCCCCTTCGGAGCCCACACGGAGAGCTGAAGAGTGATCGTGTCATTTGGGATGAGGCTGAGCACTTCCCTGGAAAAATGATTTCAAAATTGGTACCACCACTGTGAAATTATTCTTCGTGAACTTATTAATCATTTAATTGTTTCAAAAAAATATATTGTTCTGTTTGACGTAAACTAGAGCATTCCCCTTCGGAGCCCACACGGCGAGCTGAAGAGTGATCGTGGCATTTGGGATGAGGCTGAGCACTTCCCTGGAAAAATGATTTCCAAATTGGTACCACCTCCGTGAAATTATTCTTCATGAATTTATTAATTATTTAATCGTATGTGTCTCGCTCGTAATTCTTGGCACTTTTCCCGCGACGAATCACGACCCGTGAAGAGAGTTCGAAATTAAAATCGATTCATTCACTGCACTTTTGTTAATTTAAAAAAACGTTTCGATCGAGCGAACCAAATTTCACTTGCTTACTTAGATTAATTGAAATGTTTTCATGAAATCGCAATATAATTATCTTCTACGGTTCAGCAAAAATTATATTCACTCGAGCAAGTATTTCTTTTTTTTCTCCGCGTAGGGATAAAAAATGTTTATTCATGCAGTTTGGTAAAACAGGAGATGCACATCCGATGATCGTTACGCCAATCAAATATTTCGTGGTTTATGTAATATATTTATTTTTTAAATATGTTATAGAGGACTAAAATATAAGGGACCCGTGTTTTTTTTTATCGGCGGATAAACACATTTAAGGGGTGAAATCAGGCTTCAAANATGATCGTTACGCCAATCAAATATTTCGTGGTTTATGTAATATATTTATTTTTTAAATATGTTATAGAGGACTAAAATATAAGGGACCCGTGTTTTTTTTTTTATCGGCGGATAAACACATTTAAGGGGTGAAATCAGGCTTCAAAGTTGGTCCTGATATAGAAGCACTCGACCGATTTTCATGAAACAACCGTCAAAATGTAGGGAATGAAGAATTACGAAACATACATTTGGAATTTTTCGAAGAAATTCATTTTTAAGGGGTGAGCCACCCCTTTGAATGCTTCTTTTACCCCTTACGCGAGCAGTAATTGCTCTATCCAAATGAAACTTGGTTAATTCCTATACCAGAACAATACGAAAAAAGCATATTTTGGTTTTTTTTCGAGAAACGAATTCTAAGGGTTGTAACAACCCTTTAAGAAAATGATGTATAATCTCGTTTGAAAACCAGCTTTGTGCGACTTTCTTGGACTTAAAGGACTGGGGTTCCCGATAATCCTAAAAAATGGGCAGAAGAGGAGGCTCGACGGGAACTCATATCTGGCGGTGGTGCAGGGCCATTTCGTCTCAAAGGCAACTTCCCTCGAAAGCCATAAGTAAAGCCGATGGCATTCACGTGGCATACAAACCAGAGGGTCCGGTTTATGGCACGACTCACTTGCATCCCTTGCACACACGGAAGACGTAAACGGAACGTGGCCGGACCCGGACTCGGACACACCGACGAGACCAACACCATCGAAAATGGCCATAACACGGACACTGTCGGAAATAGGAAACTCAGGGAAGCTCTTCCAGACATTTTCGAATTTACTCGCGAGGTCGCGTTAGATAAGAACGACCCTCTATGAAATCGCGATTGCGATGATCGATTGGCCTCCGTGCCTTCCCTAAGCGATTTATCTTTAATTCATAGATTTCAAACAACTGAATACCACTTACGTAAAAAAGAAACTTCGTCACTGAAGAAAATTGGCCGCATTTATTTAATTTTCCGAAAATGTTTCGAGTGAGTCGAATTTTAGTTTACTTGACTAAGTTCATTTGCTTCCAACGAAAAATGGATTTTTTCTTTTTCCCTAAATCGTTTGGTAAATTTAGTTCGCGATTTATCTTTAATTCATAGATTTCAAACAACTGAATACCACTTACGTAAAAAAGAAACTTCGTCACTGAACAAAATTGGCCGCATTTAGTTAATTTTCCGAAAATGTTTCGAGTGAGTCGAATTTCAGTTTACTTGACTAAGTTCATTTGCTTCCAACGAAAAATGGATTTTTTTTTCCCCCTAAATCGTTTGGTAAATTTAGAAAATATAGTTTCGTTAAATGTGGGGAATTACTTTTAATTTTACGGGTAATTTTCATCGGAAAATTTTATAAAATCGAACGGAATAGGTTGGAGGAGAAGTAAAGTGGATGTGAAAAATTGTGCGGGGGTGAGAGGAAAGATTAAAAAAAGGGTGGATGAGCAGAAAAGGAAAGGTAGAAGAGGAAAGGGGGGAAGGGAAGGAAGGGAAGAAACGATCCAAAGTTGGAAAAGCGTTAATACGACGATACAGTTGTACGATTCATCTCCCGTTTCGTTATTAAAATTGCCAGCGCGCAGAATTCCAATTTCCCGATAAAGGTGCGCACACGGAATAACCGATCCAAGTTGCAGCATTTCAATTGCACCCGTTCCAAAATGCATCCGAAGGCTGCACTTTGATCCGTGAATTCGATCCGTAGGAAGATTCGGGTTGAAAAAGGAGATTAATCTCGAAATTTAGGAAATTCTCGTCACCTAGATATTTCCCTCTTATCATATCCGCTCCTTATTACTCATTACATGAATCGAAGATATGGGAATTTTTGAATTTCTCAAAATCCGACATTTCTATTCAGAATTATTGTCAATTCTTTGGCAATGATACCGTCTTATCATATATCCGTTATCGCTCTGAATGAATAAAAAATAAAAAAAAAAACACGGAATTTGAAAATTCCTCAGACTCCAACCCTTTTGTTTAAGATTAATTACCGTCAATTCTTTTGTTTTATATCCTTCATCCCTCCTGAAAATAATGTTAGAAAAAAGAAACAAGGAATTTTGGAATTTTCAGACGCGACGTTTCCATCCGGGATTTCGAGTTTTCGCGGATCCACCTCGTATCCTGGGATTCCGTATCCCGGGGTGTTTTATTATCGGAGACGTTCCTTCGGGATAACTTCGGGATACCTCCTCGTCCTAGAATCCTGCCGAGGCCTAGGATACACCCCGAAGAGGCTTCTTCGGGATCCTCGCCCCCTGTGTTTCGCATTGTTTCCCCAGGACTCCCCTCTCCCGTGGGAACCCGGTGTCTCGTTTGCGAGTAAAATATCCCCCCAGCAGGGACGGCGGCCGAAACGCAGCGGACCCTCCGCCTTCCCCTCTATTAGAATAAAAGAGGAATTCAAATACTTGTATAATCAACCTCATTGCTCCGACGTCTTATTTCCGCGCCCCGGGCTCTGTACTTTGCATACTGGGCCGAGGTACCGTCTTGGGGCGTTCCACCCCCTAATGAACCACCCCCGGATGGTCTATCGAGACCTCGTTTCGAGGGCGAATCTCCTATTCAGGAACCCATTGAAATTTTTTACGGCCTCCTGTATTTAAGACCTTATTTAAACATTCCCAAGGAAAATTACCGAGGGGACAGGTATTCACGAAGAGCGACATAACCTAGAGAAATTCTTACAAGATCGTAGGTAACGAGCCCGGGAAATTTTTTAATATTAAATCCAGAATGTACATATGCGAATGTAATTGTTCATGGGCCCTTGGTGAACATCCTGATTTATATATTAAAATATTGCACACGGTGGGGATGGATAGAAACTGTTGAAAAAAATTCTTCGAAAGCCTAGACATTAATAATGAAACATTAATTACTAAAAATCCCCACTTCCAATGAAGTTACAGTACCGAATGGAAGATCAAGAGGGAGGTAAAAAAAAAGTAGGGATTTTTTTCGAACTCGAACATTTGTCATCCCTTCTTTCTCCGAGTTTTGGCTTCGCTCGACAACCATTATTGGCCACTGTGGAGGGATAATTAAAATCCGTATGCAAAATAATTACAAAAAATCCCCACTTCCAATGAAGTTACAGTACCGAATGGAAGATCAAGAGGGAGGTAAAAAAAAAGTCGGGATTTTTGTCGAACTCGAACATTTGTCATCCCTTCTTTCTCCAAGTTTTGGCTTCGCTCGACAACCATTATTGGCCACAGTGGAGGGATAATTAAAATCTGTATGCAAAAGAATTACTAAAAATCCCCACTTCCAATGAAGTTACAGTACCGAATGGAAGATCAAGAGGGAGGTAAAAAAAAAGTCGGGATTTTTGTCGAACTCGAACATTTATCATCCCTTCTTTCTCCGAGTTTTGGCTTCGCTCGACAACCATTATTGGCCACAGTGGAGGGATAATTAGAAATCGAAAAGAGAGTTTTCCTGGCGCCCCCCAGCCTCGTTATCCCGAGGGATGAAGGAGGGGTGGAAGACCCTCTTACAAGGGGGTGAGAAAGAAAACTCCGGGAAACAGTAGGACGGAAACCGAGAGAACGGCAGGATGCGACGACCTCGAGGATCCTCGCACTTTCCATCCTCCCTCCACCCTTTTCCTTCGGAAAACGAGCAAACCGATTCTAAAGGCGAAGTCATTTCTTGCCTCGCCACCGGGATAAATGGATTCCACAACGGCGGGACTCCACTTTCCGGGAAACAATGACATTTCCCAACGTCGGTTTTGCGGTTTGTCGCGTAAACAAGGAGGGACGCATTTCGTCGGAATAAATCGCCGTCGCGTCGATGAGCGTCGAGGGAAAAATGGAAATAACGAAGGACACATTTTGGGATAAATAAATCCCCGGTGGGGAAACGCGGGAAATAATTTCATTTCAAGGATCGACATCCTTTAAAAGGGGGTAACATTATTGCCGTAGAAAGTAAAGGACATGCTTTCGGGAAATACATTTTCGATGGAGGATCCTGTAGACTGCGTTTCAATGAAATAACTGCATCGAGGGAAAAGGTAAAACAATGAAACTCCAAGGCTCGATTTTCCTTAAAACATGCAAGTTATTAGCGTAACAAAATAAACTACATATTTTTATAAAATAAAGGTTTGCATCGATAGGATGTCCCGGGGGAGAATGCAAAATAATGAAATTTCAAGGCTTGTTTTTCCTTAAACATGCAAAATTGGCAGCGTGAAAAATAAATTACATATTCCGATGAATTTAAGGTTTGCATCGATAGGAGATGCACTAAAGGAAAATGCAAAATAATGAAGTTTCAGGGCTGGACCTTCCTTCGGGGAGCGTTAAGTCTAGTTTACCGCGCTTAAGGGTAACTTCCTCGGCAATGAATCCTGGATCGCGTCGATAAGTTTAATCTCCCTTTAATCCCGTTCCCGAAGGACCCGCGACCGCCCTCGGGCATCCCCTAATCAGCTACAAAAGGAAATCCGGAAAAATCCCTGACGCTTTCCCCGCTGCATAATAATTGCGATTACCGCGAGAAAATCTCCAGGGAGGATTTCCTCCCTTAATTGCGAGCAATGTCCTTTGGGCTTCCACCCCGGAAAAGGGCCGCGGAATCCGATCGCATCCTTTATTTCACCCCGGAAATTACTTCCGGTTCTATCCCAGGTCACTCCTGCGTTTCCGCACCGGCGACAATTTATTCCGCAGGCGAACGAGTTTACGACAAGGCTTCCAGGATTAATTATCCCGCGCGTTTGTGCTCTCATCACGGTTCTCTTCGACTTTTCCTTTTCAAGGAGACCCGTTCCCTTTTCCCGGAAAACCAGGACATTTTTCCAGGACTCCGAAATTCAAGGTGGATTTTCGGGAACGAGAAGAAGGTCGCGGGGTGATTCCCGAAATACATTTTCATGCTCCTTGATTTTTTTTCCCTTATCAAGGGGACATTTTTTTTTTTCTTCCATAAACGAGGAATTCTTTCCGAACTCCAAAATTCCGGGTGGATTTCCAGAGATTTAAGAAAAATCCCCAGGGTGGTCCGATATACCAAGTATTGGTTTTTCCTTTTCATGGGGATTTTCCTTCTAAAAGTCAGAAATTTGTCCGTAACTCCGAAATTCCAGCTCGACCTCCAGAAACAATAGGAAAATCTCGGCGCAGTTCTCTTTTTCGGGAAAACTCTTTTCTTGTTTTTGGTTCTAAAAACCCGGGACTTTTCCCTAGACCCCGAAACTCGAGTCGGACATCCGGGAACGAGAGAGAAGTCCTCCCTCGCGGAATGCGATTTTCGGCGTTTCCGCGCGAAAACCCGAGGAGTTAACTTTAAGGGGATTCCGGAGAAAATCTCGAGTGAACGACATCGGCTTCCCAAAAGGACGGGTATTAGAATCCTCCCGAGCCGAAATAAGCCGATCCACGTAGGAAGAGGACGAGCATCGTGGCAACGAACCGGAATAATAAACCACCCTCCTGCGTTTCCCCTAGGATCCACCCCAAACAGGCAATTCGTTCGATCTCGTTAAAACAACCGAATCTCATCGAACGAAAAAACATTGAGATGCGGACAAAGCGTTGACACAAGCAAAGCCTCGATCTGTCCACCTTGGAGGGTTGAAAAGTCCGGAAATTTAATTAAATTTCATCCCATAAGTTTCCTTCGCTCCTCCGACATAAGGGCATTTTTTATTTCACCCCCTCCGATGGGTTTGTAAGTCTCGAAATTGTAATAGAAACACCCGCGTTAGGAAAAATCGTTTCGATCCCCCACATTTAAGGTGAAGTGAAACACGTCGAGGAACTTGATCGACGTCGATAAAGAAGATTTTTCTAAATGCCTACGTTGCCGACGTTCGTTTTTATATTGACAGCTGGGTCGAATTATATTGGGTATTGTACCAAATGGCATATTCCACCTGTCGTTTTCGTACAATAATTATAAAGAAATCGAAGTAAAACTCCAGAAATCCTCTGGATTCATGCCTTCTGGGGCCCTAATTGACTGCGGAGGGACCCCCTGCGCCATCTGTGATTTCCAGGTCAATTAAATTTTCCCTCCGAGACCTCGTATTACCATCGTTTTAGCAAAGAAGCGCATACAACACTTTTTTTGCCTTTATCCCGTTCAAATGCGAGTTTATCGATTACCAGAGTGTTCTAAATTCTCGTAAAATTGTCCTGACCCTTTCGATTCTCATATCAGAGCCTTCGATAATTGTATACTGATCGAAATATCAGAGCTCGACGCCATTTTGGTTCTGGTCTGGACTGAGTTAAAAAATTTTTTGGAAAAATCCAAATTTTCAATGTGTCAGGACAATTCTTGGATGATCAGGAGTGATGTGTCAAAGTTTCGGACAGTTTGGTCTAATACCCTTAAAAAAAAGTGTTGTATTCGAATCGACTGATTTGAAGGATGTTTCACTTCACCTTAACTTTTGTGACAAGTTGCCCAAAAAGGCAAAAATTCTCTGAACCTTCGATAACAACTGTTTTAATAAAAAAATGTTTTGATGAAATAAGGACGGCGATATTTAAGCTCGAAACGTCGAAGAAGCTCCAGGGGGTGGTTTCGCCACCCACAAGGGCGCGGACGTGCGATTATCGAGATTGCAACCCCACGTCCGAAAGGGAGGTCTGAAAGGAGGCTCCGATCTCGCATCGGGGATGAAAGGAAGTGTTCGCCGTGACGGAAGTCGGAAATAGGGGTGTCGGGGCGATCCTTGAAATCTTCTCCATGGGCCGGGGCGCGGCTCTCGAGGGTCGGCGAGGAGTCGCGAAAAAGCGTCGAAAGGTCGCGAAAAACCGGGTAAAAGTGGGAAAGAAAAAAAAGAGAGAAAAAAAAGGAGAAAAGTGGCGAAATGGCGCGCCCTTAATCGCGACTCGCGGCTGTGCATAAGCTCTCTTAAACGCTGACTCGGCGCATAAATCTGGGGATGAAACTTCAAGGGTCCTGCTCGAGGGGTAAAAAAGACGCCAGCGGAGGTGGCCCAGGAACAGGATTAAATTCGCGCGCACTCCGTAATTTGCGCGCCCCGTCTCGGATTAAAATGCAAATCTAAATCTTAAACCCCCTAGATAAGGCTCGCAGTTAGTATACGGTTATGGCTGCTGAGAGAGCGTTTCTTTTGCCGGGGAAAACTCCCGGGTTACCGAGACTACGTCTCAGCGGTTTTCTCCGGAAGTTTGCGAAACCTCGACGGGGCGGGGGGGCGTCGCGAGTTTGCGGACTCTTGCTTTGGGGGCGAACTGCCCCGAAAATGAGGGCGAAATTCACCGCCGTTTGCGAAACGCCGGATTCGGTTAAGCCTGATACCGGATTTGCAGATTTGCGAAGCAGGATAATGTTGGAAAGAAATTTTCTGATTTTTTTATCAGGAATTATTTGCGTTGTAGGATAACGTTGGAAAAGGAATTTTGTGATTTTTTATCAGGGATTATTTGCGAAGTAGGATAACGTTGGAAAGAAATTTTCTGATTTTTTTATCAGGAATTATTTGCGTTGTAGGATAACGTTGGAAAAGGAATTTTGTGATTTTTTATCAGGGATTATTTGCGAAGTAGGATAACGTTGGAAAGAAATTTTGTGATTTTTTATCAGGAATTATTTGCGAAGTAGGATAACGTTGTAAAGAAATTTCGTGATTTTTTATCAGGAATTATTTCTCGCCCGAAAATGAAGCCCGAATAAAATCGATAAAAAAAAACTGGTGCATTTAGGAAATCTAGGACTTCAATAAAGATTAATATTAAGTAACATTAATGTCGTACTCACTGGGTCTCCAAATTGACGATCTTGTACTGCGCCAGGTAAGTGTGTCGATAGAGCTGCAACAAAAAGTGGAAAAATTTCACTTTCCAAATTTCCACGAATATATCCCGAATGTTTGGAAAATTCTCAGCTAGATAAATATACTAGCGAAATATGTCACGGAATATTCTATCCCGTGAAAGGAAACTGTTCCCAAGTCCGTTAAATTAATCAGAGCGTCGATTTGTATCCCGGTGAATTTTCCCCAGTTTTTCCGACGAGGAGAAGTTTCAGGATCGAGCCGAGATCGATGGTCTCTCCTTCCTCTCCTCTGGGAACTTCCTAAGTAAATTATGATCCCGCCATGAGACAGCGGACACTATCGCGGGCCATCAATAATGTTCATTGATACCAAAGTGCCCCGTGCTATTTTGCCTCCATTAACTCTTCCATTCAACTACCATAAATCACGTTATTATGATAGGATCGGAATAACGCCATTTTCGCGCACTGCCCTCCTCCCTAGGGCTCGAGTTAGTTCCCGCTCTCCTTCTCCCTAAAATCATTACAAAAGTCCCCAGAAAAATTAATCTCCATGCATAAAAGTACACTCCTCGAAGTGTACTTAGCCTTTCATGTGAGAAAATGAGGCGGGGGCAGTTAATTTCAGTATAGAGAACAGGATTAGGATCAGGAACCTATCCTCAAGAGTCTGAAAGAAAACTACATTTCCCGAATTAAGAAAAAAAATAAATAAATAAAAAAAAGAAAAAGTGACTCCTACTCTCCATTACTTTTACAAGGAAGGTACCTGAGGTGTCCCCCTCCGATTTTGTTCACTTTTAAATATGTTATAGAGGACTAAAATCTAAGGGACTCGTGTTTTTTTTTTTATAGGCGGATAAACACTTTTAGGGGGTGAAATCAGGCTTCAAAGTTGGTCCTGATATAGAAGCACTCGTCCAATTTTCATGAAATAACCGTCAAAATGTAGGGAATGAAGAATTATGAAACATGCATCTGGAATTTTTCAAAAAAATTCATTTTTAAGGGGTGAGCCACCCCTTCGAATACTTCTTTTACCCCTTACGCGCTCAATAATTTTTCTATCCAAATGAAACTTTTTTTGTATTGTTCTGGTTTATAAATTAACCAAGTTTCATTTGGATAGAGCAATTACTGCTCGCGTAAGGGGTATAAGAAATATTCAAAGGGGTGGCTCACCCCTTAAAAATGAATTTTTTCGAAAAATTCCAAATGCATAATTCATAATTTTTCATTCCCTACATTTTGACGGTTGTTTAATGAAAATCGGACGAGTGCTTCTATATGAAACAGCCAACTCACCCCCTTGCACGGCCAACCTTGAAGCCTGATTTCACCCCCTAAAAGTGTTTACCCGCCGATAAAAAAAAAACACGGGTCCCTTGGATTTTAGTCCTCTATAACATATTTAACAATGAACAAAATCGGAGGGGGACACCTCAGGTACCTTCCATGTTAGCATCAATGTCCAAAAATGAAGCCCTCTCATGAAAACTCCATTTTGGAGCGACCTCGCGGTTGCACTTTTCTAAACGCTCGAGCCTCAAAGAGAGATGCACTTTTCCCGAGGCTTTATCCCCGAGCACGGAGTATTACCTATTAGCGTACTTATGGAATACCTCGTATTAAAAAAGCACCGAGGTATTAGTGCAAAGGATGCGCGAATCCCGGCTTTATTCCCCGGAGGCTTCATTCCGGGTCCTGATGAATGTTTCACCCTTTCGGTGCATCCCCTTTCGAGCCAATTTACGCGTACATAGGGCCGGCCTGTGTACGTTGGGGCACCTAAAGCTTCATGTTTCATCTTTTCTGCCCAGGTTTCGTACACGCGGTGCAAACGGGGCTTGATTTATGCACGTCGTCTTTCGGCGAGGAAACGCAGACATTTCGGGAGTGGACGTTGCGGGCAGAAAGGGCGAGATTAATCGAACTCTCGTCTCCCATGGAGCACCATTTCCCTCAAATTGGTAGAAAAAGGGTTCCACATTTCAGATGCATCGCACCTTCAAACACACGGACAATAAATACAAAATAATAACACGAGAAGAAATTAAAATTGAATTTTTTTCCCCACTAACATGTAGTGTCAGTGTCCTGTGCGATCCAGTGAAGTTAATAGAATAAAAAAAGATGAAAGCGTTAACTACACGAATAGTTTTGTCGCCAATAAGGCAATAAAGATTAAGAATTAGACTAAATAGAAGTTAGACTGAAATGTAATGTTTGTATGATTGTGGTGTGAAGTGAGAAGTATTTAGATTAAATGACAGCTCGGTAGGCGATACTGTTTATGCGTGGTTGAGAGTTCGTGAAGTGCGAGCGGCCGTGTGACTCAGTGAGTGAGAATTTAGGCGCATAAAGAACTGTATTGATGAGTGTGGGAATGAGAGAGTGAGGAATGTGGATTGAGTGTGAAAGAAATTAGAGTGAGGCTGGATGAGAATGATCGAATGAGAGTTCTAACTGAGGAGAGCTCGAGCGAAGTTGGAGGGAAAGTCAAGTCCCTTTTTTTTAAGATCTTGAAGACGTACTCTTCAATGTATTCGATTTCTTTATATTAATCTTTTTTATTAATAAACCAACCGTTCATGTTAATCCTGACACTTGAATTTTGATCCTACATAACATTCCCCTAAAATTGGTCAGGAAGGAGTTCGGAAATTTTTCATACTTCGGTTTTTTAAACACATGCATAATGCCTGCGTCTGAAAATTTATTGCAATAATTCCTGGCGCACAATGGGTTGGCAGGAATTTTTTTTCAATGCAAAATGGATAACAAATTGAATCATTCGGAAGGGTTTTTTAAACACATGCATAATGCCTGCGTCTGAAAATTTATTGCAATAATTCCTGGCGCACAATGGGTTGGCAGGAATTTTTTTTCAATGCAAAATGGATAACAAATTAAATCACTCGGAAGGGTTTCGGGAGGGGAAGCTTCGCGTTCTGATGCATGTAAGTCTGGGAATAAATATTATATTTATATATGGGAAATGGTATATCAGGCGGTGTTTCTGCCAGAGATTGAATCCTCCCTCCCCTGGAGCACTTCCATCCGATAACATTTACTGATAGGGATACAGAGGGAGGAAGAGAAACAGAAGTAGGTAGTCAAATCGTAGCTAAGCAAAGCGGCGGAGAGAAGGGCGGGAAGACTTGAGATATGTGCAAGTATCGATTTCAAGTACATATGTATGTACACCTATGTGTCCTATGGATAAGGCTCGAGGAGCCCACTATCGCGATATCGGTAACCCTCGTTGCTCTCTTCCTCGTGTCCTGCTTTTGCGAAACACCCCCGACAGGGCATTGCAACTGCCTTCTGCGACGCACTTTCCTTCTGTAAATATTCACAGGTGACGGCTGTACATCCGAAGATAAACGGGAAAACTGAATAAAACATTACCTGAGAGCGAACGACGAACATGGACGGTCGAGGCGTCTCTCGAAAGTATTTCTTTTCCACTTCTTTTCGAAAGGGCGACATTCTCATTTTTCGTTTACCGTTTGGGAGGAAACGTTCGAGGGGAGTAAAAAAAAAATAATGCGCCGGTAATTAATAAAACATGATTTAAGAGCGAATTACAATCTTCGGTGGACTATGCGACTCTTCGCGCTCAACGAGGAAAATATTTTCCACTTCTTTTCCCGAGGGTAATATTCTAACGATTGTCCACAATTTATATAAAAGGAGATTAGAAAAAGAGATTAAAAAAATATCTGCAAAGTCCGAAACCCATGAAACCAATAAAACATTGCCAATCCAAGCGACAAACATTGACGGTCGACGCGTCACGTCCTCCCTGCAAATGAAAAATATTTTTCCGACCCTCCAATAATTCATTGCTTCCTGTTTTTCGCCTACTTAACCAGAAGGTAGAACCTTAAAGGGGTAAAAAACAAAGGCACCGGGATTCTGAGCCGTGGGAAGAATATTTTTGGAAAATATTCACCCGAGAGCGCAAAAGGCCCCCGACAATTTCGCGGTCTCTCTCCAATTTCCCCGGTAATTTTCGCGCTTGTAGAACAAGCCGCGTCCAGGGTGGACGTGCCAGGGGCCATTTAACGAGACATTGAAAATAGAGCCGTCGTATCGAATTAATTCGGCCGTCGGTCGCTCTCTCGTTCTATTTTTTTATCTCCGAAACGCTGCGTTCGCATTTCGGTTTCGCTCTGCTATTCTTTGGCAAGGTGTTTACTCGCGCGGGTGGATTATTAAAACGTCCGTCGAGTTACAGGTAAACCCGAAATTCCGAGCGTTTTCCGTTTTATTTACCTGCACTCGCAGCTGCCGGAGCTTTTCCGACCGGAGCTTGCGAATCGTCCCGGATCGGCCCTCGAACTATCGAAAAAACCATCGATTTCGACCGGGCGACGTTTCACCCCCTTTGCCCCGCCGCACTTTATTCTCGCTTTTTAGTCCGCCCTCCGTTTCCGGATCCGGCCTGTTAAACGGCGGATTATTGCGCCGGTCGTTAAAATTAATAACCTCGGTTAACGGGGCCCACCCTTCTTCTGGACACTTGGAGAGGCCCCTCGTGATATCGATAAAGCGATATTTTTTCGACTTCCCTCCCTAGAAAAAAAAAATCCCCCTTTCGAGGAATTAAAAAAGAAATTCAAAATGTACCACCTTCGCGCAATTTTCATGATTTCTTTATGTCGTTAGAATTAATAACCTCGGTTAACGTGGCCCACCCTTCCTCTGGACACTTGGAGAGGCCCCTCGTGATATCGATAAAGCGATATTTTTTCGACTTCCCTCCCTAGAAAAGAAAAATCCCCCTTTCGAGCAAATAAAAAAGAAATTCAAAATGCACCACCTTCGCGGAATTTTCATGATTTCTTTAAGTCGTTAGAATTAATAACCTCGGTTAACGGGGCCCACCCTTCCTCTGGACACTTGGAGAGGCCCCTCGTGATACCGATAAAGCGATATTTTTTCGACCTCCCTCCCTAGAAAAAAAAAATCCCTCTTTCGAGCAATTTCGCCCAATCTTGCCTGTCCATTAAAAAAGAAATTCAAAATGTACCACCTTCGCGCAATTTTCATGATTTCTTTAAGGCTAAAAGCAAAAACCTGTTTTTGACACCGAAGAAAAAAAAAATTCACCCAACCAAAGAAACATTATGGTAATTGAAAAAATAATTACCCCACTCAAATGAACTCAAATAGATCGTCACAATTCGGGAGAAATGTTGCATCCAATTTCGCGATCTGTTTCTCAGTGTGGTTTTTTCTTTCTCCTTATCATCATGAATCTTCCGTAACGTTATCATGTTATAAGGAGATTTTCAAGGTGTCAATTGTTAGAAAATAATTTCCATGATTTCCGCCACCTTTATTTCTTAAGGCCGAATGCAATTCGATGGAAAAATCGGCGTTTTCAGGCATAGAGCTCGATACTCGGGAGATTAATATCCCGCGGAGGGAAAATTCCCAGTTTTTCCCCGGAATGGCGGAAAAGTCGAGCACTTTCGGATGCGTTTCCGGAAAGGCCGCGCTGCAGGGGGGGCGGATTAAATCTAGCGAGGGTGCAATGCGCAATATCGGCGGTTTTGGACGTTTGCGGCTTAACCGCGAACAGATCCGACCTCCATTTAGCGCGGTATAAAGTAACTACAGAGCCGGTCAAATGGAATTAATTCCGGCGCACGCGAGCGCCGATAATGCCATCGTTTTGTCCGTACACCAGGACAAATTCGTTACGACCAGTTACGGGAATGACGGGAGCGTAAACGGGTTAACTCGCGAAACAATTTCCCGAGCCCGGTGCATCTTCGTCGCCCTGGCATCGATTAGGGGAGGAATTATGCAATTCTCGACACCTGTTTACCGAGGCAAGGTGCTCGATCGTTTATTTCTTCGCAATTAATTTCCAAGCTGAGTCCAACCTGGCTTCACTACCTCCGGTTAAGTGAAACCCCCCAAAAATCACTCTACTCGAATAAGACACTTTTTTAAGGTGAAGTGAAACACCCTTCAAATCAGTCGATTCGAATAAAACACTTTTTTTTAAGGGTATCAGACCAAACTGTCCGAAACTTTGACACATCACTCCTGATCATCTAAGAATTGTCCTGACACATTGAAAATTTGGATTTTTAAACAAAATTTTTTAACTCACTCCAGACCAGAACCAAAATGGCGTCGAGCTCTGATATTTCGATCAATATATAATTATCGAAGACTCTGATATGAGAATCGAAAGGGTCAGGACAATTTTACGAGAATTTAGAACACTCTGGTAATCGATAAACTCGCATTTTAACGGGATAAGGGCAAAAAAAGTGTTGTATGCGCTTCTTTGCTAAAACGATGGGAATACGAGGTCTCGGAGGGAAAATTTAATTGACCTGGAAATCACAGATGGCGCAGGGGGTCCCTCCGCAGTCAATTAGGGCCCCAGAAGGCACGAATCCAGAGGATTTCTGGAGTTTTACTTCGATTTCTTTATAATTGTTGTACGAAAACGACAGGTGGAATATGCCATTTGGTACAATACACAATATAATTCGACCCAGCTGTCAATATAAAAACCAACGTCGGCAACGTAGGCATTTAGAAAAATCTTCTCTATCGACGTTGATCAAGTTCCTCGACGTGTTTCACTTCACCTTAAGGGCATTGGATCGAACCGTCGCAAGTCTCGACACATGACTTGTGAGCACCTAGGAATTATCCTGACACTTTCGCAATTTGGATTTTGGAAAAAAAAAAGATATTTAACTTAGACCAGGCCAGAACCAAAATGGCGCTGCGCTCTCATATTTCGCGTGAGATATAAAAGTCTCGAAATGGAAATTTAATTGTATATGTTTATTTGTCATTAAGAGGTATTGAGCCGTCACTGTGAGAAATAAAAGTCCTGAGAAATAGGAATGAAATGGAAATTTGGCTTTCGCGAAATTCAATTTTATATATTTAAGAAAGGAGATCGATCGATTATCGAGAGATGTTTCTTTTCGCATTGATTCGTCTCGAAAATCGGACAAGGATGGAATTCCGTATTTCCGGGGAATTTCGGGTCACGTTTCCGCGTTATTGTTATGCACCGCGTCTTCGTTGAGGCGTTTTCCTAACGATGCAAGTAGGGGATGCAACCGGTGCATCGTGTACTTAATTTGGCCAAAATGTTTGTACGTGCAAAGTGCATAAGACGGATCGCGAGAGCGTTCATCTCGGAATTCTGGAGGACTCCTTGTTTGCCATTCATATCCGAGTCCTGCATTTCGATTTTCAGAGAGTATCAGGATTCGATGTAAGGAAATTCGACCGACACCGAGACCTCGTTTTCTGGCTCCTGGCCAAAGGAAAGACGACGTCGGAGGTCCTGACCTACCCCAAGACTCCCTCGAGGGAGTCTTGGGGTAGGTCAGGATCCACGAACAGGAAAAAGGGGGAAAAACGAAGAAGACGATAAAGTATCGACTCTTTCCGCTTTATCCGGTGCGCGTTTTTAATCTTCGGATGACAGGATAAATGTTCGATTTTAAGGATTTCATCGAAATGCCGTTTGCACTAAATTTTATTTATTTTTTTATATCCATCGAGGCTGGCATAAAATATAATAGATCATTTCGAGAACACTCATTCATTACGTATGTTCTGTGATAGGGGAAAAGTATTGGTTGCCGTGTAATTAATGTCTATTTGCTGTAATTTAATTTTTCTTTTTTACGTAGAAGAGGATGCAGAAAAGAATCGCAACAAGGGGGNGGGTGGCTCACCCCTTAAAAATGAATTTTTTCGAAAAATTCCAAATGCATGTTTCATAATTCTTCATTCCCTACATTTTGGCGGTTGTTTCATGAAAATCGGTCGAGTGCCTCTATATGAAACAGCCAACTCACCCCCTTGCACGGCCAACTTTGAAGCCTGATTTCACCCCCTAAAAGTGTTTATCCGCCGATAAAAAAAAACACGGGTCCCTTAGATTTTAGTCCTCTGTAACATATTTAAAAATGAAGAAAATCGGAGGGGGACACCTCAGGTACCTCCCTTGTTAGATGTGTCAAAGTGTCGGACAGTTTGGTCTAATGCCGTTAAAAAAATGTGTTGCGTTCGAATAGACCGATGTGAAGGGTGCTTCACTTCACCTTAACGTTCCCGAGCCTCGTCCAATTAATTAGCAGGATCCGGATCGATCTTCAATCGAGAACAAGTTGCTCGCATCCCGGGGAAGTAAACACCGCGTGAGGCCATTGAAACGGATCGCGTTCCGCCTCTTGCTTGGATTATCCTGGGCCCCGCTCGTCGGATGCATTTATAATCTCGGCAGATTCGCACTATCGGCGGCCATTGGAAATTCAGGTGCGCTGCAGGGCCCTGCTAATATTGTAAATCAGGGAACGGCGCCATTCGCCACCGCCGGGAGTGCCTTTGGTCAGCACGTGGTGCCCGGGGCTCTTCCCCCTTCGCGTATACGCACCGATCACGCAATATGTGGCGAGGCCGGTGTTTGTCCTAGGTACATACACTCCGAAATTCCCCACCGTCGGTTTTGACAAATCAAGGGACGCCCGTTTTGGGATCTTGAGGCAGCCATTTCTCCCAGGGTAAGAAAAAGTCCCCATCGAACCTGCCAAATGTTATGTTAATTCCTAAAGAAGCATAAGAAGGTGGGGGATAAGTTCGCACCGTTTTTATAATAAAAGTCTCTGATAAAAACGCTACGAACTTATCCCCCACCCTAACATTTAATGTATATAAAGCTGGAATTGCCACTTTAGCACAATTCAATAAAATTGGTTGCTCTTATACTTTTCCGAAAAGTGATGGCGATGTCAGCTGCCACAATAAAAAACAATTATTAAGTAAATGTTCATCGATGAATTATATACCAGAATTTATTGCTAATTAATTGCTCGCGGAAAAACCAAATTTATATTTTTTTCCTCACCCCTAAAGGGGTGAATGGCCACCCCTAGTGATGATCGCAGGACATAAACATGAAAAACATGGAAGAATCGAACTATTTGTTTACGTGGGAATTAATCGCTAATTAATGTAGGGTTGAAAATTGTATTTTTACAAAGATATTGCTTCTTCTCGGAGCAATTAATTTCCACGTGAAGAAATAGTTCGATTCTCCCATGTTTTTCATCTTTCTGTCCTGCGATCGGCACTAGGGTTGGCGATTCACCCCTTTAGGGGTGAGGAAAAAAATTGAAATTTGGTTTTTCTGCTAGCAATTAATTAGCAATAAATTCTTGCATATAATTCGTCGATGAACATTTACTTCATAATTGTTTTTTATTCTGGCAGTGCCAGCTTTATATAAAACTGACATCGCCACCATTTTTCGGAAAAGTATAGGAGCAAGAAATTTTTTTTCTTGTGCAATAAAATAGCAATAAATTTTGCAACCAATTTTATTGAATTGTGCTAAAGTGGCAATTCCAGCTTTATATACATTAACATTTACCTCAATTAACCTGGAATAAATTGGATGCGTCGTTATGGCAATTTATTAGAGTGCAAAAAACCCTCCCGAAAAAAATTGCCCCAACGATCCCGCGCATTGAATTTACATATCCACATTCATTATGGGTGTAATTAAACCCGGATCGTCAGAAGATACCACCATGGGAGGTTTATCTTCTCTTGATTGGCAGGTTATGAGTGATATTTGATCGAGCACCGAGAGTACGTCTCGGCGACGTCCTCGCATTCCCCATGGCGTCCCCATGGGACTTCCACGGCGTTCCCCTAGGTGTCTTGCGTATCCGCCAGAAGGGCAAGGTATTCTATTTGACTTGAGGCAGTCCATTACCATAATCAGTTTTCCCTCCCATCTACTATCCTCCATCCCCTCCCACTCCCCCATGGCTCCACGTATATGCCCCGTTAACTCGGCTTATTATTAGGGCTGGTCGCCGAACTTCGGCTGTAATCTACAGGGAGCGGCCAGGAAATTCGTAATCGACGCCACATGAAGCTGGCCAGGACGTCGACCCCATGGAAAATCGATTCTCGATCGAGATTAATACGAAAAACGGTCGGAATTCAATTTGCGACATTTGTATCGCTCGCAAGAAATATCTGCATTATTGCACTCCGCTCTTTAGAGACTTCGATGCTCGAATAGGAAATGTCTAAAGAGGGCTCTTTAAATCTGTAGGCGAAAATCGGGCGATTTTTGGGGAATTTTTGTTTCTGATTTTGTAATCGAGTGTTGTTTTTTGGAATTCCATGCTCGAGAAGGAAATGTCCAAAATGGGCTCTTTAAATCTGTAGGCTAAAATCTGGCGATTTTTGGGGAATTTTTGTTTCTGATTTTGTAATCGAGCGTTTTTTGTTAGAATTCGATGCCCGAGAAGGAAATGTCCAAAATGGGCTCTTTAAATTCGTAGGCTAAAATCTGACGATTTTTGGGGAATTTTTGTTCCCGATTTTGTAGTCGAGCATTTTTTTTTAGAATTCGATGCTCGAATATGAAATGTCTAAAAAGGGGTCTTTAAATTCGCAGGCGAAAATGTGGCGATTTTTGGGAAATTTTTGTTCCCGATTTTGTAATCGAGTTTTTTTTTAGAATTCGATACCCGAGAAGGAAATGTCCAAAATGGGCTCTTTAAATCTGTAGGCGAAAATCTGGCGATTTTTGGGGAATTTTTGTTTCTGATTTTGTAATCGAGCGTTTTTTGTTAGAATTCGATGCCCGAGGTGGAAATGTCCAAAAAGTGCTCTTTAAATTCGCAGGCGAAAATCTGGCGATTTTTGGGGAATTTTTGTTCCTGATTTTGTAATCAAGCATTTTTTTTTAGAATTCGATGCCCGAGAAGGAAATGTCCAAAATGGGCTCTTTAAATTCGTAGGCTAAAATCTGACGATTTTTGGGGAATTTTTGTTCCCGATTTTGTAATCAAGCATTTTTTTTTAGACTTCGATGCCCGATTATGAAATGTCTAAAAAGGACTCTTTAAATTCGCATGCTAAAATCTGTGGATTTTTGGGGAATTTATGGGCTTGGGACGCAGGGATAAAGTTGATTCGGAGTTTTGCTCTTGATTTTACTTTTTAGGTTCGATTGTACATCCCAGCAATGGCGTCGGCCTGGAAGACAAATGGCGGGAGTTTAATTAGTCTAGGCATTGGCCGAAAGTTCCGTTGTCGATAAAAAGTTGGAAGAGTACGGATAAGCAGAGGAAAAGGGAGGTACGCAGTATTCGCGGGAGATGTAGTTTATTTATATTCAGTAATTTATACCTTTTTCTCCCGGGGTAAAGAAAATACCACAAAGAATGTACACTGGGAAAAGAATATCATCGAGCCAAAAAAATGTCTCTTTAATCGAAAGAATAATAATAAGACTCGTAATAAACTGAAATAAATCGTCACAAAATCGAAGAACCGTCACCTCGGATTTATTCCCCTTTACTCGTGTAAAATAATTATTCTTCGAGCTAAAAAAATCATTAAAAAAAAAATCATATCCCGTGGGACTTGCGGAACTTCTGGATAAAAATTGCGACATTCCTCGGTTCCCGGATGAACGAGGGGAGATGAATTCGTATCGCGTGAAAAATCTCTCGATAAACCGACAGCGATCCGAAGGAGTCCCTCGGGACCCTCCACCGTAATGGTTCCCGTCTCTCCCGAGACGTAATGGACCATATCCCGAGGGACGTGAGGGGAGGCGTCCGGCTGGTATCCCGCGATTAGGGACGAGAGCTTTCATCCCGATCGATTTCGCGATATATCGGGAAACGTTCCCGGTAATTACCGCGCCTGTTCCTCCCTCGTTAACAAACGATCCCTCAAAGGGTGCGAAAATAGCGCGGGCTCATATCGAATCCCGAATTCCCGGCGAATAATTTCTCTTCGTCCCCGGTAATACGGATTTACAAGTGTCCCATTGACATGCTTAATCTGCATTTTCGGAAAGGTATCACCGATTAATTGCCCTCTGTTCACCATAAAGCTCGACCAACGCAGTCCCATGATAAGGACTATCCAGCAGTTCCCAATTAATTCCTGATTTCCCGGAATTCCAAAAAGGAATCGGGATCGCTGAAAAGGGGACATTACTTGCAAGTAATAAATCATATTTTTTATTTTTATCACAATTGCCGTGGTTTTATATTTCCGCCTGATAATTGTAAGCTCGACCAACGCAGTCCCATGATAAGGACTATCCAGCAGTTCCCAATTAATTCCTGATTTCCCGGAATTCCAAAAAGGAATCGGGATCGCTGAAAAGGGGACATTACTTGCAAGATATAAATCATATTTTACATTTTTATCACAATTGCCGTGGTTTTATATTTCCGCCTGCTAATTGTAAGCTCGACCAACGCAGTCCCATGATAAGGACTATCGAGCAGTTCCCAATTAATTCCTGATTTCCCGGAATTCCAGAAAGGAATCGGGATCGCTGAAAAGGGGACATTACTTGCAACTTATAAATCATATTTTTTATTTTTATCACAATTACCGTGGTTTTATATTTCCGCCTGATAATTGTAAGCTCGACCAACGCAGTCCCATGATAAGGACTATCGAGCAGTTCCCAATTAATTCCTGATTTCCCGGAATTCCAAAAAGGAATCGAGATCGCTGAAAAGGAGACATTACTTGCAAGTAATAAATCATATTTTTTATTTTTATCACAATTACCGTGGTTTTATATTCCCGCCTGATAATTGTAATTCCTTTACATGGCAATTTTGTTTTAAGGCGCCCTATGCAGGCAAAAAATTATCCAGAAAATCTCGTTACAAGTAATGTCTCTCTTTCGATTGATCTAGTTTGCACTGAGAGGGAAGTCATTAAATTGTTTTAACTCTGGCGTTAAAACCGGATTAAAACAAGCGTTTTCTCATCGGGTCGAGTTTAACGCCGGGTTCCAATTTCTGCAGGTGCAGTTGCGACTTGCAGCAAGAAAACAGCCAAGATGGAAGTGCCACTTGCAGATGCGAAGCCCTCCACTTCCATGACAGGGCCGAGTTTAAGGGATGCGATATTCCGTATTTATTCCCTCTTATTAAATCTAACCCCACCGGAATCTCGGGAGAGAAAATCCGCCAAACGGGATCTCAAAACATGGCAGCCGTGAGATCGGGATAAAAAATAGGGAATATCGAGTACCTTATCCTTGATAAAATTCCTGCCGTCTTTTCTTCCCCGGTCGTCGGAGAAAAAAAAAAACATCCCTTGTCGTCGTCAGTCAGGTCGCGGGGGGTCCTTACCAGGAGGAAGGAATTCTCAAGCCCGGAGTTAATTACCGAGGAAATTCCCCCTAATTACCGAAAATCAAGCTGAACCTTATATTCATACAAAGAAATATTCCCTTAATTCCTAGAATAATTACTTATCGTATAAATTGGATGCAACATTTCTTCGGAATTATGACAATTTTTTTGAGGTGGTGCGAGGAAATAAACATTCAGGAATAAAAAGGAAATGAGGTGGAGTCGTCATCTTGTAGAAAGAAGACGATGGTCAAGCTAACGGTAAGACTGATAGGGTAAGGTCGAAGGGGAATCCATCCCCCTTCATATTTACATTATGCACCGCGATAGTGCAGGTGCAGCATGCAGTGCCGGAAATGCGCTTACGTCGACTGGACTGATTATCGGCGGTTCTAGATCTCTGTCATCTCATAGGTACGATGTCGGCACGTAAGGACGTCTAAAATACGATCATGAGCTCCAGGATGAGTCCGGGCACGTATGATGTCGCCTGTCTGGAGGGTTTCAAAAAGAAGACGCGAAGTGCCCTAGAGATTTCAGAAACGAAGCCGCGCCAATGCTGACGAGACTTCGAGCTCTCCTCTTTGGATCGGCTCCAAAATTCCCCGACGTCCCCCAATCCATGAAAAATTCCAACCTCGTCTTCCGGACTTCATTGTGAAACTATCTCCCCTTCTATCATTTTCTCTGATATGATCTAGGAATATACTTCTTTTTTTATCCTCATAAAAATGATGGGGTTTCTTTACTGCACTTTGGGGTGCGGCTGTGATAAACTGGGATTCTTGTATAAAGTGTGCCTACGCATGTTTTCTTTTCGAAAATATATCCATAATTTTTTATAATATTTTATTTTATATTTTCGTGTAAAAGAGGTTATGGCTGAAATCCTTTTTACGGGTACCTCCATGTCATCGTTAAGTCTCGTGCTTGCTCATTCGAAGTCCTCCGGAGAGCATTAATTAATGCTTAATTTGGATCCTAGGGGGGAGGGTCCTTTTTTGAAAATTTTTATTCATCCCTTCGGAGGTATTTTTCAGGGGCGTTCGACGTATGTGACAAATGGGAGGCAATATTTGAGGGAATTAATGGGACAAGAGCTGTCCGAAAGGCGGCTCGTGGCCTGCTATGGGAGAGCGCGACCACGGAATGGGCATTTAATATTTGGAGCACCCCAGGGGGGGGAGAATTATGTCAAAACCGCGGACCCGTCCCGGCCCGAGTGGGACGTAATGACGACCAGTCCGGAACTGTCGATATCCGGGACACCGGGGTTGAATGCCTCCGAGGAGGACCGGGATATGTTTGGACCGGACTTGGATTCGGTCAAGGACCGAAATATCGTATCATTTGACTACCCACGTCCTACAAATCGAAATACTAATCCCCTTATTTCACATAACAAAAGAGATTTCATAACTCTTAAATTGATATAAAAGGGTCATACCATACGTATATATATGTGCCCATAATTATGAAAGTGGTCTAAGTCATATATTTTTTGTTTCGAAATGACATTGAATTAATTTCGTTTGAAATAATATGGCGTGAAATAACTGATAAACTCATTTTTTTTTAAATTTTGCCTTAGACCACTTTCATAATTATGGGCACATATATAACTTAAAAATTCATAAAACTTTTCCCCGGTCAAGGACCGAAATATCGTATCATTCGGCCACCCACGTCCTACAAATCGAAATATTAATCCCCTTATTTCAAATAAACCAGATTTCATAACTCTTAAATTGATATAAAAGGGTCATACCCTACCTATGCATATATAACTTAAAAATTCATAAAACTTTTCCCCAAGCTAGGTGCACCGAATCATTTGAGACTCCAGCATGTGATAATGAAGGCCATAAGGAAGAATGCTCATGAAATGAAATTTTGAAGAAAAAAGTATATGCATTCTTGGTTTTACTCCGAGATAAATAACAATTTTCGATTTAAATTGAAATTTCATAGAGCCCCCGTAATCACGTGGCGAAGTTTTCAATGACTCGGCGCGCCCATTTTGGAGAAATGTTTTATCAATATTGTGATTACGTGGATGATATCGTATCTCGGTGTAAGAAATCGGAAAGTTGGCAATATCCGGAAATCCGTCCCGGCTAATATCCGGGAGCGTTTTCGCAGGAAATGTTAAATCCCCCGGGAGACATTGACAGGGCTGTAATCTCCACCGTCTTGTCAAAGCTCCAGCATCCGCCCACCGTTTAATGTTGTTCAAAGTCCCCTAGCCCGTCGTGCAATTAAAGGTACAATCTCGTTAAATGCCGGCTTAACGACGTCTCGCAATTTTCGCCGGCTATTTAACGCGTACAAAGGGGGCCCGTCCATCCTGCAGGACATTTAAGGGAGGAGGGTCGCGAGATGCGAATTTTCAAAGTTACTTGGAAAAATGCGGAGATTCCGACGAGACAAGGTAATAATTACAAGAGGGAAGTGGGAGGAAGGAGGAGAATTTAAGCGACTAAAAAAAAATAAAAAAAAAAAGAAGTCGCCCGGCAAATCACGTTAAGGCGATTTATAAAAAGTTAACGATAAGACGATGCAATGAGCGGTATCATTGCAACCTCAATTACCATACGAAAGAGGGGAGGATTGAGAGATGGGAATTAATGTACCTTGATAAAAAAAATTCAGAAATTTATTGCGATAAGGTAATCACATCGGGGAAGAGTCGAGCGAAGAGGGGGCACAAAATTAATGATATTTTTAATAATAGGTGTTATAATGAGAGGGTTGTAATTTTAGCCTGAAGAGGTGCGGGGTCGAGACAACGTTGTATTAAAAGTTCATGGAAAATTTGGAAAATTTCATCGTAATAAGGTAATTGCAGGGAAAAGAGTCAAAGGGGTAAAAAGAGAAGAGGGGGGCAGGGTCAATACCGCTTGGCGTCATAAATCATGGCGATGCAATTTACAGAGAATTAATGACATTATGAGGATACAACGAGGGGGCCGTCCCAGCCCCAATTACCTTAGGGGGTGGCAGCCCAATTGTTTACAATAAACGTTATTATTCCTCCCGGACTATCGGGGCTATAAATCTTTTTACAGAGGTCCTCCCGTTTACGGAGCTCCGAATGCATCGGCGCCATTTTTCAGTACCTCGGCCTTGAAGTGCCTATTGAAAAGTCGGGAAAAAAAAAAATAGAAAAGTGGGAGGGATGATGCGTGTCCCAAATTTCGGAAAAAAATTCCGTAAACCCTTCCTGCTCTCCAGAGATTATCGTCCATCACTGCTGGCAGAACTTTGGGGAAAGAGGAAATTTCTAATCGGACGAGATTTATGAACCACCCCAAATGATGCGCCGCTCTGTTATTAAGGTGAAGTGAAACATCCTTCAAATCAGTCGATTCGAATACAACACTTTTTTTTTAAGGGTATTAGACCAAACTGTCCGAAACTTTGACACATCACTCCTGATCATCTAAGAATTGTCCTGACACATTGAAAATTTGGATTTTTCAAACAAAATTTTTTAACTCATTCCAGACCAGAACCAAAATGGCGTCGAGCTCTCATATTTCGATCAATATACAATTATCAAAGACTCTGATATGAGAATCGAAAGGGTCAGGACAATTTTACGAGAATTTAGAACACTCTGGTAATCTATAAACTCGCATTTGAACGGGATAAAGGCAAAAAAAGTGTTGTATGCGCTTCTTTGCTAAAACGATGGTAATACGAGGTCTCGGAGTGAAAATTTAATTGACCTGGAAATCACAGATGGCGCAGGGGGTCCCTCCACAGTCAATTAGGGCCCCAGAAGGCACGAATCCAGAGGATTTCTGGAGTTTTACTTCGATTTCTTTATAATTATTGTACGAAAACGACAGGTGGAATATGCCATTTGGTACAATACACAATATAATTCGACCCAGCTGTCAATATAAAAACCAACGTCGGCAACGTAGGCATTTAGAAATATCTTCTCTATCGACGTCGATCAAGTTCCTCGACGTGTTTCACTTCACCTTAAACCTCCCCTCGATGCATCTAATTTTTTTAATTTAATCACGGGGTGTCCAGGGTGCGCTTCGGGCTGACAATAATTTCAAAAGTGCCGAATAAGTTTGAATACCCCGCGGAAGTGGCGTTTTCAATTTTAAACCGCCCCGAATTTTCATTCCTCCGTATTTATCTTCATTCAATTAATTCCAGCATGATTTCATTGCTGTGGGGTGTAAGAGGATTGAATCGTAAATGTTTGATTGAAGCTACAAACGTCACCAGGACTCCTGGAAATCGTAATTCATAGTACCTACACGACGTGTCGCGATTAAGGTTACAACTTGACCCCGTACGTGCAAGTGCATTACATGATGTACGTAACGTCGTTACATGCGCGAGGCAAGTGCTCGAATACGGATCCGTGTTCCCAACTTCACTACACGTACAGAGAGTAGAATGAAAGCATCGATCCAAACGTATAAACGGTTTCTGGAAATTCCGGCTTCTTCATAGCTACATGCGTCCTAATCAACGTTACAACTCGAGGTATTACGTGCAAGTACACGGTATCAGTCGATGTACACGATGGTACATGCGCGGGGCAAATACTCGGCTACAGGTTTACATGCCCCCTCTATTTCGACATACATATGTTAATAGTTGGGGTGAACTTAGACATCGAGACAGTCTGGAAATTGTTGATCCTGATAGCTACATAACGCGTCTTGATCAACATTATGACTTGTAGTCACATTACGTACAAGTTGATATTACTCGATAGTACTGTTTCATGCAAGGATATACAATGGGTCTACGCCTTAAATACACGTATATAAACAATTACAAGGAATGAAGAAAATCCAGTAACATTACGACATGCACAAATCATCGCAACATATCTGCAAGCTCATCAATTAAAATGCCTCAGAAAAAATTTTTTTTAACAATCCAGAAATTCAAAAATTGCGCCCGACACTATCTGCACATGTCTCTGGCGCCCTAATCACGCAATTTGATCTCCAAAGTGCAATTACTCCAAATTTATCCTCGCACGTAGCATTGTTACGCGTTACATTACGACATGCACAAATCATCGCAACATATCTGCAAGCTCATCAATTAAAATGCCTCAGAAAAAATTTTTTTTAACAATCCATAAATCCAAAAATTGTGCCCGACACTATCTGCACATGTCTCTGGCGCCCTAATCACGCAATTTGAACTCCAATGTGCAATTACTCCAAATTTATCCTCGCACGTAGCATTGTTACGCGTTACATTACGACATGCACAAATCATCGCAACATATCTGCAAGCTCATAAATGAAAATGCCTCAGAAAAAAATTTTTTTAACAATCCAGAAATCCAAAAATTGTGCCCGACACTATCTGCACATATCTCTGGCGCCCTAATCACGCAATTTGAACTCCAAAGTGCAATTACTCCAAATTTATCCTCGCACGTAGCATTGTTACGCGTTAAGGACAAGTGTTGGGCCATAGACCTGCGTGTCCAACATATCAAAACGTATTTTACCAGCCATAATGAGCCACAAATGTCACTTGAAACGGCTAATCAGAATCCAGAGATCGCGCCACATTAACTACCCATGTCCCGAGTGCGATCAATGTCGCGACCAGGTCCAGAACCACGTGTAGCTACTAGACATTATGTACCACTAGGTTTCGATAATACGTAAGGCAGGTGTCCGGCATGTACTTCGAGCAAGTACAATAGGTACTCGAGCTGGTTACACCTTCAAGAGGCGTAATGCCGGAATCAGAACCGTCGGTTCATTTCGGACATCTTTACGAGTCCCCAGAGCTTTCGGGGCGTTATTGAAATACGGAGCCTCGACGGGCCGTATTTCCTTTTCTCGCGAGATTTATGAAAATGTCAATGCCCTCTCGATGCATATACGTATGTACGTATGTGCATATGTACATGCCGCCGTCTGCGGCGGACTACATTAGGTGGCTGGATTTATCGCAAGGCGAGCGCTGACGAGTCCCTCCCAGGAAGAATGGAAGTTCCTTCGGGATCTACCAAGGACTTGGCAGAGGACTTCGGGACTCTTTGACGGTTCCTCTAACTCCTTGGACTCTGAAGATGGATAAACCTCTACTAATTGTAAATAATTCGGGGTAAAAATGGAAGTTATGAACGCCGTAAAAATTGGCCCATCTGTGCGCATTCAAAGTGTACGCATTTTGTGAATATTTTTAAGGATGGATTTTACTTTACTCAGGACTCTTTGACGTTTCCTCTAATTCCTTGGACTCTGAAGATGGATAAACCTCTACTAATTGTAAATAATTCGGGGTAAAAATGGAAGTTATGAACGCCGCAAAAATTGGCCCATCTGTGCGCATTCAAAGCGTATGCATTTTGTGAATATTTTTAAGGATGGATTTTACTTTACTCGGGACTGTTTGATGTTGCCATTAATTCCTTGCATTCTAAAGATGGATAAACCTCTACTAAATAATTCGGGGTAAAAATGGAAATTATGAATCGCCGCAAAAATTGGTCCATCTGTGCGCATTCAAAGTGTATGTGAATATTTTTCATTCATTTCATACTAATTGTAAATAATTCGGGGTAAAAATGGAAATTATGAACGCCGCAAAAATTGGCCCATCTGTGCGCATTCAAAGTGTATGTGAATATTTTTCATTCATTTCATACTAATTGTAAATAATTCGGGGTAAAAATGGAAATTATGAAACGCCGCAAAAATTGACCTATCTGTGCGCATTCAAAGTGTACGCATTTCATTGGTTGTGGAATGGAAAGTACTTGCAATTATTTCGCTAATATCTTTTTGCAATGGATTCTATTATACTCAGGAGACCTCTTGAATGCAGAAATAAAAATCCTACCATCCCAGCCCCTTAATTTTTTCACTTTCTTAATTAATTCATAACGAGATGCTCCAGCCGGCAGTTCTCGAGCGGAATATCCGCAATAATAATTAATCCCGGTGGCAACGGATTTCAGCTTAATTGAAATTTATAGGTTATGTTATGAGGTATGCACCGCGGTATATCTCAAATAAGATACTATTTTTCCTTTCTAAATGAATTCATAACGAGATGCCCGAGCGGAATATTCGCAATAATTAATACCAGTGGATTTCCCCTCGGTTGAAATTTCTAGGTTATGTTATGAGAGTCTGCAAAACCACGCGTCAGCTCCGACTCGAGTCTGTTCGGGATCGCTGCCGGATATGTTCGGCGGGCCGTATGCGTCGGGCGGTCTCGGATTGAAATTATAATTGCGAAAATGTCAATTAAGCTCGAATGCCGCGGCCGAGCGGTTTGGCGGCCGCGCAAAACCCCCGTCAAACGTGACGGGAAATCCGCGCTCGCGTGCCCGGGGAAAGAGAAGACACGGATTTATCTCACCGAGTGCACATTGAACTCGGCCGGTAAAAGAATTTCCCCGGAGGTCGCGATTACGAGTGATAAATCACGGCGAGCCGGGATATTAGCTCTGCCCCTTGGTAAATACGTCGGTGTCTCGACGATTTCTTTTTCCCCCCTTTCTAAAACTCCGAAAGGATAAAAAAATCGACAACATTAATACTAAAAAAAGGCGATTGAAAAATTAAGGCGATGTGAAAGTGGCCACGTAGAGGTCTCGTTTATGAAACTTTTCCCTGAATTTGGTGTATCGAATCCTTTCAAAATATTCAACGTTAACCCTCTATGGGCCCGTGTAACTTTCAGGTCACATTTTAAATGAAAAATTTTTTTTTCATTTGCATATATGTGCCCATAATTATGAAAGTGGTCTAAGTCAAAATTAAAAAAAAAATGAGTTTATCAGTTATTTCACGCCATATTATTTCAAACGAAATTAATTCAATGTAATTTCGAAACAAAAAATATACGACTTAGACCACTTTCATAATTATGGGCACATATATAGGTTCCTAATTGCTGATTTTTCGTTCCCCCAATTTTTTTTTATTTAAAACAAAAATTCGGCCCATAGAGGGTTAATATGGAGGCTGTAAGGAAGGTCCTGACACTCATGAAATTTTTTTTATTGCTTAAAAATTTCTTGATAGGCATTTCAAATTATGGGTGTCGGGACCTTCCTTATAGCTTCCATATTCACGTAGTAAATTTTGAAATGATTTGGTACACCCAGTTCGTAGAAAAGTTTCGTGAATAATTAACTCCTCGGATGCCACTTTCCCACCCCCTTAATGATTCCCTCTGTAAAATCTAGTGCCTTCAAAACAAGGGATGATTTTTCAATATCTAATTCTATAATATTAAGGCGATGTTTACGAGACCATCAATCATGTCTCTCATCGATCGATGTTTATAATCGAAGAAAAGTATCATAAGGCGAGACTCCTCATCTGTCCATTTGACATCACCTTAAAGATAACAATTTCAGTCCTCTAGAAACATGAAAAAGGATATTACAATACCAATTGCCCCAAACTCCCGATATTAACCCCGAAAACATAACAATTATATATTACTAATTATATATACAATTATATAACAAAACGGAAGAATTATCATTGAACGTAACAGAAATTAATTTCATACCAGGTGAAAATATGAAATAAACATTTTTCCCTTTCCCATCCGAATCAAGGATTACCCGGTTTGATTTCTTGAAAATAAATGTTAAATCTTTAGGAAGACGTTTTGAGGTTTCGGAGAGGCGAGAGCATCTTCGGCTGATCCTCGATGACTGCGTGCAATCGGTGCAATCGATGTAATCGATGTAATCGATGCTACCGCGAGTCACTTAGAGGTGGGTGTTACCGATAAGTCCGATAACCGTGGGTAATCGAGGTTTAGCACGACGCGGCCGTCGTAACGATCGATCGATCGAGCAGTAAAACGTTCGTAACGATTGATGACGCCCGTTAAACGTAACAGGGCACGTGACTAGCATGACACGCGTACGGCCTAATCCCGATGGAAATTAACCAGCGATTTACTCCCTGACACGGCCGATTAACCGGCTCGATTCCGCAGGATTAAGCGTTGGTGTCCTGGGGAGGTATTTTTTACAGGATTTTTTTCCGGGAATAAAAAAGATCCGAGGAAAAAAATGGAGAAACGGAAGGGATGAGCCGATGAGCCGACAGGGTGCAGAAGGTCCTACGAATCGACGTCCACCGAAATCGCGGGATTTTCTCGAGTTATCCACCCCTGCTCATCCCCAAAGCGGATTACCCTGGTTAAGGTGAAGTGAAACACGTCGATTAACTTGATCAACGTCGATAAAGAAGATTTTTCTAAATGCCTACGTTGCCGACGTTGGTTTTTATATTGATAGCTGGGTCGAATTATATTGTGTATTGTACCAAATGGCATACTCCACCTGTCGTTTTCGTACGATAATTATCAAGAAATCGAAGTAAAACTCCAGAAATCCTCTGGATTCATACTTTCTGGGGCCCTAATTGACTGCGGAGGGACCCCCTGCGCCATCTGTGATTTCCAGGTCAATTAAATTTTCACTCCGAGACCTCGTATTGCCATCGTTTTAGCATAGAAGCGTATACAACACTTTTTTTGCCCTTATCCCGTTCAAATGCGAGTTTATCGATTACCAGAGTGTTCTAAATTGTCGTAAAATTGTCCTGACCCTTTCGATTCTCATATCAGAGCCTTCGATAATTGTATACTGATCGAGATATGAGAGCTCGACGTCATTTTGGTTCTGGTCTGGAATGAGTTAAAAATTTTGTTGAAAAATCCAAATTTTCAATGTGTCAGGACAATTCTTAGATGATCAGGAGTGACGTGTCAAAGTTTCGGACAGTTTGGTCTAATACCCTTAAAAAAAAGTGTTGTATTCGAATCGACTGATTTGAAGGGTGTTTCACTTCACCTTAACACCGGAAGTGAGGGCTTGATTGAGATCCAAGGAGATTGCAGTCCGGAAGATGCATCCGTGTTTACGTATACGTTACGGTGAATGACCGAAATCTGGAGAATGTCGACTTTCACCGGTGAATGTCAACATTCACACACTCGCTTCGTGTATGTCCGAAATATTTGCCAAACACCCTTATTTCTGACTTATACCGGTATCTGTTGACATTCACCGGTGAAAGTCGACATTCTCCAATTTCGGTCATTCACCGTAACATATATAAGCAATGATAGAAAAAGGCTCGGAAGAGGTCTTCTCACTTTTAGGGATCTCTTCTCGAAATCCGTCGGCGGGTCAAACATAACTCAGGATTTCCCGTGCAATGTGTCGGATCGCGTGCGTAAACACGGGAGAAACGCAGGGAACGAGAGATACGATAATGTATGCAATTGGATCCTCCGACTGGGGCGCACAGGTGCACGCAGGTGCATCCGTTGCATCTCGCACCGCCCACGCTCGAATTGGCATTACACCCGGATAAACCGCAAATTTCTTAAATTTTAGTTTAATTCTTCCAAATGCATAATTCCAATCGCCGTTGCATCTCGCAACGCCCACGCTCGAATTGGCATTACACCTGGATAAACCGCAAATTTCTTAAATTTTAGTTTAATTCTTCCAAATGCATAATTCCAATCGCCGTTGCATCTCGCAACGCCCACGTTCGAATTGGCATTACACCTGGATAAACCGAAAATTATTTAAATTTTAGTTTAATTCTTCCAAATACATAATTCCAATCGCCGTTGCATCTCGCAACGCCCACGTTCGAATTGGCATTACACCTGGATAAACCGAAAATTTCTTAAATTTTAGTTTAATTCTTCCAAATGCATAATTCCAATCGCCGTTGCATCTCGACCTGGATAAACCGAAAATTTCTTAAATTTTAGTTTAATTCTTCCAAATGCATAATTCCAATCGCCGTGTTCGATTAATTCGGCAATGATAAAAGGGAATATGGATATAAGGCATTTTGAGCGGCCACCTGTAAATTCCCACTCCTGACTTACCCACGACAATCACCGGGGCATTACGTCGATGCAATCAGGGTGCATTGTGCGCCGGCTCTAAGTATTCCGAATTCCTCGTTCATACGCAAATGCAGCTCGATAACGCCAGATCGTGGCCGGAAATGCGCCGAATCGGGCTACTTTCGGACTTGTTGCAGAATCTCCAGGGAGAGTGCAGTAAATAGAATTGTATGAATGTGCAATTAAATTGAGACTTTTTAGGACTTAAGGTGAAGTGAAACACGTCGAGGAACTTGATCGACGTCGGTAAAGAAGATTTTTCTAAATGCATACGTTGCCGACGTTGGTTTTTATATTGACAGCTGGGTCGAATTATATTGGGTATTGTTCCGAATGGCATACTCCATCTGTCGTTGTCGTACAATAATTATAAAGAAATCGAAGTAAAACTCCAGAAATCCTCTGGATTCGTGCTTTCTGGGGCCCTAATTGACTGCAGAGGGACCCCCTGCGCCATCTGTGATTTCCAGGTCAATTAAATTTTCACTCCAAGACCTCGTATTACCATCGTTTTAGCATAGAAGCGCATACAACACTTTTTTTGCCTTCATCCCGTTCAAATGCGAGTTTATCGACTACCAGAGTGTTCTAAATTGTCGTAAAATTGTCCTGACCCTTTCGATTCTCATATCAGAGCCTTCGATAATTTTATATTGATCGAAATATGAGAGCTCGACACCATTTTGGTTCTGGTCTGGGCTGAGTTGAAAAACTTTTTTGAAAAATCCAAATTTTGAATGTGTCAGGACAATTCTTAGATGATCAGGAGTGATGTGTCAAAATTTCGGACAGTTTGGTCTACTGCCCTTAAAAAAAAGTGTTGTATTCGAATCGACTGATTTGAAAGGGGTTTCACTTCACCTTAATAAAGATTCATGATTTTTGCAGCTAGTCGCAAATCATTCTGGAAGTGGAGGAAGTATTGTATAGGAGGTCCTTGCAATAGTTGTACAAAGTTCTCGGTACAAACAACTGACCAGGTGACCTAACACTAACGTTATCCAAAAAAAGGATTAAACGATCAAGGTCCTGCACTTCCTGAAAACACTCTCAGCTGAAGAGGTCCTTGCAACATTAATTCTTAAGACAAATTTAATCCATCGATCCCATCCAAAAAAGGATTAAACGTTCAAAGTCCCGCACGTCCTGAAAACGTTCCCAGTTCAAGAGGTCCTTACAGCAATTACGCAAAGTCCTGGATAAACCCGGTCACCAGGTAACCGTCCTACCCTCGTGGTCCTTGCAACATTAATTCTTAGGACAAATTTAATCCATCGATCCCATCCAAAAAAGGATTAAACATTTAAAGTCCCGCACGTCCTGAAAACGTTCCCATTTCAAGAGATCCTTGCAGCAATTACGCAAAGTCCTGGATAAACCCGGTCACCAGGTGACCGTCCGACCCTCGTGTCCAATGTCCAGGTGAAAACGGCGAGTCCTCCAGGACCCTCGGACCCAACAATGGAGGCGAAGTTGGAAGGAGCCCGGCAGCACAATGTCCGAAGTGTAAATAGTACTTACCTTCTGATAGTTCGAGGCAAGCAGCAAGTACTTCCGGTCGGGGGATAGCTGGTGCTCGAAGCTCGAGGCGAGGGCCTGAAAGCAGAGGAGAAAAGAAAGGGGAAATTACTTAACGATGCACGCCCGGCGGATTTGCGCGGGGCACACTTCACGAAGTGCCCCCCCCTCCAAGGATTTCGTCAGGGCAAAGAGCTTGAAAAATTGAATGCACTTCCCGAGTCCCCCCGTGCCCTTCTTTTTCCCACGGGCTTAGGATTTTCCCTCCCGACATCCGGAGGGAAATATTATCGCGCCGGGAAATCCGCGAACGCGTAAATTAAATGTCCCGGACATAATTTGCAGGCCGGCGATGAACTCGGAGAGCCAACGGCCGAGCAAATATTAGACCCCTCGGGGAAGGGAATCCTATTTTTTTTATGTATATATATTTTTTTTTTTTCGAATTCGGACACCGACGTCCTCGATATCCCGCCCCGAGCTGTCTATTCATCAATTACTCCAGCCGACCGCTGCTGCTTTTTCCAAAATTGAGGACCCCTCTATACTTCCCAATTTTACGCTGGTGATGCATCGGCGCTTTTCCGAGGTACCCCGACGTCACGATATTTTCCCTATTTCTAATATCCAAACCATGCCATCCGACTCGAAAAAGTAACTAATAAACACCCCGTCAGTTTTTCAAGGTTCAATTAATTTAACGCAATGACTCATGTTTTGCACATTTTTCCCACATTTCTTGACACGACATCAAATTAATAGAAATATTGAACATATGAAGCCGATCAATATTTTCCCAAGGAGAAGAAAGAAAAATGTACCAGATCGCCAGTATCGATATTAAACCCGATATATGCAGAAACTTTGATAAATAAAACGGAAGAAAGATAATGCCCATAATTATGAAAGTGGTCTAAGTCATATATTTTTCGTTTCGAAATTACATTGAATTAATTTCGTTTGAAATAATATGGCGTGAAATAACTGATAAACTCATTTTTTTTTTAATTTTGACTTAGACCACTTTCATAATTATGGGCACTGTGCCCATAATTATATTATTTGTTTCGAAATTACATTGAATTAATTTCGTTTGAAATAATATGGCGTGAAATAACTGATAAACTCATTTTCTTTTTAATTTTCACTTAGACCACTTTCATAATTATGGGCACTGTGCCCATAATTATGAAAGTGGTCTGTCATATATTTTTTGTTTCGAAATTACATTGAATTAATTTCGTTTGAAATAATATGGCGTGAAATAACTGATAAACTCATTTTTTTTTTTAATTTTGACTTAGACCACTTTCATAATTATGGGCACAATTATAACAGTGGGTATTCCAAGGTATCTGGGCAGATAACAATGTGTCATTATCTCGTTTCCATACCTCCACTGAAATGTCAGACTACGTAAAAAAAATGGATTTAAATTGCTCTTCTGAGAAAAATAATTGGTCCTCGCAATTATGCATGATTCAGGCGACAATGTATGTGCCATTTTTCTTTCCTCAGGGTGGAGTGAGGAAAAAAATGAAAAATCGGCTATATGGAATTATTTTGAGAGTGTAAGCGTCGACTCGGGACGTCAGAGCGTCACGTCGGGAAATCGACGTCGACCAGCTAGCCCAGTTGGAAACAACGAAACGGTTGTTACGGATCGTTACGGGTCGTTACCGGAGCTCGCGCGATCATCCCGGATAAAGTTGGCTAAACTGTTTCGAGCATGCGGCGACGCAGTCCCCGACTAACTACGATTATTGTTTCAACATCCCAAGTTGTCCCATAAATGTCCCGCCGGTCCCGAAGGGGGCCGATTCCGAGCCAACTTTATCCTCGTCCCGGCAAGTTCGCTACTTTCGCCACTTTCGCCACTTCCCCCAACGGCCGTCTTACCAAAAAGCGAGAACACCATCGAAGACGGCGGAACTCGCCAGTTGGGACGATAAATGCTTCCGAGATAAATGGGAATCTGGATGTCTGGACTTCCAGCGCTCTTCGGGGTCTCTTTCGAATTTTTGAATCTCATTTGGAAGAGTGGTCGAGGTTTTAGAGGTTCAAAAAGAGGATCTTGAATTTCTTGTCGAAGTCTCTTTCGAATTTTTGAATCTCATTTGGAAGAGTGGTCGAGGTTTTAGAGCTTCAAAAAGAGGATCTTGAATTTCATGTCGAAGAGGGAGAGTCTTCAGGGTCTCTTTCGAATTTTTGAATCTCATTTGGAAGAGTAGTCGAGGTTTTAGAGCTTCAAAAAGAGGATCTTGAATTTCATATCGGAGAGGGAAAGTCTTCAGGGTCTCTTTCGAATTTTTGAATCTCATTTGAAAGAGTAGTCGAGACTTTAGAGCTTCAAAAAGAAGATTTTGAATTTCATATCGGAGAGGGAAAGTCTTCAGGGTCTCTTTCGAATTTTTGAATCTCATTTGAAAGAGTGGTCGAGACTTTAGAGCTTCAAAATGAGAATCTTGAATTTCATATCCAAGAGGGAGAGTCTTCGGGGTCTCTTTCGAATTTTTGAATCTCATTTGGAAGAGTGGTCGAGGTTTTAGAGCTTCAAAAAGAGGATCTTGAATTTTATGTCGAAAAGAGGGGGTCGCATCGTCAGGGTGCAACATTATTTTCGTCCCGCGCACTTTTCACTTGCCACCCCTCAAGAACCCCAACAAAATTCGGAGGAGATGGCTCGCATCTCTTCAGGGTTTAATTCGCCCTTGTTTCCCGCCCATTATGGGGAATCTACGTGACGGGGGTTCCGGCTTAAGGGGTGAAAGAGGCCAATTTCCCTCCCGCGTTTTCGCGATCGAAGCGAGTCTAATTCGGTTTGTGGAAACCACCCTCTGTGTTTAAATTCGTTCTGAATCTCACCCCCTGAAGAGCCTCTCCGTTTCGGCACTCGTCCCGCCCCCTCAAAAATAACCACCCCTCCTATAAAAATGTTATTTCGATTATCAACCGATTTTCAAGAGGTTAACAAACGTACAAAAAATTGAGATCTATATTTTTTATGCCCACATTTCCCGAAACAGAAACTCGTCGCTCTACGTACCTTAACGAATGAAAGAAAAGAAAACGATTAAAAATTTTCTGGTATTTTTCAGGGGAGAATCGTGAGGTATTTCATTCCAGGTTCGGATTTCCCTGAAGTGGAGCAATCGTACTTTCCTCACCGGAAGTAGTTTCCGGTACGTCGGGGGTTGATGTTACTCGGTTAGCTGAAAGGTTAAAATAGCAGTTCTCGCAAAAGCACTTTAGGATTATACAACTGCCCTACAGAACGGGCAGATTTGTTACGGAACAAGAAATAAACCTCCCCTGGTCCCGGGAATTATCCAGGATCAACGGGAAGGGTCGAGCGGTGCCTTTTGTGAGTCCTGACAGTCGGAAGATCGTCAAGGGTATTATCCCGCTCGCGCCCCCTCGGAGGGCCTCCATTTTTTTTTTTTTAACACTACGTCTGGTCATACATAAAGGCATATTTTTCCATAAACCCCCCATGGTTACTTACGTTGTTCGTAATTTCCAAGATAGTCCTGTTGGATCCTAGAACGACGTTAAACACCAGCAAGTTCCCACTCTCGTCGCGGTACAGGATCTCGTCATCTGTAAGCAAACGGGACAAATTTCTCAAGTCCAAAGTAGATGAACGTATTAATTTTAGGCGGTTACAACAATACGTATTAATGAATACGAATTAGGAAAAATTTTTTTAAACTTTCCTTCCCAGCGACAAAATTGATCGAACATGTCGCATTACACTCTCGGGATTTTAATGACCCTCGATAACGCGAAAGCAAGGGGTGAAGCGGAAATAAACCGCACGGCATGAGTATCGCGATAAAAAATTTCCGGCAAAATTCAAAAGCGATGGCAGTCCTCAAAAATTCATACGCCCACCCGAGAGGTGCGTTGATCCTCGAATTTTGGGTTTGGTGTTGGCTAAAGTATCGATCACCTATCAGGGATCGTGATAATCGAGCCCCTCATATCGGTTTGTGGTGTCAGTTATGTGGAGCAACATGTGTGGAGCAACGTATGTGGAAATAAACAAAACTTTTCCTCGCGGCTTCATATGGTAAAACATGGGATTAAACATGAACAACCACACGCGCGTCATGAAATGACACACATGGTACACCCCACATGAAAGCATGATGAACGATAAAAGTGGAACCACGCGTTGATCAGTACCCATGAGAACGGCATATCAGAGGCCAAGGTAATCATTAAATTTTCCCGTACTTCGGTCAATTTCAGCGCATCTCATCCTCCTGATAAGATCCCCGTTTCAGGATTAATCCGCGCCTCCTTTTGCGTCTTGAAAGTCTCCCATTAATTAGGAGGTCGATCGATCATGGAGCAACGCATGTGGAAATAAACAAAATTTTTCCTCGCGGCTTCATATGGTAAAACATGGGATTAAACATGAACAACCACACGCGAGCCATGAAATGACACACGTGGTACCCCCACATGAAAGCATGATGAACGATAAAAGTGGAACCACGCGTTTATCAGTACTCCTCACATGAAAGAATGATGAACGATAAAAGTGGAACCACGCGTTTATCAGTACCCCCACATGAAAGCATGATGAACGATAAAAGTGGAACCACGTGTTTATCAGTACCCATGAGAACGGCATATCAGAGGTCAAGGTAATCATTGAATTTTTTCGTACTTCGGTCAATTTCAGCGCATCTCATCCTCCTGATAAGATCCCTGTTTCAGGATTAATCCGCGCCTCCTTTTGCGTCTTGAAAGTCTCCCATTAATTAGGAGGTCGATCAATCATGGCGGCAGAGTGCAAAAGGGGTCCCGTGAAATTTCCGCGATTTAGATCGCGGTACCCATAAATCCGTAAACCCATGGTGGTCTAAGGGAAAAGGGGCACCAACGAGCCCAGAAAAGGGGGACATCCTCGATCCTAAAGGATGCCGCAGATCATCAGCAGACTCTCATTAACATCCATAATGTTCTCCAGGTTCGCCTAAACGACGTCCCCGCTCTGAAAGTCTTTCATCCCGGATGGCCCCGATCGATGTTAACTTATCAGACCCGAAGGAATGGAAAAAATGCGAAACACAAAAAGGGTAAAATGCCAGGGTACGAGAAACAAAGGACGTCTCGGGGCATGAAAGGAAAAAGAATCCAGGGCATGAAAACAAGTAAAAAAGAAACATCTCCAGGCACGAAAAGCAGGAAAGAAATTCCAGGGAATGGAAAGTTAGAAAAAAGTTCCACCCCGAGAAATGGAAAAGGTCCTACAGGACGAAAACGAAAATCCAGGGCAGGAAAAGATAAAAAAAAAAAAGGAAAACCTTCCAGGGTCCTAGAGGACGAAAACAAAACGAATCCCGGACACGGAAACGGAAAAACAATCCCAAGGTACGGGAAATAAAACAATGCAGGACCTGATGAAAAAAAAAAATTCCCACGCGTATAAAATCAAACAATTCGGAGCATAGAATGTAAAAAACAGGGCATGAAAACGAACAGAATGCCAGGACTCCAAAAGGACACGTATCCAGGGTACGGAAATGTAATAAAAAAATCCCAAAGCAGGAAAACCATAAGAATTTTATGGATGCTTCATTTTCCTGGATTATGACTGTTGACGTGAAATTGACTTTAATGATTCTAAACCTAAATTTACTATTGCTTGAAGTTCCTCCCCAGGAAAATTAGCAAGGATCGTCAAGGGGTCCTTCCTAAGGCGCAATTTGCGTGTACAACGAGGCTAACGAGTGGAGGCGCATGAACGGTCGGCTCGGAGTTACCTCAGCGATTAACATGTAACTCGGATCGGGTAAGAAAGGTCGGGAATTCGAAATTAGGTAAATTTCCCCCAAAGTTGCTGACCTCCCTCTTGCAGAATTTCTCCTTTGTACTTGAAATTCCGGACAGTAAGTCGAGTTACCAGTTGGCAGCAAGGAGGGTCTCGTTATTTCAGGAACAATGGATGCGAACCAGGAGGTAAGATCCCAGGACGCACGTGGAAGATGAAGAAAAAGTGTGAAAAATGAGAAAAAATAATTATTAAGGGAAAAAAAAGAAAGAAAATAGGAAAAGAGGGAATAGGATAGCGAAGGAACGGCTGTATATGGGAAACTCGTGAAGCCGATAAATCATCGATCGGATGGCACGATCCGTATCTCCTTTTTCCTCTTTTTTTTCCCTCCATCCCCTACAGCCTCCATTATCCAATAATCCTGCACTTTCATTCGCCGACCATTTGCACTCCAATAATTGCCCCCGTAACTTCCGCGCCCCTTTACGTAGGTCTGCGTTAACAGCATCACGTACCGTAATTTATGCATCCTAAACGCCGTCAAATTTCCCTAAATCTCGGCATTTCTCCCCGTTGCCGAGTAAAAATCGCCGCGGCGCCATTTCCCATTTTCCCAGCTTTTTTCTTTTCCTTCAATTTCTCTCCCCCATTATTGCATGAATTTCATTCCCCGCGGGACATTTTCACTCTGGTAATAATTCCAATATTAATACCAAAAGTCGGAGTGCAATTTCTTTCACCTAAGATACACGAGTAGATCTATTAAAAAAAAAAAAAAAACAATGTTAAACACCCTCAAACTTACACGTGTAATTTTTTTTTTTAAATAGACGTACTCATGTGAACATAAAGCGTACTCGGATATTTATTTTTACTTTATTTATTTTCCGTTATCGAATATTGAAAAAAAAAATCGGGGATTAAATGCAACTCGTGACGGGGAATGTTAATGTAATTCCCGTCCCCGGAATTGTTATTGCGCCCCCCCATTCACGTGGGAAATAATTCTTATGTGTCATTACTCGGCGTGTACACGAGCTCAGGGACATAAAACGTGGAAATATCCGGGTACACGCCATATCGAGCGTGTATCACGTCGGTCGGATGGTGTTTCCCTATATCGAGAGCAGGGATGCCCAGAGGGACCTGTTACCGAAAGATAACAATGAATCCAGCGCCGACAAATATATTCGCCCGGGAGTCCCTGTGTTCCTGTGGGAACCCGCTCCCTATCGGACCATTTGGGCCAGGCTCTGACCCGCCATTGCTAAGCGAATGGGAACAGGGATTCCCGCAGGAAGTTGGAGGAATAAATGCAATTTTTACGGATTTTCGGGGAATGAAACGAAAAATCCGAAGGATTCCAATTTTTTATAAAAAAAAAAAAATAATAATTGCGTTTGGCGTCATCTAAAGTCCAGAAATCATTCGAAAAATAAAACATACCCGGTTATTACTCATTGACGGTATAAACGGAAAATGGAAAATAGAGTGTTAAAGAAATAAAAGAATATATATGTACCCATAATTATGAAAGTGGTCTAAGTCATATATTTTTTGTTTCGAAATAACGTTGAATTAATTTAGTTTGAAATAATGTGGGGTGAAATAACTGATAAACTCATTTTTTTTTTCACTTAGACCACTTTCATAATTATGGGCACATATGTTACCGTGAATGACCGAAATTGGAGAATGTCGACTTTCACCGGTGAATGTCAACAGATACCAAATACGTCGGTGAAAGCTCGAATATTTCATTACATTGTTCGGACCCTCTCCAGTGTGTGTCGACAATCACACACCGGTGTAAGTCAGAAATAAGAGTATTTAGCAAATATTTCGGAGATACACGAAGCGACTATGTGAATGTTGACATTCACCGGTGAAAGTCGACATTCTCCAGATTTCGGTGTTTCACCGTAACATATATATAACTTGAGAAAAATTAATTTGGACCTTCTGAGGAATCATCATATACCGTGTTTGTTAATTTCAGGTTATCCTCGTGAGAGATGTGAGGAACGCGAAGGAAATGTCAACTGGTTTTTCGAAAACAAATGGAAAGATAGAAAAATTGAACGCCTCGGAAAATTCGAATATTTAATTTTAAAAAAGTTGCTTTTGGTCCTCGGGGGGAAACTGTATCAGCCTGTCAGGTTAACGTCATGAAGGGATGAGCTCCCTCGAAATGCATCCCCTAGGATATCACTATCTCTATCTCTTGTTACATTTTCGTGCCAGGAGATAGAAACGTACATCCTGCGTGTGTGTATCCTGTATCCTGCGTAATGGGAAAATTATTCCAGGAGAGCTCTTCGTTAGGTCGGCGCTTGTTAGGTTAGGAAAGAACGGCCCTCCGCCCCCTGGGGGGGGATTCTTGATTTACGGAGGAATTGTATCGTTACCGAATGGCAATTGCGTGTAAAATACGGCGGGCCTCGAGAAATATGGCACAGGTTGGCAGAAAAAAGGAGCCAACTTTTGTTGTTTCACTTCGACGAGGGGGGGGATTTATCGCCGGAGAAAAGGGGGTCGAGGGTGGCGACCAGCCGGCGGTATGCACTGAAAACGTCATCTTGGACCGAATAAATCTGTTCCTGATACCGAGCTGATTTATTAAAGATCAAATTTATTCCGAAAAAGAAAATCGGACGGCCGTTGGCCCGGGAATAAATCCGCATACGGAGAATCGGAAATTCTGATAAACCGCCCTTTCTTGCCGGGCGACATTTCCCGCCATTTGCTATATCCCGTCTGCAGTAACTAAAATTTATTATAAACTAGACAAGATTAAAAAAAAAAGTTCACTCAATGAAATACGCTACAAGGAAATCCTGCTATCAAATGCGTCCAAGGAAATGTCAAGAAAAGTAAACGAAATAATTGTTTCTCGGGATTATATACGATTCGGGCAACAATTCATACGTCAACGATATATAAATATTTCTTTCCGTCACCTGATCTTTCTCCTCGGTGCAGAAAAATTCTTTTGTTAGTTATGACTTTGAGGTTAATTTCTGTTGAATTGGGAGATTTTCGGGAAATTCAGGGTATTTTCTTATCGGCATGAATGAACGCCGCAGTCGGGAAATGAGGACTTAATTGGAATTAGGTGAATGGCGAGCGACGTCTTAAGACGTCGACGTAATTTTCCGTTGCAATGGCAAATAAGCTTCCGAAGTTTCAGGGATTAAGCTGGGAACGCACCAAGGTAGAAGTGCCCTCTGACCAAAGCGTGGAACTTTCCTCGAAACTACTCCCGGGAAAACAGGGAAACTACTCGAGAACTGCCATGTCGAGCTTTTCGGCTGCCATCGTTTTATGGGAAGGTCTGATATCGCCGCTAGACTTTTTGCATAAGGAAGATTTCGCTTACATGGGGACGTCGCTTAGGAAATTTTGGAATTTCTCATCGGAGTCTTAAAGTATATGAGCGGTATCATACATATAAGCTTATTTCTACAGCATCGATAAAAAAAATGAGGCTTGACTAGAAACTTAAGGTGAAGTGAAACCTCCTTCAAGTCGATTCGAATACAACACTTTTTTTTAAGGGTATCAGACCAAACTGTCCGAAACTTTGACACATCACTCCTGATCATCTAAGAATTGTCCTGACATATTGAAAATTTGGATTTTGGAAAAAATTTTTTAACTCACCCCAGACCAGAACCAAAATGGCGGCGAGCTCTCATATTTCGATCAATATACAATTATAGAAAGGCTCTGATATGAGAATCTAAAGGGTCAGGACAATTTTACGAGAATTTAGAACACTCTGGTAATCGATAAACTCGCATTTGAACGGGATAAAGGCAAAAAAAGTGTTGTATGCGCTTCTATGCTAAAACGATAGGAATACGAGGTCTCGGAGTGAAAATTTAATTGACCTGGAAATCACAGATGGCGCAGGGGGTCCCTCCGCAGTCAATTAGGGCCCCAGAAAGCACGAATCCAGAGGATTTCTGGAGTTTTACTTTGATTTCTTTATAATTATTGTACGAAAACGACAGGTGTAGTGTGCCATTTGGTACAATACCCAATATAATTCGACCCAGCTGTCAATATAAACACCAACGTCGGCAACGGAGGCATTTAGAAAAATCTTCTTTATCGACGTCGATCAAGTTCCTCGACGTGTTTCACTTCACCTTAAAATAAACGAGGGATATTGTACATATAGGCTCGTTTCCACCGTACGAGCACCGAAAGGGTAAAAAAATCCCTGCTTAATTGGGTTCCCCGAACGACGGGCGACATCGTAAGGCGTCGGCTTAACTTCGCCCCACGCCGGCAAATAAGCTTCCGAAGTTTCGGGAATAAAGTCATACCGGAGACGTAACCAAGAGGGAAACGTCCTCCGACGAAACTTCCCAGGGAACTATTCCCGGGGAACAGGAAAACTACTCGAAAACTGCCAGCTCGGCGTTTCCAAGCGGCAGCTTCGGTAGGAATAAAATATCCGCAGGAACACCGAGTGCGACTTAAAAGGCCAAAATTCGGTAGAACGTGATTTCCCTTGGAAGGAGGGATTTAACCGAGACCCATTACAGGTCCATCTTGGGGTTCCATCTTCTCGGAGGTGGCGATACAATTTCCCGGAGTTTTCCCGGAGTTCCCTCGGGCATCGGTTCTCCGCCTTGGGCAGGAAAGGGAGTCCAATTATCATCACGGCCGACTTGCTTCCCGACCCCCTGGGGACTCTTCATTTTCGAGAAATTACAGGAGCCAATCCTTTCGACTTTTACACCCTCAAAGCCCTCGACAGCTTTCGAGCTTCCTCGTCATCCAACTTCCGACTGTCGCTGATGGCCGACTTTTCAATCTGTCACTCTTAGCGCGGAATAAAGGAGGCTCCGGGATGCGAACAGCTGATCCGAAACTTGTCAAAATCGCTTTAGACATCACGGTCTAGAAACATCGCTTTGTTCGAAGATTCATTCCAATGACGAGTGCGCTATTCATGGTACTCTTAAAATTCCTGCACTTTTATTACACAAGGTTGCTGGGAAATTTTCAATTTTACTTCTTCATTACCCTCGTTGAGGGTTTTCCATGGTGCAAGTTAAGGGGTTTCATTGATGAAACTTTTCACCGACCTGGGTTCCAGCGAATCATTTCAAACTCGACAATGTAAACAAGGAGGGCCCCGACACCCATAGAATTTCAATGATTAAAATTTGATGTATACAGATATTTTTTATTAAAAATTAAATTTCATGTCGGAACCTTCCTTATGGCCCCATTCGTGTTGTAACGATTGAAACGATCCGATGCATCCAGTTCGGGAAGAAGTTTCATGAACCATTGAATGTTGGGGTGTCGCTTTCACATCCCCTTAGAGTCGCAGGTCGAATAAACGCGTGGTTAAAATCAAGACCCGGAAGTTAAGGTGAAGTGAAACCCCCTTCAAATCAGTTGATTCGAATACAACACGTTTTTTTAAGGGCATTAGACCAAACTGTCCAAAAGTTTGACACATCCCTCCTGATCATCTAAGAATCCTGGCCCATTCAAAGTTTGGATTTTTTTAAAAAATTTTTTAACTCAGCCCAGACCAGAATCAAAATGGCGTCGAGCTTTCATATTTCGATCAATATACAATTATCGAGCGCTCTGATATGAGAATCGAAAGGGTCAGGACAATTTCACGACAATTTAGAACACTCTCGTAATCGATAAACTCGCATTTGAACGGGATAAAGGTAAAAAAAGTGTTGTATGCGCTTCTATGCTAAAACGATGGTAATAAGAGGTCTCGGAGTGAAAATTTAATTGACCTGGAAATCACAGATGGCGCAGGGAGTCCCTCTGCAGTCAATTAGGGCCCCAGAAAGCACGAATCCACAGGATTTCTGGAGTTTTACTTCGATTTCTTTATAATTATTGTGCGAAAAGGACAGGTGGAGTACGCCATTTGGTACAATACCCAATATAATTCGATATAACTGTCGATATAAAAACCAACGTCGGCAACGGAGGCATTTAGAAAAATCTTCTTTATCGACGTCGATCAAGTTCCTCGACGTGTTTCCCTCCACCTTAACGATTGAATCTTCGGGTGTCAATTTCCAGTCCCCTCAGAGTCGCAGGTCGAATAAACGCGTGGTTCAAAATCAAGACCCGGGGGTTAACAATCCCGGCTGGTGGCAACAATTATCCCCATCGGAGCAGAGAGTACTCGGGTCGTTTCCGCGGCGTCAGCGCGGAATCCAACTTAATCGGTCGGCCGGTCGCAATTACTCGGCTCAGGGTGGCGGTCTAACGGTGGTGTATGGTGATTTCGGCGGTGATACATCGTTCTGGTGGTGGTTTACCGGTGTAAGGCCGAAGGGGACCCAACCCATGGCGAACCGGCGCGATTACGCGCCCGGCAGCCAGACGGCGGGCACGGTTCGGCCCACCGTGAAACTCCCATCAACCACCGGTAATTACCACCTCGACTCGTTCCACTGAATCTCCATTACGCATTTCTCACCTACTTCGACGATTATCCTTCCGAGGCACGTATAGGAAGTTGCCGGCGCCCCCGGAATGCGTGAGGCGTGCCAAATCGGGGCCCTCGTTTAAGGAGCACACCGGCCCACAACTTGCCCCATGAAACTTGTCCCGTGTTCCGAGGAGCCCATTAAACCCCCGAATATGTTCCCCAGGTATATATATATACATATACGGGGGATTCGTGCTAATGATTCCGCAGGGACCCATCGAAGATCTCCCTGAACAAATTCCATCCGTCAGAAATGAGCCTCCGATGAGCTCCACTTCGGCAACCCGACTCCTCCCCTGGAACCCCACCACCTTTCCGTTCTAAAAATATGAAATAAAAATCAGGTATAAAGTACGAACACCCTAGATTTTTCTTCATCATCCCTACTTAGGAACTTTATAACATGAATACGCAGGCTATAAGGAAGACACTCGTGAAGTTTCAATTCTTGACAAATTTCTTCATAGATATTTCAAAAATGTTATATAAAAAATTATGAATGAATATCCTAAAAAGATGAAATAAAAGTCAGGTATAAAGTACGAACACCCTAGATTTTTCTTCATCATCCTTACTTAGGAACTTTATAACATGAATACGCAGGCTATAAGGAAGACACTCGTGAAGTTTCAATTCTTGACAAATTTCTTCATAGATATTTCCAAAATGTTATGTAAAAAATTATGAATGAATGTCATGGGTGTCCGGACCTTCCATACAATCTTCTTACTTATGTTGAAAAATTTGAAATAATTCTGTCTTCCACCCAGTTTACAGAAAAGTTACGCGAACGATCGATCCCCATATGCCACTTCCACATCCCCTTAATATATTTTTTTTCTCCAAATCTATTTACAATCTGTCCTTTAGGACAATAGGGAAATTTGTTAACGTACAGAGAAAAGCAGATAACATTACCGAAACAGAGAAAATATATACATTTCGGTAACAGTCCATTGACTGTACGCAAAATACATAATTACTGAATGAACAATGAGTCTGTTACAAATGTTTACATAATAAAATCGTTATCCTATTGTTCTATATCTGGTTAATCTTGACCTCTTGTTGTTCAAAGTAATTAATCTTCTGGCGAGCTGTTTGGGATGCGTTTAAAGCCTTACTTTATATTTTTAGATCACTGTTAATTTGGTTATTTGGTACATACCATGGAGCATTGAAAATAGTTCTTAAGGTTTTAATTTGAATCCCCTTAATATAGAATAAAAAATTGTATAGGGAAGTCTCACGACGCGCATCGAATTAACGCCGTTTTTTTTTTTTTTATTCAATATAGAACGTCTCTGTAGACGAGATACCCCGTTATCATTAGATTTCATTACGGATTATTCTATGGCAAGTAAATTGGTCGGATCGCCTCCTTGGAAACTCTGCCATGGTGGCGGGCAACAATTTCCAGTTTGCAGTGCACAATCGATTAAAGGGATCCTACCTCACCATGGGGTAACGACTAGCGGGAGGGCGCGATAAACGTGCAAATACACTGATTAACATGCATCACCGTCAAATTAATAACAGGCGCTATTGCGGCAACTCGAATTAATAATGTCTGACACAACAACGCCTCGATATGCCGCTACGGGATCGCTCGCTTTGCGATATTTCCCGTTTATTGCTGCTTATCAACCCTCTCTATGCGCAAAACCTCGATAAATAGGCCCGATCGATTGGACCGATCGATCGCGGTTTAATTAAACGCAAATAGGCCGCGGCTCCTTTGAAGGCCGCGTGATGATACCACGTGATAACTCGCGATTACGCATCGCGGTCATCGATGGAAATCTGATCGCAATCGGCTTAATCGCCCCCCCAGTCCAATTAATATATTCCGGTCAACTATTGCAAATTGTTCAATGTGCTCCTCGGGTTTTGTCGCATTGTTGCCTCCTGCCTCGCAGTCACGTCACGCACGTGGTAAGCGTATGCGATTCAATTTAATTATTAATTACCCCCACGTAAATGATGGAATTAATAATGGGGGCGAACTCGTGTCTCCCAAAGCTAACTTGTTGGAGATTTAGAGCCTTGACGTCTATCTCATTACTTCGAGATTGAATAAAAATCGGGAATTACTGAATTTCAATCGTTGGGAAATTAATAAAAATTCAGTTCAGTTCCTCAATAAACATGAGAGGGAAAACGCGCGAAATTCAAATCGTCTTCGTCCAGTTTCACATTTCTTAACTTAAAGGCAAGCAGGGTTCAATTCTATCGAATTTTAGATTAAAAGTGATTAACAATATATTCACTTGCAGGGAAGGTATGACTTGATTTCAAAATCTAAAACTGTTAAAAAATCACCGCTTTACTAAATCCAGCGTTAAGTAGAAAATGATAAGGGTGTACTCATGGTTAACCATTTTGATACGAGTATATTTATAAAAAAGGTCTAAGAAACCTGAAAAAATAAATACCCAATTAAATTAACTATGGACGTATGTCATTTCTACCGACAAAATTTATTTAAGAGGTCCGATGCGAGGAAACAAATTTCATTTCGCATGTCGGGCGACAAATTGCGTCCGACTCCATTTAAAGTTAAGCAAAGTCCTTGTGAAATATTTCGAGGACTGGAGATTGGAAAGAACACCCCAGGAGTTTTTGCCCCCGCAGGGTTTCAAGATTCTGCAGTGTACCTAGGCACCAAGTAATTAAAATTCGAAGCAATTACGCTTGCCGTTGAGTTGCTCTTGGACTCGGGAGTTGCCGGAATTGGAGATTCCTTGAAAAAGCTATTCGCAAGTTCTCGAGTGTACCTGTACATGGGAATTCGCTGGTGTACCGAAAGCAATTGCGATGCACCCGGTATGATCGATGTACAGTGATGAGCGGGAAGTTGCTCTACATATGTTAGCCCTGTCAGAGCAAGCAACGTGATTAAATCAAACCGCCGGAAGTGCGTCTGATACATTAAACTCATAAATATGAAACCAGGCAACATCGCTCGTTGTTGATGCCTACCAGTAAAATAAATAAATTCCAGAATGAGTACAGGCGTATGTCTACGGAAATTATTGCTCATATATCTACAGGCACTCGGTGAAATTCCGGAATTCGGAATAAAAATATACCCGTTGCAATTGAAAAATTGAAGAGAGTGACTGGAAATATATTTATGTGCCCATAATTATGAAAGTGGTCTAAGTCATATATTTTTTGTTTCGAAATTACATTGAATTAATTTCGTTTGAAATAATATGGCGTGAAATAACTGATAAACTCATTTTTTTTTTAATTTTGACTTAGACCACTTTCATAATTATGGGCACATATATCTGAGCGGTCAAGTCGTTCGTAAAAGTATTCACCGAATTAGGAGTACNATTTTGACTTAGACCACTTTCATAATTATGGCACATATATCGTTTTGGACCCTTGGTGAAATTCTTAAATTTTTTAAGGAACTTGGGGAACAATTATCCCTCCGGTTAGGAAGGCTTAGCGACCTAGCTAAGATGCTGATAAATTAATTACATAATAGATGAGTATATTCATTAATAAAAATTTTAATTCACCACTGATCCAGGTGCCGTTGAAGCTCTTCGTAGACAGAGATCCCAGCAGCCATTCTTCAAGAGTGATCTGGGCAGCCGATTGCCCATTCGATCCCTCAGCTTCTGGACCAGTGAAGAGGATCACCGCCGTTATCACCAGGGCCAAAACCAGAACCCCCACCACCCCTCCGACCAGCAATCGTCGCCAGTTGGCTCGCTTGGTCTTCGTCATCAGTTCCTGAAAAGCGAATAAAAAGATCTTCAGTGCCTTAACCCTTCGAACACGGAGCCATTTCGACATATGGGCGAAATTCGTCTGACCGTGCAGGCAATATTGGACCAAACATCAGGCGCCTTAAGGCACTCTTAGTAGCCAAAGGCTTACATAATTGGAAACATCGTCAACACCCGCACAGTCCTCTCTGGAAACGCATATTCCTCGTCCGGTAATATATCATAAGTCGTTCTAATTCATATGGTTCTAAGACATATGGGCGAAATTCGTCTGACCGTGCAGGCAATATTGGACCAAACGTCGGGCGCCTTTAGGCGCTCTTAGCAGCCAAAAGATTAAAAAGGAATAAAATCTAATAAATCAAGAATCCCAAATTTATCTCGAGAAAAAAACGAAGAATACGTATCGCAGACTTCGCGGAAACGATTTTTCCCAATAATCGACAGTTTTCCCCATTAATTCTTGGAAAATAAAAAAAATCCCATCAGATTCTGACAATGAGGAATTAATAATCTTCAAATGAAGCATTCTAAATTCTAAATTCTAAATAAAAAAAGATCTTCAGTTCCTTAACCCTTTGAACATGGAGCCATTTCGACATATGGGCGAAATTCGTCTGACCGTGCAGGCAATACTGGACCAAACGTCGGGCGCCTTTAGGCGCTCTTAGCAGCCAAAGAGTTAAAAAGGAATAAAATCTAATAAATCAAGAAACCCAAGTTTATCTCGAGAAAAGAACGAAGAATACGTATCGCAGACTTCGGGAAAACGATTTTTCCCAATAATCGACAGTTTTCCCCATTAATTCTTGGAAAATGAATAAAATCCCATCTGCTTCTGACAATGAGAAATTAATACTCTTCAAACGAAGAATTCTAAATTCTTCTCGAGCAAAGACCAAGAATCCGCATGGCAGACTCCAGGAAGGATTTTCTTCTTTTTTTTCATTAGCAAGGGGAGTCGATATTTTCGAAGATATCAGATCGGTCCCGACGACCGAGTTTATCGAGAATTGGATTTCCCGTATCCGGAAAAGTAACGGCGCGGTGCGGCCGTGGTCAATTTCGATTCTGCACTTATAAATCTCCGATATCGCCGATAAAGTCGATCCAGTCGACGTTCGCTTTGTTCGAAAGGGAACGGCGAAATAGGAGGGGCTTAAAAAGTACAGATTCTCGTACGATTTAATTCCCCCGTTAAACAAATCCTATCAGCGTTAATAACGTCCTTGACCGGCAATCAATAGACGGAAACAAACATTCGAGTTAAATAAATGCCTAGTCTAAATCCTGGAATAAGTTTCTAGCATCTAAGAAAACCCTGAGAAATAATTAAAATATTTCTGCGCAGAGCATAACCGGTCCTAACCTCCAAATGTATGACACGATGCGGACATTTTTTGAGAGGGTTAGGTTGAAGCGAGGTGCAACAAGTGGGCTTTTATTTTTCCGTTAATCCGGCGTAAACGCGACGTCGATTATGGTAATTCAAGGGAGTAAATGACGGGCACGGTTGTCTAATGAATAAAACGCGTGAGATATTCGGGGAGCGTCGGTCGGCCGGCAATTCCCATGCCACGTGCCAACTTCATTTAGACCGATAACCGACCGGGGAAACTTTTCGCAAAACGAGAACCGCTGACCGCCGCCCTCCCCGTTCGTAAAACCTCGCCGGCCAGTAATGGCGGTTCCGCGGCGCGCCGCGGAACGAAACTTATGTCCGAGGGAATACCTCTCCAATGCTTCCTCCTGTAGAATTCATTCCCCGTATCTTTCCTCCCTACGAAAGCGGCCGCGGCGTCCGACGTCCTTCTCAGAGTATCACCCCGGTTACATACGCGGCCGTGTCGAGATCGTGGGTCCTGGCGGGAAATGCGGGCATCGTGCGTCCTCGTCGCGCGCCCGCGAGAAGGCATCGGGCCCTCTCTCTCGCTCGAGTCGCGACGAGTGAGCGAGAGAGAGGGGGAACGCGCCCGCATATGAGAGCGACAAGGAAGGCGAGGCGCGGCTACCCGCATTCCGCAGCCGCGAGCCGACCAATCAGAGCGCTGCTTTCGATCCACCCTTGCTTCTAGTCAACAAGTACCACGTGACCCGGATTGTTTTGAATTCCTGCGGGCGAACCTAAGCTCGCGAGAGGGGTAACCAGTCCACGCCGGTGAGAGCGACGAGAGGGATATCGCTCCCTTGTGTTCGGCCTTCCTGGTCAAGAAGAGCCACGTGACCTCGGAATTTTCATGCGTCTAGCTTCATCGTATGGGACTTTTCTGAGGAATGGAGATTTTTTTTTCATTACTTCCTGAGGACTTAGTACTGCCATGGGAGCATACCAGTAAATAGAACGGTTTGTCGGACACCGACGCCATATTGGATTTTTTACAGTAGGGGATCTTTGTGTCTACCGTTGGCGTTAATGTCAAATATGCACTAAGGCCTTAACGGCGCGGCTTACGCGCCGGTTAACGTCGAAAGCGGCTTTCCGCGCCCGCTTTCTGACGGCGTGCCGTTAACGCGGCGTTACGTGGCGTTAATCTCGGGGAAGTAACGAGGGCGATTCGCGTCGGTAATTCCGGGCTGTTCCGGAAGGTTCGCGTCGCGGCCGCGCGGCGGCGCGGTCGTTCCGGCGAGCGGAAGCGCTCTGCCCGCGTCTTGCCGAGTCCGGGAGCAAGTTCGACCCTAACCTACGCGCAACCTACTAATGGCGGCCACTTTATTACCTCTACGGCCAAACAACGCGGTAAAGTTCACCCCAGGGCGTCGGTCGGCGCCTTGCGACCTTTTTCCCCTTCCGTTTATCGACCTCTCGCCCTTGACGAGCGTCGCAACGTCAATGGGAACCTAACCTCAAATATCACAATAAAAAGAAACGGTACAACTTAAAAACTTGAAATATATACAAATATTTTAATGATAATTTTGCCTGTGCTTAAAAAGAAAAGGGAGTGCGACAATTACAACGTTTTATAATTAGGCGCTGAGTGGCGCCACGTGTCCTCTCTAGGTGATCGAGTGGAGGACCGCCATTGCAAGTTTTTGACTCTTTCGACAGAATTTCAGCGCAGCCGGAAATATTTACAAGGCAGTCGACGAATTAGCACGGACAACTCGCGGATAAATATTTAGGTTAACGAGAACGTCTCGCCGATGTCCGGGCGAATTAAAACCCGACATGGCCGCGGGAATTAATAATTCAATTCCCGCGGGGGCGGACTTTTTAATTCGGTGCTTCCGAGTTTTCTATCCGCCGTGGACGGCAATGTCGAAGGCCTGCCGGACGAAGAACCGCGACTCCATTTTCCCCAGGAAAATGTGCGCGCTAATTTCCCAAAGCGCCGAGGACAAACGGTGGAAAAGTCCCTAGGGAGGGGCTCCACGGTTACCGGGATGGAATGGTACGGAATAATATTTATCGAGTGCTGGGAGATTACGACCTTGTATCTACATGGGAAAAGTTAAGAGATCGCGGTAGGAACGACTTGGAGGAAACAAGATGGCGGTCGCGAGAAAGAAGTGACTTCGGGATTTTGAAGCTATAAAAAGCGTGCCAAAAGGTAGAAAGATTGTCAAATTGTATTGTAAATCGGTCTTGAGGATGTGAAACTCGCGAATGGCAGTAACAGTTGTTGGTTACTTCGAATGTATTTTCTTTTACATCCGTTTAAAAGACGCGAGAAAGAAAATCAAGATGGCCGCCTAGGAGCGTCATCCGAGCAGCGAATCGCGACGTTCCTCGTTTCTTATGTCCGTGGTTTTGCCTGATGTTGAGTATCGGAGGGGGCTCCGGCGGAATAAAAAAAACTTCTCCCGTAGGAGAGGCACTTTTATATTTCCAAATTTCTTCCCCGAGGAATCTCATCTCGCCGCCAATAAGGCAGGGCTCTTTGACAACGTCACGCTTTCGATACGTTACTTCAAACACCGACTCGCGGAAACGGGAAATCGAGAGCCGCACCAGAGAGCTGAGGAAATATTCCCGCAAGGGGATATATCGAACTCGATAATTTTCGATTTTCCGCCCCGGGAAGTCTTGTTCTCCCCGAGTTTCGGTCGCGGGAAAATTCCAGATATCTCGAGATCGACGCCGAGATTTTCGAGAATACCTTGACGACCACTCGATATGTTTGAAGGAACGATCGAGGGCTTCAGAAATCCTTGCCTTTGTGGTAAGGAAAGTGCCGTATAAATTCCACGGTGACAATGGATCGGCCACGTGGCGCCCGCCACCGCCGCCATTTTGGTTCTCACTCACGACAGGGGACGCGCTCCGCTTATTACAGCGTCGCATAAAAATCCCTGGTATACCAATTTCGAATCGGCTAACAAACGGCCCTCGATGGGCGGATATTAAAAACACTAAATCCCAGAGATCGGCTGGCTAATTGCGAGGAGCCGAGGCTCTTCTCGTTCGTGCAACATGCGAGCGATCTGCATAATACCGGCCCCCCTCGGGTTCCTTAAAATTCATTACGACCCTGAAAGACAATGCCGGGGGCGGGGGGTTATGCCCGAAAAATCTATTATCGCGGGAGGAAAGGGAGGAAATTTTTCCGGGAGTGCCAAGGAAGGTACAATGGGCATTGTTCTCGACTGACCCCGACAGAAGAGGCGTTTCGCGAACGAGCAAAAGTCCGCCATATTGCCGGGCTCTTTTAGCGAAATCTTAATTTCGTTCTGTAATGCCGTCAGTCTATAGTCATTTAGAAATGCATACATGAGAGTTTGCGAACTGCATGGTGTCAAAATGCGTCGTGGGAAGAGATCCCGACGTCCGCGACAACAGAGTCCGGTGAGTATGGGAAAGAACCGTTGAGCCCAGCTCCACGGAATCAGAAACCCTCATCCCTACGGGATAACTTCATGAACTTAGAACAGTCAGTCCTATTCCGAACTCCGAGCCCGTCGGACCGTAGGTCATGCCGTGATTGTCTTGTGCATAATAAAGAACCACATCCAAATGCCAAAAAGGAGTTAACAAATTCTTCGAGGAAAACCCCAATACCCTTCGCGGCATAACAGTTCGACGTCAATCCGAATATTTAACTCGGCGGAGACCTCCACCTAGACGGGAATCCTCTCTTAATCCAATTTCCGTCACAATCTCCCGCGTTAACTTATTGTCCGGCGAGGCCGCCATTGTGGCGCCGCTGAAAGCCGCCATTTTGGAGAACGCCGACACCGAAGTCGCTTTAGTCCGATGAATAATCGCTCGAACAATGCTACCTGGGCATAGGCAGCGTTAATTAGGCCGCAATTAAGAGAAATAACTGAAGCTTGACCCCGGTTGGGAACTCGAGGTCCACGGCGTCGTTCTTCGGCTGCCATTTTCCCTCCAAATTGGACCTCCCCGTTAAATCTCGCGATATATTTCTACAAACAGACTTTCGAATCAATACACGAGAGTATACTAAAGGAAATCACGCGCTGATTTCGTTCAATTAAGACAAATAGCCAAAACTCCACCCGCGCGTTTCCCTTTTAGATCCACGTGGTCGTTCTTCGACGGCCGCCATTTTCTTTTCCGATTGTTCTATTAAGTATTTTCTATTAAATCTCGCCGTTTATGCTTAAAACCAGACCTCTTAAGTGAAATTAAAAAATGTACCGAATGCCGCGATTTTCCTGGAGTCCATTTGTGAGGAGGATTTTTTTATCGCGCCTTTTTTTTTTGGTATAAAAAGGAAAAATTGGGTATTTTCGAGAACGTATTTCTAACACCGAGACACAGGGCCAAGGGACACGTGATATCGCGTGGTTAGGTTCATTCCGGCATTATTGAATTCGCCTCTGTTAGAGGGGAACCCGCGAAGTGTTGGCGACCTCCACCTCGGAGGTGCTTTGCTTTATGTAGGCAGAGTGGAGATTGCGTTTATCCTCCAATTTACATACGTGTGGGTACCTGAGCGACATATGTGCGTATCTACATGATTATATTTGCGTAGTCACCGTGAGACTCGGCGAGAGAATTGTTCGTAAACGTTAATTGCACGAGGTATGCCCGATGCCGTTGCCCCAGTCAGAGGGAGGACCAACACGGCGAAATTATTCTCTTCCAAATTAGAGGGGAGAGAAAATTCCTTTAATACCATTTCATTCCACGGAGCCTTGTTAGAGCTGGTCAAAGGAAAGTGACGGTCAAAGAAAAGCGGGACGAATTTTCGGCGACCCGTGTTTCCCGGATTATTACATTTCGGTGGTGTGATATATCTAGACGCATAAATAAATCTCCTCGGATTAATACTAAAAATGTTTCTTTCAAGGATTAAAAAAAAAAAACAGCGCCGAAAAGTTGCACACGACGTACAGGACATCGTTGATTGATATCGACCGAAAATTGAATATCTCGGAATACATTTTTTCATTTTAACTCAATGAAAACACTGAGGGAAAAAACACTCATTTGATGAAAGAAATACTTTGTTAATTATAANGGAGTCGAAAATGTATTTCGGTAATTTGTACTCGCACATTTTTCAGAGTAATGACTTTTTTTTGCAATTATTATATCTTAACAGGATATTGATTTTTCTTCTCCGTGGATTATTTTCTCATGCTTGGTTAAGGTATTTATTTGCTGTTTACTTTCGGGGCAGGGGGTCGAAAATGTATTTCGGTAATTTGTACTCGCACATTTTTCAGAGTAATGACGGACAGTGGGTTGTCGTGTGGGCATTTAAAAAAGGAATGGGCAAATCGAGAGTACTCTCGGAGATTAATTGCGAATGCGCTGGATGCGTATTTTTCGGCTAATTAATCCGACCAGGTCGAACGTAACGATTGTGTCGTAAAGCGAGAATAATCGAAAGGCAATCAAGCTATGCTCGGGCACAAATAACATCAGGAAAGTAATCATCGGTCGCGGCAAATTGCGGGCCGATAATTGATCGACATTACGGGCAGGACGCGCAATGTACGATTTTGCCGTAAACAATGCGCGAAGCAGAAAGGACGTAAACGAACAAACAATGTGTCACCTTAACAAGGATTTGTGCAACGAGGCTGTGCACAAATAAGCCGATCATTTGCCGGGAAATAATCAGCCATAATGACGTATTGCTCCGTGACAGAACGTGAACAGATAAAAATAAGTAGATATTGATAATCGATATAATCGATAATCCGCCGAAATTTCTATCCCCGATATATTCCTCCAATCGTCGAGATTTCAATTTCGGGACGTCTCGCCTTAATTAATTTCTAATTCCGAATAATCCGTTCGCCAACTATCCGCAAATTCGACCCTCGGGCGGAAGTAACTTGTGTAATTTGTGCAACAAATTTCAAACTTACGAAAACCCTAGTTTGGCACGGAGCAGGAGAATCGTGGAAACGAATTTGAACCGTTGAATTATTTCGCATATAAAAATGAAATACCTGGGAATTATTTATTCTACACATTGGAGTAGCTCGGAAGTAATGCAAGAAATTCCCGTAATTCCCAGCTCGGCTACGTGGGGAAACTCCTTCATGCGAGCAGGTGCAAAGATATATAAATATTTCATACATCCGTAGAGGTAACTTTATAGGACCGACATTACATGCCATGTAAAGGGTGCAAAAGTACTTTCATATGAACAGGTGCAATATTAGCTTTACACCCATTGGGGCAAAATTACCTTTACATCCACAGGTGTAAAGAGTGCAAAAGTATCTTTATAGTCATAGGTGCAAAAGTACTTTCACACGAACAGGTACAATATCATCTTTACACCCACGGGGGCAAAATTACTTTTAAATCCACAGGTGTAAAGGGTGCGAAAATATCTTTATAGTCATAGGTGCAAAAGTACTTTCACACGAACAGGTGCAATATCATCTTTACACCCACGGGGGCAAAATTACTTTTAAATCCACAGGTGTAAAGGGTGCGAAAATATCTTTATAGTCATAGGTGCAAAAGTACTTTCACACGAACATTTGCAATATCATCTTTACACCCACGGAGGCAAAATTACCTTTAAATCCACAGGTGTAAAGGGTGCGAAAATATCTTTATAGTCATAGGTGCAAAAGCACTTTCACACGAACAAGTGCAATATCACCTTTACACCCAAGGGGGAAAAATTACCTTTAAATCCACAGGTGTAAAGGGTGCAAAAGTACTTTCACACAACAATTTGCAATATCATCTTTACACCCACGGAGGAAAAATTACCTTTAAATCCACAGGTGTAAAGAGTGCGAAAATCTTTATAGTCATAGGTGCAAAAGCACTTTCACACGAACAGGTGCAACATCATCTTTACACCCACGAGGGCAAAATTACCTTTACATCCACAGGTGTGAAGGTACGTTTTCACTGGTGTAGAGAGACCTTTACACGTAGGGGATGCAAAACCCATTCTCGGACGAGGGACGCACGAGCGGGTCCAAATGTCGCGTTATTCTCCTTCCAGTGCGTGGTCATGGTGGATTTAGTTTTGGGCCGACGTGGGTCTGTTATTTTGGGCAGATCATACTCGGCTGGCAACCCTTTCGGGATTCCATCGGGCTCGATGGTGCGTGCTTAACCTTCGCCGAGCCTCCACGCGTTCCATTTCCGCGTGTCGTGCGAATTGCCACGTCAATCGCTACGTGGAACGATAATCCCGGCACTGTATCTACACGAGACATTTCCGAAATATGGGCCCCGATTTATGTACGCATCCCCCGACTCGGTCCGTCGACCTCCGATTGTTTAATAAAGTAATTCTGGTGTTGAACCCCGCGGTTCGGTACTTCCTGATGGATCAAGTACCAGAGATTTATCGTCGAATTTGTCGATTGATAGGCCGTGAAAGTATTAATTTTCCTTTCTCAAGCATAATATTCGATTAAAACCACCTCGTTGGATATTTCCTGATGGGTCGAGGGGTTGAAACTTCTTGTACTAATTATTTGCAATGGATGAGAGGGCGTGACCTTTTTTTACTTTAGAGTAATTCTCGATTTATTTTATTAAAATTATATTGAAATTATTTCTCACGGAAGAAAAGTGGGCGGGATTATTCAGTTTTCAATCTGCAGGACTTTTTGGTAAAAAACGATTTAACGCTTGCTGGGAAATTTCACATGGTCAAAAGGTGGCGAACAATAAACCTCGTCACATAAAAGGTCCTTTTTACGATGTGTCAAAAAACGTTTCATGTGCCCTCGTGTTACGGAAATGTTAATATTGTCTCTTTAAAGGTTACTTTCCAAAGAACGACAAAATGAGTTGCCAAGTACTTTCCGCCTATTAAATGGCCCGCAATTTTATACAATGAACCTTTATTGTTCCCTTTTAAACACCTCAAATTGAGGTGATATGAAAGGGCCATTCTATCTATATCAAACCGTCAATTATTTATAAAACTTTTCTCTAAACCTGGTGCACAGAATAATCTGAACCTTTAACGCGGGATTATGAAGGTCCTAATGAAGGTCTCAAAACTCACGAAATTCCATTGTTTCTAATTTTTCGAAGAAAAAAAAAATGTCTTCAATAGTCAATCGATGCACCCATTTTGCAGAAACGTTTTATAAATATTTCAACTTTTCGACGTACATATGTGACACTTTCATGACACCTTAAGGGCAATCAGTGGAGAATAAATACCTAAAAAGGTTCCATCGAAAAATGGCATTAATTCAAAATAATTAACCTCACGCGAGGATAATTCTTCCCCCGAAAATCCGTCCAAAAGTTGGCAAATAAATTTCGTCCTCCACAAAGGACCTCGCCTCCGAAATGGCACCGGCGGGGCGAGTCCTTTTTCATGTTCCTTTTTATTTTTTTATTTTTTTTCGAGGACTCTTTTGCGCGAAGTCCAGCCGCGGCGCAAGTTCGGCGTTGCAGATTTGCATGCGCCCGAAAAAAGAAAGAAGGAAAAAAAAGGAGAAGAAAATGGCCGGGCAAAAGTAGGACGTCCGAAGGCAACCCAGGTTGTTCGGTCCCGCGATACTTGTGCTCTCTCGCGTTCCTTCCCTCCTTTTTGGAGCACACTTTTTCTCTGCCCTCCCCTGTTCGCGAAACTCCTCGCAAAGTAGCGAGGAGGCTCGCTCAAAACTCGTAAAACTTTCAAAGAGGCAAACTCGCTCACTTAATATTCGCCGCTGAATACATAAAGATGCGGCGTAGCATCGGGTAAATAGCCGGCTGCGATTCGGCGCCGCTTTCTTTGAGAGTCCTTTGAATATTTCCTTTTCTTTTTACCCCCGTTTCCCCTCCCTTTGTGAAGGAGCAAAGGAGCGCCACCGACGAGAGACTAAATGCGCCGCTTATACAGCCACTTACTTCATGTAGATGGATTATACGTACAGGGTGTCCCAAAATCGTCCCCCTTTAAAGAGACGAAAGAGGGTGAAATCTAAAGTGGAAAGTTCCTTTTCCACTTTTCTCTCCGATCAGTACTTACCGAGTTATAGCGAAATGAATCTGACCAATCATAAACGAGGGGAGGAGCTTGAAGCAGGGGCGGCTCAAGAAATTTCGGGGCCTCCGATACTTTTCAGCGTAATTTCTTTTTTTTTAACTCAAAGTCGATTAAGATTTTTCTCCAGTGGAAATTAAACGAAAATGCAACGGAGGACATTCAAGGAAAATCATTTATGGGGCCCTTGCACCCATTGCGCCGACACTGCGAGTGAAATGAGATTGGCCAGTTTCATTATGCTATAACTCGAGAACTATTGATCGGAGAGATTAATGGAAAAGGAACTTTCGACTGGAAATGTTACCCTGGTTCAACTTCCGATTGGTCCGACCAGTGTTTCGGGACGCCCTGTATGTCAGCCGAGTATTTACCGAGATATATGCGCACCGATGCAACGAGGCATCCCTCGGACGTGGAATAATGCTCGCGGAAAAAATATTACCGGCGCATCCGTGCCATTGTTAATGATAAATGAGATCCCCGGCGCGGGGGGGGGGGGGGGGGAAGGAGGAACGGTGAATGAAAAAAAGAAAAAAATGCTTCGAAAACTTGGAGAACCAGAATCGTCCCCCTTGTTCGCCGAAAGTCGAAGAAATTTACGGCTTGCTTCCCTTCCGGCTCTCTATCATCGCGGATTTCTACTCCCACGGGGAATTAGGGGAATCTGCCCCATGCAAATCGACAATGCTCGGTAAACCCGGCACGATTTTGATTCTCGCTAAATTCTTATTCTTCTTCCTGGGGAAGCCGAGGTCTTCGGGGTTATGGCTGAGTGGATGAATTTTTGGGGATATTGATATGGCACTCGGGTGTGATATAAATGTCTCCCTCTGTTATCCCGATTGAACGTCTTGGATTTGGACTTGTACCCTGAATAGAAAAAAAAATAAAAAAATAAAATTCAGCGAATCAAAGAAATATCTTGTCAATGCAAATGACGATTTTTTGCGTTAACAAAATATCCNTCAATCCCACCTCGAAGCGAGCCCGGTAACTCGTGGTGCTTAATTAGACTCGTTTAAGGAGCGGGACAGGGCTCCAAGCCATAGTTAAATTCCCGTGAAACCGATCATTCGACGGGTACGGTTAATCAAGTGCTCGATTAATTGCGAGCCGATTTTCAGGAACACCTCCTCGTTCAATGCTTTTCAAAGAGCTCGTTATTCTTACCGAGTGTTTCGAGGGTTTGTCGGCATACGTGATTTCATTTAACCGGAATTCAAGGTTCGAAGTACCGGCGTTCGATATCAAGTCCCATTGGGAATCCCCGAAGAAATGAGACATTCTCTATTAACACAAAATATTTGTCATATATCTTCTATATATTTAACGAATATGGTACACTTTGTAAATATTTGCCAGACATTTTAAATGTTTGATTTGAACCATTTACTTTGGAATATTAATTTCATGACATTTCTGTAATATTAACTCCACGTGCTTTCGTAATATTTTCCTTATAGACATACGAAACATTTCGTTTCACTTTAATAAAAATATTAGAGAAAATTCGTCGTACCGGCGATTCGATTTTAGTTAGCTTGTGGAAAAATTACCTCTTGAGCGTTTAATTTAAAAAGGCTGATCGACCGCAATGGGCTATTTTTAAAAAATCCTGAAAAAAATCCAACCACCTCCTGACTCCGGCTGAACGCTATTCAAATTTCTATTAGCAGTTTTTTTTTTTTTTCTATTATATTTTATAGGAAATATATTCCGTTCAATTTGTAATCGTCGTTCGAATTTCGGAAACATTTAATCGGTGCAATTTTCCATTATTATAAATGTTCATTAATGAGATGTTGTGGAATTTTTCACCTCATGTAAATTGGTGTAAATTCATTGTTTGGGGGATGTTACCTTAAAAATGGAGAAATTCACCCCTGCACCCGACACGTGACTTTTCCTGCGTCGCGGTAGAAAGATTTTCCTGAAAGTCGGGTTAACGTTAAGTGGGCTGATTTGTTTAATACGTGATTAACTACGCAGAGCCCCACGGTAAGTTGCATTTGGCCGTCCTACAATTACCGCGTAAATGGGGCAATTACCGGCCTCCTGACAGTGCTGCTTACCAACGAGGTGCGGACTTTTGTTTGCCGGGATTATAGGCGGCTACGTTTTTAATTTTCCGCCGCGTTAACCGCCGAAAAAGACAAAGAATGATTTATTTAACGAGGGGAAGTACCTTTGTCCACTGTAAACGTTGTTTCCTCTCCCACGCAATAAATCCCGCATTAAAATATCACCTATCCGAAATCCACGGAAGTCTCATAATTCATGACCTAGCGGAAGAGATTAAAAAATCATGGGAATAAAAAAGAACGGTCGAAAGTTTGCGCAATTAAAAAATTGCGAGTGTCTCTGTGATGAAGGCGCAAGATCTAATAGCGAAATCGACATCAACTATTCGTGGGTGTAAAATGGATCATTGAAAATTCATCGCAATACGATGTGAAATCCCAACGAAAAATCATTGAAAATTATCGCAAAACGATTTGAAATTCCCGCGAAAAATCATTGAAAATTATCGCAAAATGATTTGAAATCCCCGCGAAAAATTCATGGCAAAACGTTTTGAAATCCCCGTAAAAAATAATTGAAAATTATCGCAAAACGATTTGAAATCCCCGTGAAAAGTCATTGAAAATTCATGGCAAAACAATTTGATATCCCCGCGAAAAATCATTGAAAATTCATGGCAAAACGATTTGAAATCCCCGCGAAAAATCGTTGAAAATTCATGGCAAAACAATTTGATATCCCCGTGAAAAATAATTGAAAATTTATCGCAAAACGATTTGAGATCCCCGCGAAAAATCATTGAAAATTCATGCCAAAACAATTTGAAATCCCCGCGAAAAATCATTGAAAATTCATGGCAAAACGATTTGAAATCCCCGCGAAAAATCATTGAAAATCCTCGAGGAAAAGTAGACTGGCGAAAAGAACCTGGGTAATTCCTGGCGAAAAGGTAAATCGCGACCATGGTCGGAGAAACTAGGCGAAATCGAGTGGATTCGAGGATCGAGGGAGGTAAATCGACTCGTCGATCGCGATCGATCGGTTCCATCGGGCTCCTATCGGTTCGGCGCGACGAAAGAGGGAGAGATAACGAGAAGATCCATCCGCGAGGGGCACCGAAATAATTCTCCGCTGTCCGAGGAGGCGTCCACTTCGGGGTCGGCGGATTCTAGCTGAATCTCGCTTTTCCGGGGTGAGATCCCGGTAGATTCCCACGGAATCCCCCGGGAGGTACGGCAAGAATCCCAGAGGAGGGAGCCCAGGAGGAGCGATAATTCACGAGGCGACCTCCCTTTCGCTCGTCTCTCGCGGCGCGTCTTCTCGATAAAACGCTCCCTTACGTTTTCATGAGAGGAAAGGCAGTAATACGGTTTGTCGCCGCGAGCTATCGACGCCGAAACTCGCCGTTGGAATCGCCGAGGATAATTCAGCCACTTCCTAAATCCTTCTTCCTTCTTCCCCCAGGCGGTCTCCGGCTAACAAAAGGGGTGTCTCGATTTTCAGCGGGTAATATCGGTAGAATTTATTTAAATTTTTTGACAGTTCAGTTTAATTATTTACAATTTTTATTTTCATCGAGGATAATTCAGCCACTTCCTAAATCCTCGAGGAACCTTCCTCCCCAAGGCGGTCTCTGGCTAACAAAAGGGGTGTCTCGATTTTCGGCGGGTAATATCGGTAGAGTTTATTTAAATTTTTTGAGAGTTCAGTTTAATTATTTACAATTTTTATTTTCATCGAGGATAATTCAGCCACTTCCTAAATCCTGGAGGAACCTTCTTCTCCAAGGCGTTCTCTGGCTAACAAAAGGGGTGTCTCGATTTTCGGCGGGTAATATCGGTAGAATTTATTTAAATTTTTTGACAGTTCAGTTTAATTATTTACAATTTTTATTTTCGCCGAGGATAATTCAGCCACTTCCTAAATCCTGGAGGAACCTTCTTCTCCGTGGCGGTTTCCGGTTAACAAAAGGAGTGTCGATTTTCAGCGGGTAATATCGGTAGAGTTTATTTAAATTTTTTGAGAGTAGTTTAATTATTTACAATTTTTATTTTCGCCGAGGATAATTCACCACTTCCTAAATCCTCGCGGAACCTTCTTCCTCAAGGCGGTCTCCGGTTAACAAAAGGAGTGTCGATTTTCAGCGGGTAATATCGGTAGAATTGATTTAAATTTGTTGAGAGTTCAGTTTAATTATTTACAATTTTTATTTTATTTACCTCATTACCTGGAACCAATCATGTCTGCACGGAGAGAGAAAAAAGAGATTCACCGAGCCAAAGAAATATTTCGTTAATTCAAAGAATAATTATTTCACTCAAGTAAATCGTCATCATTCCGAAGAGTATGTGGCATCCACTTTATTCGGATAATTATTATTTGACTTTGTATTTTCTTTCGTTCAATGACATTCTCTTCTCAGCGATAAGCTCGGGATGCATTTGACGTTTCAATTGTTTACATTTATTATATGTACTTATGTTTCATTTAATAATCAAATTGTAACACATTTAATCTTGTAAAGCGACCTGAAACAAGTGGTGATTTTCATGAAAAATCCTTTATTTTTCTTAATTTTTTTTTTCTTAATTTTAGTGTACTTTAAGGTGATGTGAAAGTGGCGTCGAAGAGGTTTTGTTTATAAAACATTTCTCCCAACTCGGTTTACCGAATAGTTTGAAACTTCACAACGGGAATAGGGAGACTATTAGGAAGGTCCTGAAACTCATGAAATTTCAATTCTTTTCAAATTTGTTAATGGATATTTTAAAAATGGTTTATAAAAAATGAAATTTCCCGAGTTTCAGGACCTACCTTAGGGTCTCTATATTCACGTTTTAAAGTATGAAACGATTTGAGTCACCCAGTTCGTAGAAAAGTTTTATGAAGGATTGAGCTTTCGAATGCCACTTTCACATCCCCTTAAAGCCGAATATTTCTCTTTGGTTCCTTTTTATATTTCGGCCTACCGGTGAGAGGGATCGTTATTATTTTCTTTTTACGATAATTATCGCTAGATAAAAAGATATCCTTTCCCCCGCGGGTCCAATATCCTGTCCCCTTTTCGCTTGATAAGGCGAGTAAGCGCCGCGACGCCGGTCCAGGGGAAAACGCGGCTCGTAATTGGTCCGCCGATTCCGGCCGATAGATCCCGCAAATCCATACCCGATTCGACGAAAAGGAACCCCAGAGGCGCCATTTTCCGCGCCCTATTTCCGCCCTCGCGATTCCCGAGATCGATAGCCGAGGAAAATCTACCCCACTTCCGGTCCCATCCCTCTGGGCTGCAATCGTTATATCCTTATTAAAGGTTCGAGCCTGAAAATCGGAAGCAGCACCGAGATTGGACGATTTTCCTTCCCAAAGAAAAGAAACGATCTCAACGTCAATCGTTATATATCTGTTACGGTGAAACACCGAAATCTGAAGAATGTCGACTTTCACCGGTGAATGTCAACATTCACATAGTCGCTTCGTGTATGTCCGAAATATTTGCTAAATACCCTTATTTCTGACTTACACCGGTGTGTGATTGTCGACACACACTGGAGAGGGTCCGAATGTATCACAATGTAATGAAATATTCGATCTTTCACCGACGTATTTGGTATCTGTTGACATTCACCGGTGAAAGTCGATATTCTCCAATTTCGGTCATTCACGGTAACATATCCTTATCAAAGAGGCCATTTAAGGTAATCGATGTACCTTTATCAATGATTCCCGCCCCCTAAAAAAGAAAGATTCGACTCACCATATAAACGTGAATTTAAAAAAGAATTATTTTTTTACGCGCCGGGGGATTTGCATTAAGCGAGGCCATTCCGGCGAGTGGGGCATAAACTCGTTGCAGAATTAAGCAAAATAATTGTCGGTGGATGTGCTACAATTTGGGGGGGGCGTTATTACGTAACAGGTGAATTTAACGGCGGTAATTTATTGTCGGGGTGGAAACAAGTACGGCTCGCGTTGCGCTTAAATAATCCGGAGGGGGCGAGGGAAACGCGTGAAAATAAATAAGGGAAGGTGAGGAGGAATAGGTGGAAAAGTGATAAGAAGGTACGCGGCCGCGGAAAGTTGGAGAGGGGAATTGTCAGGGAAATCCTTCAATTTTCCGACCGCTTGGATTTCCCCTCGGAACGATGCATCGCGCCTTTCAGACTTTCCTCTCCCGTTTCTCCGCCCTTCGTCTAAATATTCCCCGGGATAATAGACAAGGGGGATGGAAATATTTACGCCTTATCGTTCATTCTGCCCCGTCTCCTATCATGGCCTGATGTGGAATTACGCGTCTCTGCTCTATCTCCCGAAGGAGATCCCCGGTGAAGATGTTAAAAATGAAAATCGAGGGTGGATAAATCATTACGAGGGAAAGGAACGAATTAACGCGGAGGGGAATGATAAATCTCGACCGAGTCGCCTTGTTTTTCCTGCTCGATAAGGGGTGAAACAGAGGAAAGGCGGAAAATGTGAGGGAATGAAATCGCGAAAGGAAAAAATAAAAAGGAACACTCGAGAATTTTTCATTTTGGATCCAGGATAGTGTCCTGGAATTTATTTCGGGGTGCAAATTAAGGGTTGAGGATGATTTTTCTTCCCATCTAGAAAAGCGCGAAATTTTCCTAGGGGTGTTTGCACCCTGAAATGGGAAATGATATATTTTTTTCGAAAGAACGGAAATCCTATAGTGTTAAATCAAAATCGGAATTTGAATAATTAAGTCAACAAGAGGGGAAAAAAAATCATTCTCGGGTTAGTCGCTTCGTTTTTCCTGGTCGATAAGGGGCAGGGCGCGGAAAAGAGGGAAAAATCGGGATATGTAGAGGGATGAAATCGTGAAAAAGTAATAAAATTCCAGGAATCTCAATTTTAAGTCCTGAGAAAAGTGGATTAATTCGGGGATGCTAATTAAGGGCTGAGAATTCTTTCCCTCCCGATCTAGAAGTGCGCAAAATTTTCCTGGGGGAATTTTCACGTCGAAGTTGGGTACGATATTTTTGAAAAAAAAAAAGGCGAGCTTTCTGTAGGTTTAAATAAAAATCAGGATTTGAACAAATAAAGCAACGAGAAGGGAAAAATCCAGTTTGATCGCCTAATTTTTCCTCGATAAGGGGTAAAACGCGAGAAATTGAAAATAGACGGAAAATGTAAGGGGGAGAAACCGCGAGAAAGGCGAAAAATTCGAGAGATCTTGATTTCGGATCGAGGGGATTATTTCAGAAAGGTGGAGGATTTTAAGAAAGAACTGCTCGGGGGTGTTAATTAAGGGTGGAGGGTGCTTTTCCTCTCGACCCAGAAAAGCGTGAGATTTTCTGGGGGATGTTGGGTATTTCCCCTCATTTACTGTTTCTATAATTATTGACGAAGACAGCTCCCAAGTAGAGTAAAATTAAGTCGAGGATAAAAATCTCAGAAAAAAAAAATAAATTGGAAACCGAAACTCAATTCCTATCAGCGCTTATCAAGAGGTGCATATACGCATAGTTCGCTCGCCGTATATTCCACCTGGCTGGAGTTCTTGCAAAAAAAGTTCGAGCACCTCGTTTGCACTTCACGAAGCACCCCTCGTGGGGGGGTGAAACGCCTCTCCACCCCCAGGGGGTGGGAGGGGACGACCCCTGGAATAAATGCGATCCAGTCTCCCCTCATCATAACGCACGTTTCCACGTCTGGCCACATTTTCGAGCTGAGATTTTTCCCGTGGCTTTTCCTCGAGGAAAAGCCCGCGATTCGTTAAGAAATTCCCCCCCGGAGGAAACGGCGAGGGGAAATGAATGCGATTTACACTTTCATTAATTACTTCCTTTCGTTCCAATTTCTGGAGCGGAGCTTTCAGCGATTCGCTACTTCGGTCTCCCTTTTCCATATATATATATATATTTTTTTTTTCTCGGCGAAAGGCGAAAATGATTAAGAATGCATTGAATCGCCGTCCCCTTTAACCTGAACGATTAATGCAGGGAATTAATTCCGTCGGCCTAGTTTTCTTTTTTTCCCTCCAGTTTTTGTTTTTCGCGTTTCTTTTGTATTTTTTTTTTCTGCCCTGCGTTTTCACCACAGCCAATTTTTATTTATTTACCCGCGACCTCCAGGATATGTCGATGTATATACGTGTATAATATTTCCGGGGCTCCAGTTGCTTTCGGGAATTTTTATCACCCCATAAATAAAAATCCCCTGGTCCATCGCGCGTCGACGGCTCGATAACCTGATCCGAATTTTCACACCTTCCTTGACGCTCCCCCATTTGGGGAATTTAAAGGACCCTGGGGCGGTGGAGGATCTTGTTAATATTCTGTTTGGCAGTCCTCGTAAACGCATTCTTGGGGTGCCCTTTAGCCCTGGGCGCCCCCTCGGCTGGCAGGGATTTCTCCCTAGGGTCCCTAGGGCATCATGGCGCAATGATCCGAGCGAACAAACGCGATCCGAATTTTATCTCCTCGGTTTACCTCCTTCGCTTTCCTTTTCGGCCCCGCTTCCGCATCCTTCGAGCCAATCCTGGCCCACCGATATTCCCTTTTATCTGCCATTTCTAGTAGATCAATTTCCAAGAGTGCATCAGCCGGTCGCCATTCTCCCACGTGCCGGCACGAAATCCCCAAGCGGAGAGAATCCGGTAACCCCGACTCGCACTTTTGTGTCACCTTCCGCCCTCGTCGGAGAAATTTATATTCTATGTTTATTTGGAGGAGGATTGACAGTTCCAACGTGGACATTTTTGGGGGAAAAACGGTACGAAAGCACCCTGCTTAGAGGGCAGCATTTATAATTTGTTACCGGTCCGACCTCAATTTTGGAAAACGCGGGGCATTAATCCCCACTTATATTTTCGTATAATTTCCTGTAGACTTTGGAAATGAGAAAAAAAAAATTAATAACCCGGATTTTTACGAGAAACTGCAGTATTTAAAATTTGTCACCGGTCAGACCTCAATTTTGGAAAACGCGGGGCATTAATCCCCAATTATATTTTTTCATATAATTTCCTTACGGTAATTCCACTTCCTTTAAATTTGCCTGAGGCACCTCCGATGTTACGTAGTAGTCAAGACCCCAGGAAACGAAAAAAGAAAAAAAAAAGAATTAATAACCCTAATTTTAACGAGAAACTGCAGTATTTAAAATTTGTTACCGGTCAGACCTCAATTTTGGAAAACGCGGGGCATTAATCCCCACTTATATTTTCATCTAATTTCCTATAGACTTTGGAGAAAAGAAAAAAAATTAATAACCCTGATTTTTACGAGAAACTGCATATTTGTGTGTCTTCTAAGAGGACTTTTTACTGGCAGGGCCGTGAATCTCGGAATTTATTTTCCCTGTCAGTCTAGGGAATCTCGGAGAATCCCTAGAAAACTAGGGCCCTAGCGAACTGGAGATTTTTCGGGACATTCGGAGGGGACGCAGAATTGAGTCTCGGTGCAGATGCAGGGCGCAGGATGCACTTGCACCGTGCACAGTTTTCTGGAGCTCGGCGCCGCGTCGTTCCGTTATTATGCTACATTGATCTCGGGGAGTTTAGTTCGCCGGAGGGAAATTTACTGGACCGGAAATGATTCCATTACCGGGCCCCGAAATGGGTTATATACTCGACTCGTGCATTCGGCAAAGTCGGGGGAAACGGTGCAAGATTTTCGGGACGCGCCTCTCCCTTTTTCCCGGATTTTTCTCCACCCCACATTTTGGGGACTTCCGGCGAAACAAACAAACCGCGCAATTTTTCGAACCCTCGTTATATGTAAATTGCTCGTTATAAATAAATAAAAGTTGCACTTGCATACTTACAACTTACGTTATTTGTGCATTGAATGGGGCTTCTTAAAGTGCCCACGAAATCCTATTTAAATAACACTAATTGTCAATTCACTTTCTTCAGGGGCTATTAAGTGCAAATAATTATTCTAACCAAGTTTTTATAGAGAATTTCCCTATATGCATCGGTCGATCAAATGTGGCGACTTGTATTAAAATTCCTCGATATTGCAAAATTGACATATTTCTCATTAAACGTCATTTTCCCGGAAAGAACTTAATTGACGGCGATAGATCAGGTTAAAATAAATCGAATAAAACACAAGGAATGACGTTAGGCGCGGAAAATTCATTCCTCGTGTAATTCAGGATTTATAGGATTTTTTTCCCATTTTTAGGTTTCCAGTCATTTTCCCTGTGTCCGTTGGCACCGAGAATTGAAAATATTTCCAGAGGCGGGAAAATATTGAATGTTTCGGGGATGAATATATTTTTCTTTGACGCGGGACGCACGCGGACGTAAGTAATTTTTTTTTAACCTTTTTATTCTTTGTAAATACATCTGTATGTTTCGGCGCGTTCCTGCGTCAAAGAAAAATATTAATACGATATTTATGTAGACAGAAATACGTATTTTGGGACACCGGATGACGTTCATAAATTTCCTAAAAGTCGAACCAGTAAATGAAATCCTTGCTACATTCGTCATAAAAAGCTTAGTATGGTAATAAATAAATTTAAAAAAAAAAGAAAATGATGAACATTGTTTTCACCATTTTACGTTGCATAGAATATAATGTTAAATTTTCCCGAAAATACATGTAGTCGTATATATTCGGGAGCACTTCAGCGTCAATGTGAAATTTTAATACGTCACGTGTATTTCCCACGTTGCGGGGAAAATGAGGAGTAAAAAATGTCCTCGCAATTTTGCGCCGTTTCCCCCGAAAATGCACATTTCGAAGACTTTTTCTCACTGCAGGAAGGAATGGAAAAAAAAAGAAAAAAAAGAAAAAGCGGGGGAAGTGGACGTCAAAAACTGGGCTCCCAGAGATGGAGTGTCACACGGTGGTAATTCACTTTTTCTCGAAATATTAAGGCCGCGGAATTTATTATGGATTTACCTCTCGTAATCCGACGGACTTCAGCCCGACGTCATGTTTTAGTGGCAGTGGCTTGTATACGGCTTGGCTTTTGAAATATCAGAAAATTACGTCGCCCGTTTGTATTTTCATAATTAAGGGGGGCGACTCTTCCTCCCCATTCATTTTCCCTCGTTCTCGAAAAAAAAAGGCTCGCGCGTATCGAGTCTAAAAATTGGCTGAAATTTACAATAATTAAGGTGAAGTGAAACATCCTTCAAATCGGTCGATTCGAATACAACACTTTTTTTTAAGGGTATTAGACCAAACTGTCCGAAACTTTGACACGTCACTCCTGATCATCCAAGAATTGTCCTGACACATTGAAAATTTGAATTTTTCAGAAAAATTTTTTAACTCAGTCCTGGCCAGAACCAAAATGGCGTCGAGCTCTCATATTTCGATCGATATACAATTATCGAGGGCTCTGATATGAGAATCGAAAGGGTCAGGACAATTTTACGAGAATTTAGAACACTCTGGTAATCTATAAACTCTCATTTGAACGGGATAAAGGCAAAAAAAGTGTTGTATGCGCTTCTTTGCTAAAACGATGGTAATACGAGGTCTCGCACAGATTTCTTTATAATTATTATACGAAAACGACAGGTGGAGTATGTCATTTGGTACAATACCCAATATAATTCGACCCAGCTGTCGATATAAAAACCAACGTCGGCAACATAGGCATTTAGAAAAATCTTCTTTATCGACGTCGATCAAGTTCCTCGACGTGTTTCACTTCACCTTAATAATTATATTTTTGAAAACTGGAGTTTTATGACAGTGTCGAGACATTGTTTAGGTGCCCAGGAGGCGTGTGCTGAAATTTCAGCCGGATTGGAGGAATACTCTTGAGAAAAAGTGTCTTATTGCCGATTGGCTTTGGCGCTTTCGCGTCGCCTTAAAGATCTCTATTTGTAGAAAGGGTTCCAGTGAAAAGGGTTGATTGGACAGGGCGCTTCCGTGAATATTGAATTTTTGTCGTAGGGGATTGGACGTTTCCGGAGAGTTGGCGCGAAACTTCGGCGACGCAATTATAGGTGGGGGGGAATTTACGGCAGCGAAAAGGGGGGCGCAATCATCATTCGATCAAGGAACGAGTCGGCGTGATTGCCGATTCTTCGAGGGAGCACTTCCTCGAGGAAAGTTCTCGCTTCGTCGACTTGACGGAATCGGTTGACGCGGAAAAGATCCGCAATCGAGCGGCATTGTCGGCGGGAGAAAAGGAAGAGATATCAACATTTATACAGGGTCCTATTTGCAGATAACTTTTCGAGATAAGAAATGCGTTTTCGTCCGGCAAAGTTTCAAAATAAAACTCGAAAATAGCCGATGATTTTCCCGCTGGCAATTATTCCATTGAAATCCCCGGGAATAATTCCCGCTCTCTTGACCAGCCTTTATGCGGACGTTACAATGAGCGAGAACTTCGCAATTTCCATTAACAAAATTCTATGAAATATTTCCCACCCACCCGGAGTGCCTCCCAGCGATTCATAAGCGACCAAGTGTAATTTCTAGACAAAGGTGAAAATAATTCGACGTATAGAAACGCGGCAGCGCGTGTCTCGTTCGGATTGCATTTGTCGCGAAACTCAGTCCACGCGGGAGAATAAAATCGGAAATAATAAAAGACGCAGTTTTAAAAAAGCCGTCCCGATGAAATCTCGCGAAATTTAATTTGACCCGCGGATTAATTGCTGGGATAATCTCAATACTTTCCCCTCGATGCGTCAGCCCGGAAAAACGGATTAAAAATACGAAAAATATCGAGTTTCCACTTTTAGGAAATTATTCCCCCGAGAAATATTTCTTTATTTCGGATGAGACATGTTCCAAAATATAAAACCACAAAATATTAATAAAACTTTTCTCCAAACTGGGTGCATAAAATTAATTGAAATTTCACCGCATCATTGCCAAGGTGGAATGTTCATGAAATTGTCATTTTTCAGAAGAAATTGTTTTATTCATCCTAGACTAGAAACAAGAATACATTAATTTTTTTCCTGTCAAAAATGAAATTTCATGTGCATCGTGGTCTTCCTTAGGACTTTCATAACTACGTGGTGGTTTCAAATGATTAGGAGCATCCAGGTTGGAGAAAAGCTTTATAAATATTTTGACGTTTCATACATGTAGAATAACCCTTGAATTGTTTTATTCATCCTAGACTACATTAATTTTTTTTTCCTGTCAAAAATGAAATTTCATGCGCACTGCCTTAGGGCTTTCATAACCACGTGGTGGTTTCAAATAATTCAGAGCATCCAGGTTGGAGAAAAGCTTTATAAATATTTTGACGTTTCATACATGTAGAATGACCCTTGAATTGTTTTATTCATCCTAGACTGCATTAATTTTTTTTTCCTGTCAAAAATGAAATTTCATGCGTTTTCCTTAGGGCTTTCATAACCACGTGGTAGTTTCAAATAATTCAGAGCATCCAGGTTGGAGAAAAGCTTTATAAATATTTTGACGTTTCATACATGTAGAATGACCCTTTCCTATTACCTTAAGTTATAAAGGGTAGGAGATAGACTCGAGAGAGTTTCGCAGTTCCTGGGAACTCTTCGGGGTCTGCTCCTCGGACGATAAGGCACCACTAAGAAGAAGGAACCGCTCTTCAAGCTCAGGGTGCAGCCCCCGGGGAAACGACCTCTTTCAGAGAGCTTTTACGGACTGATCGGCGGAATATTGAGGCAACTCTTTATGCGGTCTATCTGTGCTTACTCGTGCGGGGCACCTTTCGAGGTTGCTCAAACTTCGCCACTCTTCCCCCTGAAGAGGAAAACACGGATATCTTTCCGCAAAAGAGTCGGACTTGCACTTTGCCGTGAAATCTTCTGCGGTCTTATCAACGATTTCCCGATATCTCTTACCTTTTCCTTCTGTAATTACACGGGATTAATTATTTCACTGCATCCACTGGATCGATAAGTACAGGATAAGTTCTTTTGAAAGTTTCCATGAAAAGCTGAGCATTTCTACGAAGACTCTCATCGAGTTCTCGACAAGACAAGACCGTATGGAACTTTAAAACGGAAAGTACACCTTGTAGTACATTTTAAAATTGAATATAATTTATCCTGGTGGATAAAACCCCGATTAAAATTACATCTCGAGATTAAACCTAGTTTAATACGTCCGATCGATACTTATAATATTTTTTATTATTAAATATCAATCCGGATCTTTTTGCGCGATACATTTCTCGCCCCTCACGTGTCTCATCCTAAGTACATGAACGTATGAAATTACATTTCAATACCGCTGAAAATTCACCGGAATTAGATAGTATGTTGAATTTTGTCTTTAATTCAAGTACACGGTACATTTCCCGTGACTCTCATGGGACTCACCCTTTGTACATGCTGCAGGAATGTGCATGACCTTAAAAGCAATTCGGCCCTTCGATTCGTAATTACATTTCGCCCCTCTGTACTTTGGCTCGAAGAGGCGATTTGCAAATTCCTCGTATGTCTTGCCGACGGTTTTCGCCTCTTTGTCTCGGTACCTCGGATCGCGTGCGCAATTGGACGGCGCGTACTCGTACGCGAGGTAAGCGTACAACGCTGCGGCGTACCGAGCATGACTCATTTACCCTGGGACGGGAAACATCCCTCGTTTTCACGTACCCTCACCCCCTGTGCTCGGTCCTGGTCCCCAGGGAGTTCCTTTTGGCGAATTTCCTAATTTACTCGATTCCACTCCCTCGCAATTTGCCATATTCTCGCGCGGGGACGTACGTGCGCAAGTACGTACGAGCGTACTTTAACGAACCGCCACGCACGCTGTCGCAGGTCTGATTCGATAAGCAAGACGAGTGATAACCCCAGAGGGAGGGAATTATTATCATCAGGCGATAATAAGTCAAATTCTAACAGAGACCCTCGCATCCTTTTCCTCCATCTCAAAAGTAAGTACAGAGAAATTAAAGCATTTTTTTTTCCCGTAAATGAAAAATCATTTTTTTAAGGGAGAATATGAAACATCTTCCGAGGGGCTACTCATTCGGAAATCGGTGAAGACGATTTCCTTCTCTGAGAACCCATCGCCTTTCATTTCATGTGATAACAATGTGATTTGATAACACGGGACGCTCGGCCTTATAATCCCGATTATGATATAATCGATTAGTGGAGATTGGTTAAATCTGCGCTAGGAAATTCCGGCTGAAGGTGTTTAACAAATTGTTAGAGGATGGATTAACACTAGGTTTTCGGGCGTTTTATATATACCTGTTTCTACGAGCATCCGTCAAATTGACGGGTAAACGAAAACACGGATTTTCTTTAAAAAAATCGATTTATTCAAATTAAGTCTGAATTAAACAACCCTAGGCTTTACGTTTAAATGAATGATTAATAAGTAAAAAGTCCTTTTTTAAAAATTATCACGGAAATTATTGGAATGCTCGTCCTCTCATCCTCGGAGTCAGAACTAGAAAGAATGCGCATCCTTTTCTTCCTACGACACCCTTTCAAGAAGTTTTCCTCTTCACTATCCGAAGATCCTTCTATCTTTCCACTTTCAATGCAAACTTTCACTCTCATCTTCGCCTTACACTCTCTGCAACGAAGCAAATATATATGGATTGTTTATGAAATTAGCTAGTCCCTCAATTTGACGGGTTTCGTAGAGATAGGTATACCACATACAGATTTTAATAATTAGAAGGCTTAGGAAAAAATAATTGCGTGTACAAATTCTTTGGATGAAATGATTAATTTACGATACAAAAATGGTTAAAATTAATGCCATGGTTTTTTCGGTATTTCTTTTCGAAGTTTAAATTCCGTCAAATTGACGGGTCCCGTAAACCTAGTGTTAAAAAATTCTTCCCTTTCCTTTTTTCGGGATGAAAAAAAAGTGGAGTTAAAGAAATGACCCCCCGCGAGTCCGGAACAGCCGGTGCCTGATTAATGGCCGATTTCGATAATGTCTCGTTTTATATTTATCAGACCCGCGAGATTTCGAGGGACTTTGACAAATGGCGGATTCGCGGGGAGGGAGTCGAGGTCGAAAATGATAATTTTCTGCGTCTCGGGTATGTGCACCGGGTCACTGCGGTATTATTTATTATGATTACCCCCCGCGGCTTTTTACGGCGGTGCGGAAATTGGAAAGTACTCGAGAAACGCCATTAGCGGGGTGAGGACCTTTCGGGATGTCGCAGGATCCAGGGGAAGCGATTACGGCCAGGACCTGCCCCAATGGCGGGGGAGTTGGGGTAGGTCGAGGTCAGGAAGTCGCTCGAGAAATCCGCCCGATCTTAAGGCGATCGATCTAATTGAGATCGATCGGGGAAACGGATCCTTTGAAGTGGGTTGGAGGTCCTCGTAAGGATTTCGTCCCCGAGTCTTGGCAAGCTCGTAATAGGTAAACGGAACGATTAATCGATCCTCGCAGGGGGTCGAGTTGAAAGTTGCGATTGGGTGGTTAGGTCTGATCTGCTTTACCGTTTTAATCAACTCCATATATGGATCCTCAGGATAAAAGTGATTTTTTTTTAATTTGACATATAAATAAGGGATAGATTAAATCAACCAGGTGGAAGGTAAACGCAACGATTAATCGATCCTCGCAGGGGGTCGAGTTGAAAGTTGCGATTGGGTGGTTAGGTCTGATCTGCTTTACCGTTTTAATCAACTCCATATATGGATCCTCAGGATAAAAGTGATTTTTTTTTAATTTGACATATAAATAAGGGATAGATTAAATCAACCAGGTGGAAGGTAAACGCAACGATTAATCGATCCTCGCAGGGGGTCGAGTTGAAAGGTGCGATTGGGTGGTTAGGTCTGATCTGCTTTACCGTTTTAATCAACTCCATATATGGATCCTCAGGATAAAAGTGATTTTTTTTAAATTTGACATATTAATAAGGGATAGATTAAATCAACCAGGTGGAAGGTAAACGCAACGATTAATCGATCCTCGCAGGGGATTAAGAAGTCTTCAGAACTTCCCTTTCTCAATCGTGGACGAGGAAATCCGAAAAAAGAGTGAAATCTTAAGATGAAATTGTCCTTACAGTGTGTACCCACTCAACGACTTAATTTCCCTTTCGGCATAAAATTAATTAAAATTAATACACTATTTTTGAATACTATCAAAGATGTATTTCTCTGTTCAATCTATTACAGTGATTAAGAAATGATTAAGAAGTTTTTAAAACTTCCCTTTCTCAATCGTGGACGAGGAAATCGGAAAAAAGAGTGAAATCTTAAGATGAAATTGTCCTTACAGTGTATACCCACTCGATGACTTAATTTCCCCTTTCGGCATAAAATTAATTAAAATTAATACACTATCTTTGAATACTACCAAAGATGTATTTCTCTGTTCAATTGATTACAGTGATTAAGAAGTTTTTAAAACTTCCCTTTCTCAATCGTGGACGAGGAAATCGGAAAAAAGAGTGAAATCTTAAGATGAAATTGTCCTTACAGTGTGTACCCACTCAACGACTTAATTTCTCCTTTCGGCATAAAATTAATTAAAATTAATACACTATCTTTGAATGCTACCAAAGATGTATTTCTCTGTTCAATTGATTACAGTGATTAAGAAGTTTTTAAAACTTCCCTTTCTCAATCGTGGACGAGGAAATCGGAAAAAAGAGTGAAATCTTAAGATGAAATTGTCCTTACAGTGTGTACCCACTCAACGACTTAATTTCTCCTTTCGGCATAAAATTAATTAAAATTAATACACTATCTTTGAATACTACCAAAGATGTATTTCTCTGTTCAATTGATTACAGTGATTAAGAAATGATTAAGAAGTCTTCAGAACTTCCCTATCTCAATCGTGGACGAGGAAATCCGAAAAAGAGAGGAAAATCTTAAAATGAAATTGTCCTTACAGTGTGTACCCACTCAACGACTTAATTTCCCCTTTCGGCCGATTAGGGTGATCATGAAGTTTTTCCGACCTCGCTTTCCCGATCAGGGACGAAGAAAATCCAATTGGGGCACTTTAAGCCCACGTGGAACTCGACTTATCCCGATGGCGAAGAACTGAAGAATCAGCGTCAAGAAGGGAGGAGTAAACAGCTCGGATTTCCAGAGCCCCGAGGGAGGATCGCTCGGAGCCAAATGACAAGAGACGGGAAGTGAAGTCTTTAAGTCGAGGGAAACGGAGAGCGGCGGAAAATGTCGAAGGAACCGAGGAAAAAAGGAGGCGAGAAGCCTGGACCATCGATGGGAGATCCCATCCCGGAGTCGAATGACGAGAGACGTAAAGGAGGTTCCTTTAGTCAATCTGAAACGAGGACGTGGGAGAGGAGGAACGGCAAGAGATCGGGACACTCGAAGTCCTTCGACTTTTTATGAAAAGCGATCCGGGAAAAAAAAGACTCCCACGACGTCCAACGAGACAATTCTCCAACGCCGACAAGGCTCTAACTCGACCCTTCGCTCTCTCAACCGCACTAAATGCATTTGGAAGTTCTAAAAATTTTTATCCTGGATATTTTCCCTACATGACATTAAATTGACGGTCTTAATTAAACTTCTAAAATTCTCTAACAAATTTATAACACAGGTTATACATTTTACTTGAAAAGGTGTTATACAATTAGTATACCCTGTCTGAATAGAACTTCCAAAAAAAATATTATAAAGTTATGGTGTATTTTATTTTATTTTTTTTTTTATATAAATTCAACGGTTCAGGAAAAGATGTCCAATAAATTCTGAGATGAATTCCAGGATTGGAGGGAGCTCTCATCAATATCCAGAAATAAATGGAGACCCTCGCCGGGAGATGTCTCCGATCGCGGAGGGAGGGAAGTAAGGGAGAGATAAAAAATAAAAATAAATAAGTCAGGAGGGAGATGGAAAGCTCGCCCGTCACGAGAAGCTCGATGAAGGGTGGGGAGGTCGGAATAAAAGTCAGACAGCAAAGCTGGACGGATAAATAGCAAGGAAGATCCTTCAGCACTTAGGGAACGTCTTCGGGGCGAAGTATCTTCCCCATGTAGCGTTAATATTTGAGAGGCCGAGGGATGAAGGTACTCCTGGGTGGTGCATATTTAATATCGGTACACTGCCTACTCCTCCCGGGGGCAAACTTTGAATGCCTTCGTCTCGTGTACGTATTTCCGTCATACACACGCGATGTGCGAGTGATCTCGGAAACGTGCGATTAAGGAAATGGGAATTTCTTCGGTTTCCGAGTCTCCCGCCCTCGGCCCATATTGAAATAGGTCCACCGGCTAAGTGGATTACCGAATTTATTGTCAACGTACCCCATAATGTATGCCCACCCGTACTTCGAATTTGACACCGGATGTCGGGGCGAATTTTCATGAATTTTTAGACGCCCCTTTTTCACGCAAATTCTCCCGAATTTCCGGCAATCTCGTAACCTCGGATCGAGCCACGAATACGACGGCAAATTTTTTCTTCATTAAACGCGCATGAATAATGTCATTTTTACGTTGTACGGAATTTTTTCATGAATTTCTACAACTCTGTACAGGATGTTCGGTGCGATTAAAGTGATACGTTGCATTGAAAACTATGAAAAGCGTCCTGCAGGATATATTTTGTACATACACGTCGATATAATTCCAGTCATACAAATCCATGAAAAGACGTGGGAAACAGATTAGCAACAAAGAAACACCAAATTCTACCGTTTATTTTATTTCATACCTCATATTGCATATCGCGCATGAATAATGTCATTTTTACGCTGTACGGAATTTTTTCATGAATTTCTACAACTCTGTACAGGACGTTCGGTGCGATTAAAATGACACGTTACATTGAAAATTATGAAAACCGTCCTGCAGGATATATTTTGTACATACACGTCCATATAATTGTAGTCATACAAATCCATGAAAAGACGTGGGAAACAGATTAGCAACAAAGAAACACCAAATTCTCCCGTTTATTTTATTTCATACCTCATATTGCATATCGCGCATGAATAATGTCATTTTTACGCTGTACGGAATTTTTTCATGAATTTCTACAACTCTGTACAGGACGTTCGGTGCGATTAAAATGACACGTTACATTGAAAATTATGAAAACCGTCCTGCAGGATATATTTTGTACATACACGTCCATATAATTGTAGTCATACAAATCCATGAAAAGACGTGGGAAACAGATTAGCAACAAAGAAACACCAAATTCTCCCGTTTATTTTATTTCATACCTCATATTGCATATCGCGCATGAATTATGTCATTTTTACGTTGTACGGAATTTTTTCATGAATTTCTACAACTCTGTACAGGATGTTCGGTGCGATTAAAGTGATACGTTGCATTGAAAACTATGAAAAGCGTCCTGCAGGATATATTTTGTACATACACGTCGATATAATTCCAGTCATACAAATCCATGAAAAGACGTGGGAAACAGATTAGCAACAAAGAAACACCAAATTCTCCCGTTTATTTTATTTCATACCGTTAAAGTGGTAGATGTCGCAAAATGTTATTAACAAAGGGAATAAAAGGAGGAAAGTTTAATTCGCCTTAAAGCATCCAGGGGTTGCACCTGTCGCGACTGAAATTCATTTTAAAGGGCGATGCACCCTTCTCCCGCCCCATGGGTCGAAGAAATAAAAAAGGCGATGTTAACATGGAAGAGGGCGGTTCCCGAAGGACCGGGGAAGGGGATAGGATGAACTCGTAATGTAAGCAAGTTTCGGAGAAGAGCCCCGATCGATCGATTTTATGCAGACTGCGGGAAGGGAGGCTCGGGGCAAAAAGGGGTGCGAGATTGCAAAAGTGTAGCCGATTTCCCGACCTCTGGGGCAGAAGAGAGTATGGGGGAAAAGTCTAACGAGGCCGAGGGGTAATTCACCGTTTTACAGGGGAATATGTACTTGTATTTCTTAACAGATGTCGCCGGGTCTTTGCTTTCCTTCCCCGGCGGAAAAAAGGAAACGCCCCAGGGGTGGCGGGGCTAATTTATTCGAATTTCTTAATGAGCCCTGCTTACTCTCGGTGGAGGGAGAGAGAAGAAAAAAAGAGGGAAGGCAAATGAAAGAAACATCGAGATCTGGTGCACTAAATCCCTCGAAATAAGAGCAGCTTGGCCGCTCCCGCGACAGGGATGGGATTTAATCCCTTGGGACCGGAATTTCCTTCGTTAGTTCACCCCCCTTCATTTGTTTATTTCATTATTCATATATTTTAAGGAAGACGCGAAGATCTTTCCCAAGCTTTCTCCCCGTGGTTTGAGTATTTTATTATTTATTTTCCGCTTCGCTTTGTGGTTTTTTATGTCGATCTACGCGTTCGATGGGATTTCCCGTCCAAGGTAACCTCGAAGAAATGTACCTAATTAAATCGGGGAAAATTGTAATTTTTCGGGGAAAATGATTGCGGATAAAATTGCGGAGTTTAGCGGAATCCGGGTGGCGTTTCCGTCCAACTCGCAGGAGATTTAAGGTTGCTTCTTAGTTCGGTATAGGTGCGATATCTCTCCGGGATCCACCCTGTCGGCTGGTAAGCTCTTTACGCGATTGGGGAACTTTGGCGGAAAGTTTCCGAAATACCGGAGAAAACTATCGGCAAGATATCGACAAAGAGTTTTCTCCCCTATCCCCGGAGAATCGGCCACGCCGAGTGATTTCTCACTAGGGGCCGAAAACCGTCCAGCGCGGCGGGGGAAAAGCGCGCCAAATTTGAAAAAATTCTCCCCGACGCGATATCGGCAGACGTTCCGACTGGTTTTAGTAATTCCGCTAAAAGCTTTAGAGAGCGCCGATTACGGCCGATATTCCGAAGTTTTCCCCCGGAGCGAGTATCGTTCCCCGGAAACAATCGTCCGTGGCCCGATATCATGCCGCGTAATCATCGCTAACTATTTGATACCGCGGGCGCAACCCCGTAACTCGGAAATCCCCGGGTCGGAAAAAAAGTTGGGAAAAAAGTCACCCCCACTATCGCGGCGATTCGCGAGTTCCCACGTGTCCAGGTCTCTCCTTCATTTTCCTCTTTCGAAGGCGTATTTTAGGCGGAGACGCGGCGGGATTTCGAAAATATGCATCGCGAGGGATTAAACGAACCCTGAAGAACTCCGGGGGGGGTTTATCCCCCGTGGATGGCGATTTCCTGGACACGATGCCGAGCGATGCGAACCGCTCTGCAAATATGGCGCGGCCTGGCCGGATGCGCCGCCATAGATAATCCGGCGATTAGGCGGAAATCAATCGGCGGGAGACGAGACTGATCGATTCGGGGATATCGATCGGTGTTTTAGCTGTCTGATGCGTCGGTGCAGCTGTGGCCGGTACAGATAGAATGAGGGAAATTGAAATTCGGAAAAGTGGAACTCGAACGTTCCGGATACCGCGTGCACAAGGTGGTCGTTGGCTCGAAGGCAGAAAATTCGGTTATTTTTCGCTTTTTTTGCCTCAAGGGTGCAATTGCACTGCAATTCGGGATAATCTATGAAATTTCCTTATCCTCTTAACCTTTTCGTTATCTTGGACGAGATATCGCGCGACCCAATACTGGCCGATCAACGCTTTTGACGAGATATCTCGCGATCCGGTAGTAGCTGTATTTATTTCTTCCTTCTAGCTATACGAATAGAATTAGTAATAAAATATATTCATCTAGAATGTCAAAATATTGGTGTTAGAAAGCTAGATTATCGTCAAAAGCGTTAATCCACTACTACCGGATCGCGAGATATCTCGTCAAAAGCGTTAATCCACTACTACCGGATCGCGAGATATCTCGTCAAAAGCGTTGATCGGCCAGTATCGGGTCGCGAGATATCTCGTCAAAAGCGTTGATCGGCCAGTATTGGGTCGCGAGATATCTCGTCCAAGGTAACGAAAGGGTTAAGTGTTACTAAAATCCAGGGTCAGCCGAGCCGTACGTCAGAAAGCTGAATTTTGAAAGTGGAACCCGGTTATTTCGGGCACCGCACTCGCAGGACCTCCGTTAGCTCGACGTCAGCCGATTCGCCCTTCCGGCTCCTCCAGGACAGGAATCGGCGATGGTCCTCGAGGGGCAGCTGAATTTTGAAAGTGGAACTCGGTTGTTTCGGGCACCGCACTCGCAGGACCTCCGTTAGCTCATTGGGTTACTAAAATCCAGGGTCAACCAAGCCTTACGTCAGAAAGCGCGTAAATTTGTTGAATTTTAAAAGTGGAACTCGGTTATTTCGGGCACCGCACTCGCAGGACCTCCGTTGGCTCGTTGGGTTATTAAAATCCAGGATCAACCGAGCCGTACGTCAGAAAGCTGAATTTTGAAAGTGGAACTCGGTTATTTCGGGCACCGCACTCGCAGGACCTCCGTTAGCTCGACGTCAGCCGATTCGCCCTTCCGGCTCCTCCAGGGCGGGAATCGGCGATGGTCCTCGAGGGGCAGATCGTCGAGAATCTGCACGCGTCGGCGTGTCTCGAGGGCGCACGTTAATTGCGTCCCCATTGTCGACTCGGGGATCTTCCGAGAGTTCCCTTACCCCTTTCGAGGGATACTTAGAGCCAGGTTGAACCGGCGATACGTCACAGAGGGAGCCCCTTCCGGCCCGCCTAAATCGAGGCCCTGGCGCGAGGAATTACGTATTGTTATTTCTTCGGCGGGGAACAATACGCCTCATTTATCTCCATCAACCGTCTTTTCTCCGGGGTTCCTTCGAAATCCTCCATTGTTCCGGTATTCCTCCAGGAAGTTCGCGGCTAGCGAAACGCCCGCTCGAGGAGCAATCGCGCCACTTTTAAAGAGCTTTTCACCCGAACCCGGATTCTGGGCTTGAAAGAGCTTTTTAAACCCCCCTGTCTTCCGGGGCTTAATGGTACCTGGGATCGGGTCTACTTGTTTAAAAATAAAATACCGATATACAATCCTACGCAAACAAATCCCCTCGAATTGCTTCCATTTTCACCGTTCGACTGTTCTTGGCGCGGAACTCTGTCGACGGTTTCGCGTGTTTACACCGTCGGATTATCGTATTCTCGCGTAATGGGCATTTCAGTTTAAACAAATAGATATTCTCGTAGGACGTCAGGTCTTATTTCCATCCGTATATCTTATTAAGGTGAAGTGAAACACGTCGAGGAACTTGATCAACGTCGATAAAGAAGATTTTTCTAAATGCCTACGTTGCCGACGTTGGTTTTTATATTGACAGCTGGGTCGAATTATATTGGGTATTGTACCAAATGGCATATTCCACCTGTCGTTTTCGTACAATAATTATAAAGAAATCGAAGTAAAACTCCAGAAATCCTCTGGATTCGTGCCTTCTGGGGCCCTAATTGACTGCGGAGGGACCCCCTGCGCCATCTGTGATTTCCAGGTCAATTAAATTTTCACTCCGAGACTTCGTATTACCATCGTTTTAGCAAAGAAGCGCATACAACACTTTTTTTGCCTTTATCCCGTTAAAATGCGAGTTTATCGATTACCAGAGTGTTCTAAATTCTCGTAAAATTGTCCTGACCCTTTCGATTCTCATATCAGAGCCTTCGATAATTGTATATCGATCGAAATATGAGAGCTCGACGCCATTTTGGTTCTGGTCTGGAATGAGTTAAAAAATTTTGTTGAAAAATCCAAATTTTGAATGTGTCAGGACAATTCTTAGATGATCAGGAGTGATGTGTCAAAGTTTCGGACAGTTTGGTCTAATACCCTTAAAAAAAAGTGTTGTATTCGAATCGACTGATTTGAAGGATGTTTCACTTCACCTTAAAAATATTCTTACAGTCCAATGTTTAATATTTACGGTAACAGCTTCAATTCTTGCACGCACCGAAGATCCACGTAATCGGATTTCCAGTCGATGCTTCATTAGGCAGATTAAACACGCGTAAACGCGGAACTCCGGGCACATCGACGCGGATTAATCCGTGGATTCGATCTTGGCTAAAACCTGATTTAGAATCGCCTCGTGGATCAACCTGTAGATCGTTCCTGGTTGGATCTTGTGGGGAGCAAAGCAGGCCGGAATAAACGAGAAATCGATCCTAAACTGGGAGGCGCGTTTCCTCGCAAATTAACGCGTTCCCCAGATCTCAGCAGGGGGTCGCTGATCAATTACAGGATTGGCTAATTGAAACTGCTAATTAGGGAGCCAAATATAGCCGCGAGACTTCTGTCGCGAAAAAACGGGACGTTAACGCAGCGGAAACGGCGTTAACTCGGTCGTTACTTGAGACCATTCAGACATGATCAGTTCAGATGATAAATTGCGATGTCTAACGTTAATTAATCGAAATCCGAGTACATTTTGTCAATTATTCTTATCAACAACGTGTTTCTCTAGAAGTGAAACTTCTTTCGCCAGGATACAACGATTTTCATATTAAGTTATCAGGAGAAGAAACGCGGTATTAATTTTTCTAAAAGAAAAATCCCCTTTTACCGAGGTCGATCAGTTCCACCCTTCAAATCAGTCGATTCGAATACAACACTTTTTTTTAAGGGTGTTAGACCAAACTGTCCGAAACTTTGACACGTCACTCCTGATCATCTAAGAATTGTCCTGACACATTGAAAATTTGGATTTTTTAACAAAATTTTTTAACTCAGCCCAGATGCTGGCAAAAAATTAAGAAATACGTGTTTTTTGCTTTTTGCCAATAAACATTTACACATCCGTTGTAAACAATGAGTGTAGCTGGTATTAGGGTGTACCCCTAGACCACTGCAGATATAAAAAAACACGTGTTTCTTAGATTTTTGTGTTCTTCAACATATATGAAACTCAATAAGATCGGAGGCGGACACTTGGGGATGTTCTCTTGTGAGACTAAATGATAAAGTGGACTTTTAGAAGAGATTTTCTGACCTCCTAAGCAGAGGCGACGAAAATCTTGGAATTTTATTAAACATTGCGTATCCAAAAAAATATGTAATCCAATTTTGGAATTAATATTATCGAATGTCCATAAATATATTGGGGTAGGAGCGTTGTTTTTAGAGGAGAGCTTTGTTAAACTCGTCGCAAAAATTCGGGTGTTAACAAAATATTTCCGGAGGTTCCTCTAGAGGGTGCGTTAACGTCCCTGATATATTCCTGGGGGAACCGGAGCGTGAAGTACAACGTGTCTTCGAGAAAGAAATTCGCTATAAATTCGAGGGAGAGAGAGAAAGCGAGACACTTCCGAGGGAGATTCAATGCGAGGTATTGCACGGAGTTGCGAGGATCCGGCGATCGAGTGCACTCGGAGGAAAAGCTCGCATCGAATGCACCCCGGCACGATGCATCACCGTTCCATTAAAGCGGTGTTAGGAACTGCATCAAAAAATTCGTGCATCCCCGCCGTTAACGTGTTCGCGTTTCATGCCGCAGTTAACGATACCCTCGAGTAGATCGAAAACGGGCTTAAGGTAGTAAAATAAGAAAATAACGACGGCTCTTCCATATTTCTCTTTATTTACTTTGTAATACAAGATTACCCATATCCTAGGACAAATTAGTACAAAACTTCAAAGGTCTCGTTCAGATTCCCGAGGAGAGGCGACTCTTTTCGGGGGGAAAAAAAAAAGAAATTCAATTACCGTCCACAAAGGGATGCAAAGCGCGGAAAAAAAGTCGGCGCCCGGTGCATTAGTGCCCCAGTCGTCGACACATATGACTCGGTGAACGGAGGCCGGTATACCGGGCCGTGAAAGAAATTCATTCGGTCCGACATAAAAGTCACTCTCGACGGGGATCGAACGCGAGCCTTCCGTTATCGAGTGCACTCGGAGGAAGAGCTCGCGTAGTTTGGGGCGTTCCATTACCGCGTCGAAAAGCGGCGCGCGTCGGTCCCTCCCAGTGGTCGGTCAACGGCAACGGCGCCGTTGGTACTGCCGCGGGAGGAGCAAGGGGAACGCTTATATGCGGGACCGACCGAAGCAACGTCGGCCGCGGAGTGGGGGAAGGCCCGGCCGCGACAGCGCGAGGGAGAAGGAGCGCGGCGCGGCGGCGGGCGCGCGAGAGAGACGAGGCGACCGCCGCAGAGGAGCGAGAGTGAGGGGGCGCGGCGCGGCGGCGCGAGGGCGAGAGAGACAAAGCGACCCGCGGCGACAGTGGGAGGCAACGACATCGGCCGAGGTACTGAAGCGCGAGCGCACTCGAAGTGTGTATTCTAATTGAGGAGAAACAGAGAGGGAGACATCGTCGATCCTTCTGGGGCTATTTGCCGAGGAATCGAGTCCTGGAAAAGGAGACAACGGGAACGCGGAGAAATCCAGCCTCCTCCAAACTAACGTGAATATACCCGACGTTAATGTAACGGACGTGAATATAACCCCGGCGAAGTTTAACATTTTATATCACGAGTTATCCGGATCTCTGGAGGAACTCTTTGGAATAAAAAACCCCCTTTTTTGCGGGGAGTCGTCGACACGGGGCGTCAGCAGTTGCGCTTCTCTCCCGCCGCCCCCGAGCGGTCTCCGGGGGATTAACGTTAATGTTCCCTTGAATATGCAGAGTCCTCGCACATTCTGCCGAATAAACTTCCCCAGGATGTGGATTCGCCTTTTTCCCCGCCGCCATTACCGCGTCCGCCGTTTAAACGAGAGCCGATCGTGTCCCGGCCACGGATAAGCTTGTCTCCTCCCACGGTGCGACCGATTAGCCCTGCCCGGAACTTCCGGAATGGCCGGATTTGCATGATTCTTCATCGAGCACGCGCCTCTCATTTTGGACCACGTTGGCTCCCGTTTCCTCCAGTTATTCCCGAGTTTATCCCGTTTTCTCCCATTTCCTCCCCTTTCCTCCCCTTTCCTCCCCTTTCTTCCCGTTTCCTCTCATTGTCTCTCGGTCATCCGCCGTTGCACAACCTGCCAGATCCATTTTGCTCCCTTTCTCTGTCAAGACCCACCTTTGCTTTTTTCGCCTCAATTCATCTAGTACATGAAAAAAAAAAAAAAAATCGCAACGCGTTGCGAGTGAAACATAAATTGCACAGAATATTCAGACATCATTAACCCTTTGTCTGGAAAATAGGTAAATACATCTTCAACATTTGGTCCACATTTCATGAATTTCGATCATACGTCGAAATGTCATTACGCGTCGCTCTTCGATCGTAATTTTTACCTCGTTTCTCAATGCATTTATTTCAGTTGAAATGTCAGTAATTACCAGGGAAAGTAATGCACTGCCGTGCAATATTCTCAAAAATCGTTCAACGTAATTTACTGGACATATTCGTAAATGCATGTTTAACATAGTTTAAGAACTGGGGATGTATGGAATTATTCTCCCGAGAGAGACTTCCAATATTGACGTTTAATCCCGTTAATGACGGCGAATTTTCGGGAACTCGGCCGGTCCTTTTTCCTTTTTCCCTTTTTTTCCCCCAATTTCGAAGCAGAGGCATGCGGCGAATTTGATCCCTACGGCGACCCGACGCTTGTTCTACCGACTCGCCAAAAAGTACAAAGGCTCGCACACGCCCGAAAACCGATCCAATTAAAAATTGCTGTAATGGCGTTTTTCTTTTTAACTTCGACGGGTCGGGTTTCATCCGCCTGTACGCGTTAATTTCGTTGAACCTTCTATAACCCGGCTAGGCCGCTGGAGCGAAAACAATGAAAATGGCCGCCATGACAGCCGGGTCTCTGTGAAATTCCCCCCATAAGTGGAAAAGTCGTCGTTAGAGTTAACGAGCCCTAATAAATGGAAATTCAACGGAGGGAAACGTTTTTATCCGGCGTTTATCTCTACCCCTCTCGGGAGGAGTGATAACCCTGAAATGCGATCGCGCTATCAAAGAGAGGAGGGCGTTAACAAATCGACATCTCGTCAATGTCTGGACAAATATATATATATTTTTTTCTGCATTTCGAGGGAAAGAAATAATGCAAACCCCGCACCTAGGGTAATGATCCGGTGCCTTATCGATCCGCGGAGGGGGGTAATTACCGGCCTTTGAGGTCCTTTATCATTGTCTCACTTTGACATCCGCGGCAATACATTTTCAGATATCACTAGTTTTTACCCAGGGGAGACATTTTTCACTATTTCTCACGGAGTTCATTAGAATTCTTCTTTGATAAGATGTGTACTGAAAGTTTGGACCAGCGGAATTTTGCACGAGGCGTGGATTCACCGTGTGTGTACTCACATGTACACGGTGAACTGCGTATGTGGGTACGCACATTGAATCAACATCAGTCAGCAATACACGCACATAGATGTATGACTCTCACACGGACAAATGAAAACAAACACACACCTCGGGGACGTTAACGACCGAGGGGATTCGGAGCAGTTGTGTGTACGTCGCGTTAACGTCATGTCGCCGGCCATCAGGTGTAACGATATCCGTGTAATTTTCGAAATGAGAAATGAGCCGGGGCACTTGGAGATTAATTGGAGTTGTACCTTGCAGACCGGAAGTGGGATTAACGGCGGGGGAGATTCATCTAGGCGGTGGTTCGACAAAGTTGCGAGACACGATTAGGGCGCGCTGACAAAAGACCGCTGTCAAAGCCCCACATACATAAAATATACATATATAATACATAGCTTATGAAAACTTCCATCATCCGTGTATTTTGAAAATTGGTAAAACTTGGGAATCTCGAAGGAAAAATCTCCGAGGGACGATTTTCGGCGGGAAATTCAAATCCGCTGATCCGGGGAACCTCTTCCAGTGTAATTGTAAAATCGGCAAGAAATGCATATAACTCCCAAGGGAAGATAAAAATGGGAACACGGGCTCTCCCGGTAAACGAAGTGTCCACCAGAGATACCCGGAGCACTCGTTGGTAGCCGGGTCGCCCTTTGGCGTAGAATTTGTATCGCGTTCCGCGGCATAAACTTGACCGGAAGCAGCGGTACCAAGAAGGGAAGCTCCTGGCGCGGTCCAGAAAAGGACGGGCGGGGGGAGGGTTTAATCTAATGCACGACCCATGTTCTCTGAGTTTTTCTCGGCCACGTCCTTTCGGTCCGTTTGGACCTGTTACCTCCCTAGATTATGGAGAACCCCCCCTGGAAGTGGAGCAGAGCGACATAAACCACCCTAAAAAGCGAGAAAAAATGTTACCCAATTATTCCCGGCCTTAGCGCTCCCTTATTCCTTGGAGAATTAAACATGAAGTCATGAAATAAAAATAGGAACACCTTAATTCTAAATACGCATCCAAAAATTTTCTCCGCTTGGACCTGAAATTTAATCAGGTCAACATAAACCATCTTAATTATTGGGAAAAAATAATTACCCCAATTATTATTCCTCTTTCTTTGAAAACTTAAATATAATGTCATGGAATAAAAGCAGCTCGATTCCTATCGCGTCCAAAATATTTAACAAAGCGGCGCATCGGCTCGCGTTAACAAATCCCCCCCCCGCAGCCTGCGGAACCGCCGCAGCGTTTCCGGACGACGGCGATACGTCACCCTGGAAACCCTGCAACCCCGACGTGGGACATTCAACCCCTTCGTGCATTCGGCGAAACCCGCGAATTGCGCAGGTCATGTACTCGGGCACTCTTGGGGGTGTCACCCCGCGCCGCGGGGGGTCCTGGATCTAATCAAGCCTGATGCGAAAAGTTAACATCGGGCCCTGTGGTTATTATTTTTCATCTTGGGGAGAGTTTTCGGAGCCGGCTGTAATTGCGGGAACTTCGGGGTGCGTTTTTACGTCTAATTAAAACTCGGAAGTTGGATGCGCCCTGGGGGAGGTTAGGTACTCGCGCCAGTACCGGAGTATATAATACCGCGTATGTACAAGATGGCTGCAAAATGGTGGACGCGGTTTTTACTGCCCTACCTCTGTTGAAAATGGAGTCGAAAAGTCCTGTAGGATTTTCTCCTACAGAGTATGGTTTCCCTGGAATAATTAATTGAAATATGGCGAGCCATCCGCGCTCCGCTAATCGACGCGTCTTGTTGGATTTTTTCAATTAATTATTACGGGTTCACTGCGCACTGTAGGAAAAAAATTTTATAAGGCCTTTCGACTGTACTGTGCGTCCTGCTTATGTACACGAGATAGCGAGGAAGACAGTACCTCTGGGTATGTACTTGGGCACGTAGTTGTACATGCTCTACACACCTGCGTAGGTCAGCACTTTGGTCCTCTCGGAGGGGAACTTTAAGACCCAATATGGCCGCCGGAAGACGACCAAGTTCCGCGTTAACGATTTTGACTTTTACACCCGCTCGTATACGAGAGGGCCTTTAGTAGTGATTAGAGACGTTTTATAGGTCTAAGTGGCTTTTTATTAACTACTCGACAGTCTGGCCCGGCTGCCGTTAACTACGTAATGCCTGGACTCGTTAAAGGTAACAAAGAAACCGCGGTGGGTCTTTTGGGTGTATGCGTCGATGGCGAATGAATTCTAATCGAACTTTATTCAGGAAAAAGTATTAAATTTAAGGTAATAAAGGTTTCGCGATAAGTCTGATAGACGCATCTGTCGACGATGGCGAATGAATCCCTTGAGATGATCCTCGACTCGGAACCAGATTAAGTACAGGTAAGTACTCAATTAATTCAGGAAAAAATATTCAGTTCAAGATAAGGGAACGATCAGAAGAGTGATTACTCCGAGGAAAGCTCTCAAGGGACATTTCTGTCGTTACCTAGATGGTCGCCAAAGAAAACGCTACTTAATGTCCCTTTGAAACTGGAGCATTCGCTTTGTGTAATCGCTCGCTTTTCCGACTGGAGCTTTTCCAGCCCTTCGAGGAGGATGGTTATTACAGGATCGCAGAGGTGCTCCGAGGAGTTTACCCCTTTATCACATTACCCGACAATTAAATCTCTCGAGTCATTTATACTAACCGAAACTAAAAAAAAAAAATAACCCATGAAATATTGGAGGGAGTATCGCAGAAAATATATTTCCTGCGAAAGGGTGCAGAGCTCACCCCCTTATTACAAGGTAATTAAATTCTTCGAGCCATTTACCCCAGTCGAGGTTATTAGAGAGGACACATACGGGAAATATTAGCAAGTGTTGGGTAAAATTAGATGCACCATTGTGTTAAAAATTCAAAGGTCTCTTGTCGCCTCCCGTAAAGCGCGCAGCATCCCTCGTCCAGCGCTGATTTAGAACCCCCAGGGAACAAGGGATGTCGGAAAACCGAATTACCCCGAAGAACGCTTTCAGAGGGAAATTCGGCCCCTTATCGTTATCACCGTACTGGGCCCACAAAGAGAATGCAAGTGGCCGGGAAAGATGGAACCACTCTGGACCACCAGGACGGATCACGGCGCGTCAGAAGGGATGCTGCGGAAATTCGCCCCTTTGTCGCATTAGGCAATAATTGAATCCGTCAACCCTGGCGGCCGCGAGAGGCGTCCCCACGTGTCCAAAGCGACTCCAGGAAAGCGAGGGAAGGGAATTTCAAATTAGCCCTAATCGATCGACAGGGCAGAATATCTGGAGCGCCCCGAAGAACGATTCGATCTATCCAAAATGGACCCTCCAAAAGCCAATATTCCTGATCGACGGGTGAACGAGGCTGAAATTCCGGCAATCGAAGGGGGGAATTTTTTCCAAACCGAATTCGGGTCATTCCCGAGCCGCTCGTGTCTTTTTCGGAGCCTAAAAAAAAATCTAACGAGCCCTCGACCTGGAGTTAAAAGCGCGGGAGAAATTGAAAACGCTCGCGAGAACGCGGCCTGTAAATAGATCGGCTATCAAAAATTGGCCCCCGAGCGCTTCGGAATTTCCTCGAATTTTCGGACTCGGTGAATTTAATGAATTGCCGGGTTTTTTTACTGTCCTCCCTGGGAGGGAAAACTCCCCGTTTACCGTCCGGCTTGGATCCGTTTCCGGCGGGGACGAGTGCATCGATTTTCGGGAGAATTTGCAAATGAACCAATCACGCCAGGATGCGCGACCCTCGAGCCAACTCGAATTATTCCTAATTTGATATCCGATGCACCTATACTAACGGCATTGTCAAAAATCTAAAGAGAAAAACGGAGAGTGAGAGATGCACTTCCAGCGCACTCGAGATTTCGCGTTCTCGCGGGATAACAATTTCTTTTCCGATCTTTCGGCATCTCAGAGTAACATATAAAAAGAGAGCACTTGAGGCGACAATCCGGCTATAACTATTATTTTATTTCCTTCTGTTTGCAAAAAATTCTTACAAGGGATGATTAGCAAAGTAGTATAATTGAGTCAAGTAAAGTTTAAACGACGTTTCCTCTCTCTTATATAATTCCGTCTTACATAAATAAGATTATTGCCTCTGCATACCTATTATGTACGGCCTGGGAGCTGGACGTCTCGTGGAAATAAAATGATTATATATTTATTATGTACACCGGAAAGTACGTGTCCTCGGTGCAGTCGCGAGGAGTATAACGCGAAATAACGAGACAAGTTTCCTCGGACTTTATCAGCGAGTTCAACGTTTCGCCTCCCTGTTCCTTTTTTTCCCCTCGGAGTTGACGAGACCGTCTCGGAAAACGGGAGAAGGGAAGAAGGAAGGGCGAAGGGGAGGACAGGGGGGTGGAAAGACGGGGCGGAAGTTGAGTCAATGCCCGCGGGTTGTATCGACCACCGGTAACACGATTGGGCGCAAACTAGTGTCTCTTCGAGGTCGATCTCGAAGCTTTACTTCGCTTTCCTGCAAAGGGATATGCACGATCTGGAAAGTGGCTTGTAAAGAAACTTCCCCCCAGATGCGCCGCCTTTACGGCCCTTTGACTTCACTCCATCCCTTACTTCTTCCCCTTCGTCATCCCACCCTCGTATGCACTCGATGCGCCTCTAAAATTCAGGATAAAAAAAAAGAAATGGGAATCTTCCCTCAATCTCAAGTTTCCCGTTTATTTCTTTTATTCTCAATTTTTCTATCATTTTGTAAGGGGTTGTTTAACCCTTTCAGTGCTTTGGACCCATGTGTCCGACGTTTGGTCGAATATCGCTTGTACGCCCTGATGAAATTCGCCCGTATGCCGAAAGGGTTGAAGGGCATCAATTTGCGACTCTCAAGAGACAATTCGGAATTGAACAAGTGCGAATCTTCCCTCAATCTCAAGTTTCCCGTTTATTTCTTTTATTCTCAATTTTTCTATAATTTTGTATGTTGTTTAACCCTTCCAGCGCTATGGACCCATGCGTCCGACATTTGGTCGAATATCGCTTGCACGCCCTGATGAAATTCGCCCGTATGCCAAAAGGGCTTAGCGTCGAAAGGGTTAAAGGGGCATCAATTTGCGGCTCTCAAGAGACAATTTTCCCGTTTATTTCTTTTATTCTCAATTTTTCTATCATTTTATAAGTTGTTTAACCCTTTCAGCGCTATGGACCCATGCGTCCGACGTTAGGTCGAATATCGCTTGCACGCCCTGATGAAATTCGCCCGTATGCCAAAAGGGCTTAGCGTCGAAAGGGTTGAAGGGGCATCGGTTTGCGGCTCTCAAGAGACAATTCGAAATCGAACGAGTGCAGCTGCGGTGCATCGCTTATGTATACGTCGGTGCGCCTTGACGGGCGCGTATGAATGCACTTGCAGTCCCACAAATAGCGGGTGCGCGTAACAGGCACGGCCTTAACGTTTATGGCTCACTTTACGCCTTTCCGTCCATCTTTCTACGAGCAGTGCCTATTCCCTCTCCCATCTTTCTCGGGAGGATGCTCCCGGTTTTACGGGCGTAGGCGTGACTTATCGGTGCACCCAGGCTATCCCCGACACTTGGATTTACGTATTGCTCCACATACCGCTGCGACACCTGCAACTGGTCCACATCTTCTTTCCAGTTTTTTATTTTAACCCTCCACACTTATTTAATTTTGAAGTGACACAGACACCGAGAAAAAAATATATATATGTATTATTGACATATACCAAAATCGTATATAATTCCAAAATCAATTATTTTCTTGGGAAGAAAAATTGACGTTGATTGAAATGAATTTTCTTTACCCACTCTGACATTTCTTCGGAGGATTTTCTTGTCGGGATATTTCTTTTAGTGAACCAACCTTTTTTTTCTCAGAGTATGTCGATCTTTTTTTTTTCAGTGGAATTTAATTTTTAGGTCGAAATGTAATTCATAGGAATTCTAAATTCACCCCAAAAATTGTTAATGTTTACAGGTTTTATCCTGACTTGATAAGAGGAATGAGGAGTAAGGAGGGTTATCACTAGGCATTCTCGGGATCAAAGTGGAAGGCGAAGGCGAAATGGAGGACGCTCGAATTCCGCGTAACTCTCCGCGAGAATTAGATTGGCTCGCTTCGGATGCGTGGAGATGCATCTATGGTGCATCTGCGAGGGTATTTTTACCCGGGGAAAATAGCACGAGGCGAAGAACCGAGGCGTTGCATTGTTGCTTGTCGAGCCGCTCTCCGTCTCTCTCCCTCCGACGCTTCCTCCATATCTCCGTCTCTCTCCGAGAAGGATGCGCCTCCGTTTTACGAGCAAACCGCGAGCGGGTATCTTATCGGTCCGGTGGAGCTCTTCTTCGGAGTTTGCTCTTCGCAATTTTCTACCGAAAGGGAATAATACCAAAGGCGAGTCTTGCAACTCTCACGGTGGAGGAGATCTCTTAACAATGACGACTTTCGTGTAACTTTTGACAACCATCGTCGCTGCAAAATGCCGACTTTTAAGTGAAAAGTTTCAAGATGAAGTGTAACACGCGGAGGAACTTTTTTTTATTCTTTTTATTCAATGCCTTATAATGAGTACTTCATCGACGTCGGTAAAAAAGATTCTTCTAAATACCTACGTTGACGACGTTCGCTTTTTTATGTTGACTGCTGGGTCACATTATGTTGGGCATTGTACTAAATGGCATACTACACTACAATAATTATGTAGAAATCGAAATAAAGCTCCAAAAATCCTCTCGATTCTTGCTTTCTGAGGCCCTAATTCACTGCAGAGGGACCCCCTGCGCCATCTGTGATTTCCGTGCAAACTAAATTTTCACCCCGAGATCTCGTATTCCCATCGTTTTAGCATAGCAGCGCATAAGGCACTTTTTTCGCCTTTATCTCGTTAAAATGCGAATTTCTCGATTCCGAGCTTTCATACTTAATATTTCAAAATACTTTATAAAATCATGACTTTCATACTTTATATTCCAAAATACTTTGCAAAATTAGAATATCGCTTTTAACAGGGTAGAAGGAATTGTATCGATTTACGTCGAGGTCCTCTTCAGGGTGTCTTTTTCCCTTCCCACTTTAAACCATGTAGCAAAATTAATGCACTTACACCCCAACATAAATCCACCCCATTTTTAATTTTATTTAGAAATAAAAAATGCCGTTTAAAGAAAGTAGAAGGAATCGCCTCGATTGAAAAAGTACTTTTCTTATGTTAGTCGACGCCGAGTCTCGATTTACGTCGAGGTCCTCTTCAGGGTGTCTTTTTCCCTTCCCACATTAAACCACGTATTATAATTAATGCCCTTACACCCTTACATAAATCCATCCCATTTTTAATTTTATTTAGAAATTAAAAATGCCGAAATTAAAAAAGCCACCCTGAAGAAGACCTCGAAGTCCTCTTCAGGGTGTCTTTATCCCTTCCCACATTAAACCACGTATTAAAATTAATGCCCTTACACCCCAACATAAATCCACCCCATTTTTAATTTTTCCCTTCCCACATTAAACCATGTAGTAAAATTAATGCCCTTACACCCTTACATAAATCCATCCCATTTTTAATTTTATTTAGAAATTAAAAATGCCGAAATTAAAAAAGCCACCCTGAAGAAGACCTCGAAGTCCTCTTCAGGGTGTCTTTATCCCTTCCCACATTAAACCACGTATTAAAATTAATGCACCTACACCCCAACATAAACCCACCCCATTTTTAATTTTATTTAGAAATTAAAAATGCCGTTTAAAGAACGTAGAAGGAATCGCCTCGATTGAAAAAGTGCTTTCCTTATCCTAGTCGACGCCAAGTCTCGATTTACGTCGAGGTCCTCTTCAGGGTGTCTTTTTCCCTTCCCACTCGAAGTCGGCCGACGATCGCGACAGGAGTCGTAAGGTCGCGGCCGTCGACGTAACGTTTCCGCTTTACGACGGGACCGTCCACGTAGAGCACCCGGGCCAAAATGCACCCGGCGTGTTTATCGCGCCGGGGGGTGCAACTCCACCACCCCCTCGAGCGAGGCTGGCGTCCAGAATTCCCGGCGAACTCGCGGAAAATTAATATCAAATCCCTGGGCGCGAGCGAGGCGAATAATTTCCCGCGTGCGCGACGTCGAGTGACATCATCTGCGGTCCGGGCGCGGGATTGCATACGTGGGTCCATCCCGGTGAATTTAACGCCGCGTTATTTAATATACTCGTGTCCTCGGGTGCATCCAGGAACACGGGAGGATATCCGCAAGCCGCGAAACGGCGTCGTTATTCCGTTGGGCACCGCAAGACATTTCGTCACGCGAATCGGCGAGCGGGCGCGGTGGGATTTCGCTCGGCGCCGATTTCCAACGCCGAGAGGAGGACTTTTTTCCCACTTTTTCTTGAGGAAGGGAATGGTCGGCCTCGAAGATGCGAAGGCCGGGAATTAAGCGAGGCGAGTGGGAACTATTGACCTCGATTTACCACACGTTCGCCGGAGGCGATTTGCTGATCCCCCTTCGCCTATTGCCGTTGCGAGTGATAATACATACCTATTGTCGTGTATGTACAGGGCTTATCACCGAGTAACCTCGACACGACTATCATTTCTTTCGACTCGTAGAGTGTCAAGTGTATGGGTGCAATTTTGGGGATCGGGTTCCCTTGTCAGTCTTTGGTGGAACGTGTAAAGAGAACGTTTTGGAGTAGAGTTGAGGTCCTACGGAAATTAATTCAGAAATTAATTACCTGGCTTGATGACTGAAATTTCCCACGGTTCGGGGCAAAATATTAATTTTTCTTCATCTCAAGTTAATGTTAAAAGAAAAGAAAGGAGGTGTCGCGACGTCTCTCGAGAATGAAAACTAGACGCAGAAATGAAATCCCGGCATCACTTATGCAGGTGAGAATTACCTGGCTCGATGACTGAAATTTCCCAAAGTTTGGGGCAAAGTATTAATTTTTCTTCATCTCAAGTTAATAATGTTAAAATAAAGGAAAGGAGGTGTCGCGACGTCTCTCGAGAATGAAAACTAGACGCAGAAATGAAATCCCGGCATCTCTTATGCAGGTGAGAATTACCTGGCTCGATGACTGAAATTTCCCAAGGTTCGGGACAAAATATTAATTTTTCTTCATCTCAAGTTAATGTTAAAAGAAAGGAATGTAAGTGTCGCGACGTCTCTCGAGAATGAAAACTAGACGCAGAAATGAAATCCCGGCATCACTTATGCAGGTGAGAATTACCTTGCTTGATGACTGAAATTTCCCACGGTTCGGGGCAAAGTATTAATTTTTCTTCATTTCAAATTAATAATGTAGAAAGAAATCAAAGGAAGTGTCGCGACGTTTCTCGAAAATGAAAACTAGATGCAGAAATGAAATCCCGGCATCACTTATGCAGGTGAGAATTACCTGGCTCGATGACTGAAATTTCCCAAGGCTCAGGACAAAATATTAATTTTTCTTCATCTCAAGTTAATGTTAAAAGAAGAGAAAGGAGATGTCACGACATCTCTCGAGAATGAAAACTAGATGCAGAAATTAAATCCCGGCATCACTTATGCAGGTGAGAATTACCTGGCTCGATGACTGAAATTTCCCAAGGTTCGGAACAAAATATTAATTTTTCTTCGTTTCAAATTAATAATGTTAAAAGAAAGGAAAGGAGGTGTCGCGACATTTCTCGAGCATGGAAACTAGACGTAGGTGTACAGGTGAGAATTATTACCTGTGCTCGCTCGAAAACGGCGCCAACAAGTGGCTCCTGAAATGGCGGGGGACAAACGACGAGACCTGTCCTACTTCCGTCGAAATCCCGTGGGAAAGCGGATACCGGGCATCGGTTTGAGCCAAGGATGGGCTGGCGAATTAATTGGCGGCAAAACCGAGCCCGACTTGCGATGGAGCATCAGTAATATTGTTATTTTTATAAAAAGGGCGAAAATCGTTACTCATATTCGACCTACTAAAATTATAAAATGTGCCCATAATTATGAAAGTGGTCTAAGTCATATATTTTTTGTTTCGAAATTACATTGAATTAATTTCGTTTGAAATAATATGGCGTGAAATAACTGATAAACTCATTTTTTTTTTTTTTTAATTTTGACTTAGACCACTTTCATAATTATGGGCACAAATGAAGGGTTGCTGATAAGTTACGATTATTTTAATCGGTGTACCGATGGCCTCTTGAAGTAATGAAATCAATGCGAGGAGTTGTTATTAAATTTCAATGTTAATTCACTTACAGGACTTCTCTTTGTATCCGTCGGACTAACAAAAATACCAAGTTACAAGTTTGAGGGGAAATTGGATAAATCTCACTTCCGGAATTCGTCGACACGTGCCAGAAAATGTAGAGAAGATGTAAAAGAGAGAAATAGGTAAGGGGATAACGCGAAAGGCAGATACGGTACGAGGAGAGTCGAATCGATATATCTCGAGATCGCGCCCTCCGACCTACCCCAACCCCGAGGTGGAGGTCTATCCACATGACCTCGAATTTCTATTCGTCTTGTATATTTTTTCCCCGCAAATTTTCTGGATAAATCGAGTGATAAGGGATGATAAGAACAATTTGTTGCTTCGACTAGACACCTGATGCGGTTGCCACGACCTCGCTATCGATCTCAAGAAATTTATCCTAGGCTTGGAAATGTTTCTCTCCCCGATTTTTCTGCATAAACCGGGCGATGATAAGATATGATAAGAAAAATTTGTTACATTGACCGGACATTTGGCGTAATGGTCATGTGGGCAATATCGGACGGCGATATATCGAGGCACATTATTTAGGGGTGGATTTACCCTCCGACCTACCCCAACCTCCGACCTCCATGGACACATGGGACCTTCCCACGGGTCACCACCTCTGCGTCTTGGTAGTAAGCGAAATTAGCTAAGTGGACGTTTGCATAAATCAAATTATGCTAATTACATTGATCCATCCTACCTCTATCTACCTGACCATGTAATAAATTTTTCTACGCATGACGCATCGCCAAAAATTTTAATATCATTGATAACTGGTCCAACTGCTATCTCCCTGTAATTTCCAAATTTTTTCCTGCTCTACCCGGTATCTAAATAAAATCCCTGGCCAATAAAAATTGCAAATCGGAATCTGGTCGAATTTAAATTAATTGTCAAAGGCGATAATTTTATTTTTATCCCTTATGTACGTACACGACCCTTTCGGATTTCTATATTCCTCATGTGAATTCATGGCGAATGAAGCGATCTCGCTAATTTAAAACTCCATAGACTGGGGTGGGATAAAAAATATATTTGACATTAAGGGGACATCCAATTAGCGTGCACTCGAATCGAACGAGGGTAGTTGGAGTACATCGAGGTACATAATTAGAGGAGGGTTTCTCGTTTCGATCTTCTCCACCCAATCGATAATCTTCCATGAACTCCGACGACCTTTTTATGGATCCTATATTCCACTTTATGGACGCGGATTTATTATGCATAGCATTAAAGTGGTGCTTTGCCGGAGACGTAAAAGAGGAAAGGCTGAATCGAACTCTAATTAGGAAATATTTCGCGAAAAGGGTTAATTACGATACTCCACTCGACATATGATTACAGAATGACAAAATGTCAGCCAATAGTGATTATTTATCTTCACCAAAAATTCCGAGATCGAGATATTAAAAAAATAATTGAGCGAGTCTGGATTTTTGCACATGATAATAAAATCCCACTGGCTAATTAATTAATATAACGCGGTACTGAAATTTCTGAAATATCATTTTAGTGTCATTTGATAATTGACTCAACATTGTCCCCGATGCAACTCGCCTGGTTTTGTTCTAACCTCCTGGAATAAAATTAGAGCGAATTATTGCGGGAATTCTGTCACAATGCACCGAGCGTTTCCGGGCGCGTTTAATCAAAATTGAATTAACGTTATTTCTATTCCGAGCCGTAGTAACATTTGAAGGATAACTCCATTACCGTTAATTACAGCAGAGATCCCTTCTCGATGATATTCCATTCCAAAGGCTTTATCGCAGGGTCGGGGAATAAAATTAGCGCGTTATCACCCGAAAACCCCTGACCGATATAAAAGCTTGACCGTCGCAGCATCCGAGTACGAATGAGCTTGAGGGGATTTCAGTAAACCGATTACCGGAATCCTGAAGTTGATTCTGCCAGTGGGAAAAAGTGCAGCCCAACGGAAGGGCAGATATCGATTCGTATCCGTAGATTTCGAGCTCCTTCGGGAATCCCCCCGAACTTTTTCTCGACCGCGATAACGAATTTAAAATCTCTACGGAGTCCTTATCAGACGATTTCCAACAATGGTTTATGAAACGTCGAAATATAATCCAGAATTTTATGGAAGGATTCGAAATTTCGATGCGACGTTATCAGGCAGGATTTAATTACCGGATAAAAAATTGGGATAAAGAAAAAGTCAGTAATAAACAGTGAGCAGTTAAAGATATTAAAAATGGAAGTGTTCCCAGGAACATTTTCCGAGATAAATTCCCAAAATTAATAAACGTCAATCCTTAGCCCTGAATAAATTCTCGTGGTAAAACATTCCTTCGGGATATCCTTGTCATGAATTCGCAAAATTAATAAATGCCGTGAAAAAAATCCTTGTATTGAAATCTGGAAATTCGGAATACGTGGGATGTGTCACGGGAGTTATGACGTTCGTTATCAAACGCGACGTTATCACGGCTGGGAGGGGGTGGGAATTAACGAATGAAATACACGTATCAAGAAAAAGTCAGTAATAAACAATGAACAGTTAAAGAAATTAGAAATGGAAGTGTTCCCAGGAATATTTTCCGAGATAAATTCCCAAAATTAATAAACGTCAATCCTTAGCCCTGAATAAATTATTGTGGTAAAACATTCCTTCGGGATATCCTTGTCATGAATTCGCAAAATTAATAAATGCCGTGAAAAAATCCTTGTATTAAAATCTGGAAATTCGGAATACGTGGGATATGGCGCCTGTTATCAAACGCGACGTTATCACGGCTGAGAGGGCCTCCGTGCATCAAGTCGAAGAGTCGGGGGTGGGAAATCATTCTTTCGGCTCATTTTTCCCCCCAGTCGCCCTCCGATAGTTCAATCCGAAGAAATGACGACCCATCGGAAATCTGGGTCTCGCCGATATTTTTAGAAGAGACGCGCGCGAAGTCGTCGAAGCGAGCGCTGATTGAAAGAGGAGGGGCCCGCTCAAACGACGGGCCGATATATATTCCCGGGTTCTTCCCGAAGGACTCGCACTCGGTTTTCCATCACCCTTCGGCGAGACGAACTGCCAGCAATCCCGCCGATAGGATCGGACGTGCTCGTCCAGGCTCCGCGTAATGGGGCCTCCATTTCCGAAATCGTTGTTTCCCACCAGAGAAACGAGAATTACGAAGGATAGGGACCGGAAACTGCGACCGGAACTTCCCGAATCTCGCGAATCAGCGAGAGGAAGAGAGAAGACACCACTCGAGGTCCAAGGAAGCGACGAATCTGCGGAAACGCGACTGCGCAGATATTTCAGATCGCTACGATTTACCGCCCCGCGTAGTCACGATTATGGATCGAAACGCGTAATTTAATGGGAGTAATTATGAGAATTTAAATCAATTACGTGACTTGGACCACTCGAGTAGCTAACGTTTGACAAGAGTAGCGTTAATAGAATTCATACACTTTTCGTAAGGGCAAAATCGAGATCAATACCTATTTTGGTCGTCTCTGTAGTTAGGATCCTTATGGAGGATCGGAAAGTGTAATTTAATGGGAGTAATTATGAGAATTTAAAACAATTACGTGACTTAGACCACTCGAGTAGCCAACATTTGACAAGAGTAGCGTTAATAGAATTCACGCACTTTTCGTAAGGGCAAAATCGAGATCGATGCCTATTTTGGTCGCCATTGTAATTAGCATCCTTATGGAGGATCGGAAAGCGTAATTTAATGGGAGTAATGATGAGGATTTAAATCAATTACGTGACTTAGACCACTCGAGTAGCCAACATTTGACAAGAGTAGCGTTAATAGAATTCACGCACTTTTCGTAAGGGCAAAATCGAGATCGATACCTATTTTGGTCGCCATTGTAATTAGGATCCTTATGGAGGATCGGAACGCGTAACTTTATGGGAGTAATTATGAGAATTTAAATCAATTACGTGACTTAGACCACTCGAGTAGCCAACATTTGACAAGAGTAGGGTTAACAGAATTCACGCACTTTTCGTAAGGGCAAAATCGAGATCGATACCTATTTTGGTCGCCATTGTAATTAGGATCCTTATGGAGGTCCATTGATCAGTTTTGAGAACCACGTGGGAAAATTAAGGTAAAAACGTATCTCGGGATTCGGTCCAGGGTGGTTTTCCCGGGGGTTCTTTAATACGTCATTACGACGTCTCGATGTTCCCCGAGGGAACCTCGTAATCCGAAGCTGTCCGCGTTGTCGGGATTAATTTACGCGATAACCTCGCCCTCTTTCCGTGGATTGTGCGCCGTTTATGCGAAGCGCCGGAAAGAATTGATAAAGTCGCCGAGGGTGCAAGTCTCTTTCGAGTCTTCTTCCTTTTATGCTCCTGAAGTCGTCCTCGTGCGTGTCCACTCGACGTCGCGGCCATGTTCACTCCAATTCCCTCGCGCCCTTGAGTTTTCCTTTTCAACCCCTGTCTAGAGGCAATCCCTGAATCGGGGTGCACCACGCCCACCTGGACGAGGACCTTGTGCAACTCGCCGTAAAGAAAAACAGGGGACGTTTCCTATTTTTCTTTTTTATTTCGCTCCTCTCGAGGACCCTCGCATAAACTCGAAGAAAAGCGGAGGCGCGGAGTACGGGGTGAGTTTTTGAATTTCCTCGGATTTTTTAAAGCGTGATATCCAGATTATTATACGTGTGGAACAAGGGGGATCCAAATAGGACCCCATGCAAGTCCCCTTAAAAAAAAAAAATGGATACGTTTCAGTTCGGAGTAAAGTCTCATAAGGGAGACTCCTTAGACACCACTCTCATGTCGCCTTAAGAGAGGCACTTTCAACCCCCGCTCTTTGGATTTAAGTCTACGCGTGTAAGAATTCAATAAACATCGAAGGGTGGAGCGGCAGTCGATAAATCATCGGGAAAAGGCCACCCCGTAACGCGCGGCCACCCACCGCCACCCACCGCCACCCACCGCCACCCACTTCCACCCACCTCCACCTGTTTCCACGCACCTAGTTTCACCCATTTCCACCCACTCCCACCCACCACACGACGCACGCGCCGCGTTACAGCTTTACGACCGGGACAGTCGTTCGACCATTCTCTCTCCTTGCGCGCTGCACCTTGCTGCAAGCGATGCAAGGATCGCAGAGGGGGGGTGCAGCACGCGCTGCAGTGCGCTGCACCGCGGAAACATGCCACTGCGGCAGCTTACGTCTTCTCCTTGGTACCCGGGTTATTACGTGGATTTACGCACTGCTCCTTCGCGTTAATCTCCCAGCGAGCGGAGTGCGCTTCGGCGTGCTGCAGTTCGCTGCAGCGCGCTTCGACCGAGCCGGAGTTACGGCGCGGACACACCCCGAAGCGGCCACCTCGTCCGTCTCACACCCTCGGGAGCCTTTAAATTAGTCCTCCAGGGGATGGAAATTTCCCGGAGGACTCGAGTGGTCCCGAGTGCCAGGACGAACCGACTCGGGGGAATTAACCCTCGGGATTAAAATCGGGGGTGTTTTCGAGGGACCGATGCAGATTAGAGGGGCGCATCGCGGGGCTCTAGGGGTGCATCCGAAGGATTCATTTCTTTCCCTCGAGATGCAGATTAGAGAGGCGTACGATAGTTGGGGTGCATCCGGAAGATCTTTTTTTTGTTCTTTTTTAAGGCGCAGAGAGTTTAGGGGTGCATCCGGAAGATTTTTTTTTGTTCTTTTTTAAGGCGCAGATAGTTTAGGGGTGTATCCGGAAGATCTTTTTTTTTATTCTTTTTTAAGGTGCAGAGAGTTTAGGGGTGCATCCGGAAGATCTTTTTTTTGTTCTTTTTTAAGGCGCAGATAGTTTAGAGGTGCATCCGGAAGATCTTTTTTTTATTCTTTTTTAATGCAGAGAGTTTAGGGGTGCATCCGGAAGATCTTTTTTTAATTCTTTTTTAATGCAGAGAGTTTAGGGGTGTATCCGGAAGATCTTTTTTTTTATTCTTTTTTAAGGTGCAGAGAGTTTAGGGGTGCATCCGGAAGATCTTTTTTTTATTCTTTTTTAATGCAGAGAGTTTAGGGGTGTATCCCGAGGACTGTTTCTTTTTTTTTGTTCAGGAGGGAAAATCGAAGATCCCGCGTAAGGGGAACGTGGCGTCCGGTTGCACGTCCCGAGGGATAATCCCATTTTACGCGATAGCGCGGAACCACCCCCAGGGGGTGGGAAGAAGAATTAGTCGCGAGCACGGGCTTCGACGCTTAATTCACACCGGCTTCCGGGGGGAGACAAATGTAGCCGGAAATTTATCCCGGGGGAGGATAATTTCGTTTGCTCCTCCTTGGTGTCTTATTGCTATGGCGAGTCCTCCCTTAGCGCGGTTCATTCTAGCCCCTGAAGAGCACTACACGTGGCGGCCACTTCCACCCCTCGTCTTGACGGATGACGTGACTAATTTATATCAACAATGCCTGCGTTATTATTTTACGTATTTGTCCCCATGAAACAAAATTTCCTTGGGAACATCCAACTATCTAAGCGAGGTCCGTTCTCACCCCCTAAGAAGCAGTACTCGTGGCGACCATTTCCATCCCCTTGACTCGACATATAATGCAATTAATTTACATTAACAATTCCTGCGGGTTAACCATGATCCGATAAGCCGCAACATGCGATAAGGGGTGGATAAATGCAAAGTCAAAAAATTAGGAAGAATTCAACTTTTCATATCATTTCTGAAGACTAGGGGATGTATATTGTATACATTTAATAATAATATTATATATCGGAATATATATTCCGCAAGGGTGTAGATACAAGGTATCAGTGAAAATCGCTGGGAATATTGATAAAATCGATCGGGTGGAGGAACGCATCCACCGATATGAGGAATTCCGAAATAGAATTCCTTGGCGATGATATTGGAAGTACACCATGGGAACGCGAAAATGAGATCGCGAAGGGGCGACTCGCAAGAATCGCGCGAGTGGAGGGAAAATTTGAATTCCCACCTGACGCGTCGGAAAATCCGCGACGTTTTGTTTCTTTATCTCGGGCTTCCCCGTTCTCGAATATAAGTCAACTTTTTTTTCCGCATCGTATTTCGACCACTAGTAACTCGAAAGTAATTGAAAATAATTGGAAATAGTTCATTGGATAGAATTGAAAAAAAATTAATATAGATACGCTGCCGCGAAACGTCAAATGTCTATACTCGAGTAAAGAAATCGGGGAAACAAAATGGCCGACGATTTTTGATCGGCTCTTTGTTCGATGCATCCTGAGGGGGGGAATGTTCCCAGAGGAATGAGAAACGGCGGAGTTCGGGGGAAATAAAAATATCCTTCACGGGGGAGGGAAAAATGGACGGAAGCTGGGAAATAAGTTATCGCCGAATTTCTCTCGTTGGGCAATTTCACGGGATTCGCGTCGCCGATGTACGAGTAATCGGGCGTCGCATCCGCCGAAATTTATCGGCCGCGTAAATCCACCGCGACGAGCAAATGAGTATAAACACTCGTTTCGGAATCGGCGAAAGGGAGAAAATTTACGAGGAAATTAAATCAATCGGTCTCTCACGTGACACAGATCGCAATCCCTTTGCCGAATTTCGGAAAGCGGGTACAAGTCACTTTCAATTAATCCGTCGAATTGGGCAAGTAATTAGCGAAAATCTTAATTAAACCAGGGGAGCCGAAATGCCGATTCTCAAATCTCATGAAATTACCAAGGGAATTATTTTAGTGAATCCAGGTAAATCGGTGAAGATTTGATCTGTCGAGAGAAAAAAAAAGACGTACCTGGTTGGAGTCAGCGATTTCAATGCCGGTCGCCATTTTGGTCAAGAAATATCCTTGTAAGACCAAATCCCCACTTTTCCCGAGTTTCCTGCAGGATCTCCGATGTCACCGAATCGATCTCTCGATCGTGCCCTCGTTCTGTCCACTGGGACTAAGCAATCGATCGGTTCCGATATCGATTGCTCTGCACATTCGGGCATGGATCCATTGTACTTTCGATCGGGAGGAATCGCCGTGGTCTTCGATTATCAATTAATGACTCGATTATTTCCAATATAGGCTGGAAAATCGGGTGAATCGCTGATCAGGATAGGCAGATTCCGCCAATCAATAGATCGATGACTGCTGTATCTGCAAAGGGACCAACGAAGGTGTTCATTGAACTGAGCGCAATGAAAGATTGCTCCAATTGCAGCTTCCGAAGAGAGAAAAGATTAGAGACGAAGAAAAGAGAGAAACGACCCCAAATCATTTTCCAATCGCTACTATCGGTATTTGTTAATTTAATCGAACCGTAAATAGCCCGGCCTCTCCTCCTGGATTTTTCATTTTCGCAAAATTGAGGAAAAACCATTTTTTTTTCATATTTAAGGACATTTGTACGTGCGGTTCGGTTTTGGACAGTTGGAAAAATTGAAGATCGGCGATCAACTATTTCCAATTGGTTTCCCTCGGATCTGGATCTATCGACATTACGTGCTAAATTATAAATCGATATCTCAATTTGCATCCGTGTCAAGTGCAGACTTGGAAGGTCCAGTTGGTCTGAAAATTCAGGAAAAATCGGGAAAAATCAAGGCAGATCCCCGCAAAATGGGAGGAAAAACCATTTTTTTTTCATATTTAAGGACATTTGTACGTGCGGTTCGGTTTTGGACAGTTGGAAAAATTGAAGATCGGCGATCAACTATTTCCAATTGGTTTCCCTCGGATCTGGATCTATCGACATTACGTGCTAAATTATAAATCGATATCTCAATTTGCATCCGTGTCAGGTGCAGACTCGGAAGGTCCAGTTGGTCTGAAAATTCAGGAAAAATCGGGAAAAATCAAGGCAGATCCCCTTCCGCGTGGATGGTCGATCGGAATAATCAATTTTCACATTGAACCAGACTTGTGGAAATGCGTATTTGATTTCGAACGAAACATCTAATAAAAAATGACATTTAAATCTTCAATTGGAAAATGGCTGTATTTATTTTCTGAGGAAATTTCCATTACCAGAATTCACTTCGATGAACTTTTATTTTTGGGTCTATCTTCGGCGATAAAAACGAGGTACAATTGAGGTAAATCAAAGAGTCATTTTTTAATACGGACTGATTTTCCGGAAACTTTTCGCGAAATGGGAGGGATGATTTTCACCCCTTTCTCGATTCGGGGGGAAACCCTTCCGAGGAAAGGGTCTCGAGAACTTTTTCGCGTAAGTCATCCGGTGAAGTGCATTTGCCATTTCTCAAGTCCTTGCATCGTCCTCTTGCGTCTCCGAGCATCTTTGTCACTTTCTGCCCTTTTTCCCCTTTTGTTCCTTCCGACCCTTTCCCGAGGGACTCTCCAGACCGACACAAATTGCACACCGGCGACATTTGGCTCCGGCTCAAAAAGTGCATCCGAATTTCTTCCGGCGCCCCTACTTCGACAACTTCACCGAGACTTCAGGGTTCTATCGAGACAAGACAGTCGAATGAAATTTCAAATTCAACATTACAAGAAGTCTCCACTAATCCCCGAAGAAATTTCCCCAGTAGAAATAAATTGGCGAGGCATCGATGCTCGAGCTCCCAAAACCTGGAATTAAGGTGAAGTAAAACACGTCGAGGAACTTGATCAACGTCGATAAAGAAGATTCTTCTAAATGCCTACGTCGCCGACATTCGTTTTTATATTGACAGCTGGGTCGAATTACATTGAATATTGTACCAAATGGCATACTACACCTGTCGTTTTCGTGCAATAAATATCAAGAAATCGAAGTAAAACTCCAGAAATCCTCTGGATTCAAGCTTTCTGGGGCCCTAATTGACTGCAGAGGGACCCCCTGCGCCATCTGTGATTTCCAGGTCAATTAAATTTTCACTCCGAGACCTCGTATTACCATCGTTTTAGCATAGAAGCGCATACAACACTTTTTTCCCCTTATCCCGTTCAAATGCGAGTTTATCGATTACCAGAGTGTTCTAAATTCTCGTACAATTGTCCTGACCCTTTCGATTCTCATATCAGAGCCTTTGATAATTTTATATCGATCGACATATGAGAGCTCGACGTCATTTTGGTTCTGGTCTGGGCTGAGTTAAAAAATTTTCTTAAAAAATCCAAATTTTCAATCAGTGTCAGGACAATTCTTAGATGATCAGGTGTGTCAAAGTTTCGGACAGTTTGGTCCAATGCCCTTAAAAAAAAGTGTGGTATTCGTATCGACTGATTTGAAGGGTGTTTCACTCCACCTTAAAAAGCACAACGAATCGGCGCCGGTGCAATTAATTGAAATAAAATTGAATTCCGTGAAATTGGACCCGGGAATCCAATTAAATTGTATTTGATACGAACCCATGGGAGGTGGCCCACCGTCATTCGGTTACCTAATCGACTCGCATGGGATCCGATCAGCCCGAAATGTACGGCGGGACTAAATCTTGCCAAATTGCGAATCGAGTTAATTATGACGTATAAACCGAGTCCCGAATTTCCTTTGATTTGGAAATAGGTCGGAGGAAATTAGGATGAATCAGACTCGACCGGAAAAGCTGGAAGTCCGACGGGGCGCAATTTCGGGATAATAAATCCTGGTTAGGCTGGCCGGACTGTCGCCGTCCTAACCGGATTTCCTCGTGGAAACCCACCCTGACGCACTCTGCGGTTATCAGGGGGTGAGGCGGGTCGGATAAGGGGATGGAAAAGGAAAATCGTTCAACGGCCCGAGACAAATCTGCTGTCGGACGTATATCGGGCTTCGGGAGATTCTTTTCACAGGTGGGGCACCATCCGGGTGCCGCGGGTTCTCACGTGGAAGATGTGTTATCGTGTTCCATCGCCGTGAACGGGGATGAACCCTGAAGAGGGAACTGGGTTCGACGAGGAAATTCGACGGCGATCAGGGTCGCGTCTTAATCGGCTCCCAAGTGTGGGCTTATCACGAGTCTTGAGATTATGGACAGGGGTACGTTATCATGGGTCCTCAGGGTACACTTCAGGGTGCTAGGGATCTGGAGATGTCGAGAGATTTTGTAGAACTTTTCGAAGAGCTCTTGAAGGTTTTTCTACAATTTTGGAAAATATTTTCGAGCTTTTTAGCCTCGAAGAAACCCTGAAAAAGGAACTGGGTTCAATGACAAAAATTCGACGGCGATCAGGGTCGCGTCTTAATCGGCTCCCAAGTGTGGGCTTATCTCGAGGCTAGAGATTATGGACAGGGGTACGTTATCATGGGTCCTCAGGGTACTCTTCAGGGTGCTGGGGATCTGGAGATGTCAAGAACCCTCTCGAGAGATTTTGCAGAATCTTCCGAAGAGCTCTTGAAGGTTTTTCTACAATTTTCTTCGAGCTTTTTAGCCTCGAAGAAACCCTGAAGAGGGAATTGGGTTCAACGAGAAAAATTCGACGGCGATCAGGGTCTTCAGGGTCGTGTCTTAATCGGCTCCCAAATGTGAGTTTATCTCGACTCCACCGATCCTGGATATGGGAACGTCTTTACGGTTCTTCCGGGAGCTCTTCATGGTGTACGTGATCCCTTAATCTCTCGTGAGATTTTGAAAAATGTCGAAAAATCTCCAGGTCTTTTTTTCCGAATTTTCTGCTGGAGGAAGATGGTTAAATGAATATGAAATTAAAAGAAGGGCGGTTTCGCCCTTCTTCGATTTGAGGGACCGACACCCTGAAATAAACCCTGACATTGAAATTCAAGATCGAGGCTAGAAATTTCTGAATATTGTCAAAAAGCTGAATGCTGCGACAGGGGGGAATCAGTCAATCGGGAGTATTACACGAAGGGTGGTTTAATTATCAGACTCTTAGGATCGATCCCCCGCCTCAAGAATCCAGGGGTGTTCACCCCCGAAAATGTCTCGTCTTAATCCTCCCTTGTACGTAACCCCTTTCCAAGCCCATCGATTCCTGGAGTTACTTTAGCAGGGGTGGCACTTGGCTCCCTGACAACCCCCTGCCTCCCCCTCGGGATCGCGGGATAAAAATGACGCTCCTGTCCCCACCCTCTATTATCTCTGGACCCGTACCAACTTTTAACTAGCGCAAAACAAGGACCGTTTGGCACGTACTTGCCGCTGCATAATTCCTGGACTCGGCCCGCAAAATTCCTGGAAATTGATTGCCCCCTCCAAATCACGGCACACCGACGACCCCCCGTGGGGGCAAGCCCCCCGGAATGGAAAAACTCCGGGGGAGGTTATTCCGCAACCCCCTGAGACCTCCCCAACTTTTGGAAGAACCTATTTCCGACACTTTCGGCATTTCCCCGGTGGCGCACCCCCGACTTTTACGAACCCCCCCAGTGGACCCGATTATTACAGTACCCCACACAGATTTGGCACTAGAAATTACCCCCTACCCGGGTTTTCTCCACCCCCCAAGAAAGTTTCCAAAATTCCGCGGAAAATTCCTGGAATTCTTGATAATATTCGTAGCCAGGATTTTGCTACATTTACACAGGAATATCCCTCGGGGAATTTGAACGTCGTTATCGCAGTTAAAGGAAATTACGAGAAAACCACCTCGTATAGATATTTCAGGAATTATTCTATATTATTAAAATAATAATAATAAATCATCGGAAGTACTTCCTGATATTGTATATGGTTTTGATATAGGCATTGAAGAAAGTGATAAAATTAATTTCTAAGGGGAGTAAGTACGGTATTCTTGGATTTATTAATTTTTATCCAGCTTTGGGAATTTTTTCAGCGGCTTTAAGGTCGTGCCGGAGTTAGCGAGCGTTATTCCGAGGATTTCCCGGTGATTGCTGGTCGACTTTGTTTTTAGTAATTGCTGGAAATTCGCCGCGCATTACGCGCGAGAGGCTGTTACAGAGCTTACGGTTTTCGAGTATTATTTTCCCAGGGGCGCACAACTGGATATCGCGAATGAAATCCGCACACAAAATGCCTGAAGTTCTGCGGAAACGCGCGCGGCGGACATGTTGATCCAATTGGAAAGTTTTCCGCGGCATTTGTGTCGGCCAACTTGCCGCGCGTGAAAACTGGATCCGCCATTTTTCATCTTTCTTCGCCATGGAGAGAAAATTCACGCAAAAGGGTAATAAGTGTAATAACCGCGACGGTAACGAGAAACTACGTGGGGGCGGAAAAAAAATTAAAAAAGCACCCTTCTTCGATTTTTCCAAACAATTGCGTCGACTTTTCCGCGAGGTCGAAAATGACCCGCGTAGATGAGATTTTCCAATTAAAAACCGCATCGCTCTTATTTCAACATTATTCCAGAGGTGACCGGAAAAGATAGAAATGAGTACTTTCTTATCAATATCCTAATTAGGCAGGGTTTTTACTTTTTTTCATAAATTTCAGAACGTTGATCTTTCCAAGCCAAGATTTTGACATTTTTCCAGGCATGATCGAAAATGATATAAATTAATATTTTCTGATAAATCCAGTAATCAGGGAGGATTTTAATATTTTTATGAATCAAAGAATAAAATTAATCCCTACTTTCCTTCATGTTTATAGTTTCATTATTTTTTTTTTTACTGGCGTGTGAGGGAAAGAAATTGCTGAAAAATGTCGAGTGGATTATCAAAATAATCCGCATTTTTCCGCGCGTATAGAAATTAATTTTGGAACGAATTTAAAAAAAGAAAGAAAGAGAAAAAGTAATTTCCCTTCGATCGAAGCGATGCGTCCGGGACGAGAAATATCTTTCCGCAGGCGGGCGGCGCGTGCTTGTCCGTGCAAACCCGCGCCCCCGCATGCGGCCGAAACGCGCATGCTTTTTGTTCTCATGCGGGTCAGCGAAACTTCGGAAAACGTTTCGGCAAATTGCGGGCCCGACGTAAACGCGCGCAATTCTTCGGTCGGCCGACAATTTAATCCTCTCCGATTCGCCGACTCTCCCGGCCGCATGGGGAGGAACACCCCGCAACCGGAAACGCGTCCCGCAAACCCGGGACGCGCCGGAAATGACGTAAACAGTGCTCCCCGAGTCAATCCCCCCCTATTGATGACTCTTTAACCCTGCCAGGAGGAATTTTTAAGTATTTTAGGGGGAGGAAATTTAGAATAATCAAGAATTTTTCTTTATAAAAAGAGATTTTATAGTCGTTAGAAATTTTAGAACAATCGGCAATTCTTTAAACAATTGGGCACTTTAAAGTCACGCGGAACTTCGGAGCAATCATGAAATTTTCTAGCAGTTAAGGTGAAGTGAAACACGTCGAGGAACTTGATCGACGTCGATGAAGAAGATTTTTCTAAATGCCTACGTTGCCGACGTTCGGTTTTATATTGACAGCTGGGTCGAATTACATTGGGTATTGTACCAAATGGCATACTACACCTGACGCTTTCGTATAATAATTATAAAGAAATCGAAGTAAAACTCCAGAAATCCTCTGGATTCGTGCCTTTTGGGGCCCTAATTGACTGCAGAGGGACCCCTGCGCCATCTGTGATTTCCAGGTCAATTAAATTATCACCCCGAGACCTCGTATTACCATCGTTTTAGCATAGAAGCGCATACAACACTTTTTTTGACTTTATCCCGTTCAAATGCGAGTTTATCGACTACCAGAGTGTTCTAAATTCTCGTAAAATTGTCCTGACCCGTTTCGATTCTCATATCAGAGCCTTCGATAACTGTATATTGATCGAAATATGAGAGCTCGACGCCATTTTGGTTCTGGTCTGGGCTGAGTTAAAAAATTTTGTCCAAAAATCCAAATTTTGAATGTGTCAGGACAATTCTTAGATGATCAGGTGTGTCAAAGTTTCGGACAGTTTGATCTAATACTCTTAAAAAAAATTGTATTCGAATCGACTGATTTGAAGGGGGTTTCACTTCTCCTTAAATGGCGGATAACTTCAAATTTTTCTTGAAATAAATTGTTGGAGAGATTCGTGGTCAATTTTAAAGCGAATTTCGAGTTTAAGGGAGGGTCCGGTAAGGGCGGAAATCGAAATCAGTGGATGTTGGAGCGATATCGAGCGATATCGAGCGATATCCGATATCCGGCAATCGGGCGATCCAGAGCAGCCCAGAGCGCAAACCGCAGGGGTGGAATCCCGGGTCGACAGCTCACCCCGAGGAGATAGATAAGGAGCTTCCAGGGGGTCGAAGGGGGTGAGCTCGATCGAGGATTCTACGGCGGCGCCACCCAAAATCTACCACCCCTCGGGGACAGCCGGAGCTTTACCTGTCGAGTCGAGCCCTGTATTTCACCCTCCGAATGCACGCACGGGGTAGTACCGGACGTTAAGGGCTATCGCCATCCCCCGTTCTTTATCAGCCCCTTCCTCGGGGTGTCGGCGGGCGAACGAGCCCCATAAACCTCCCCCTTCCGGCCCTGCACCTTAGGGGTGACTTTTACGCCGAGACCCTGACCCAGTTCACCCTTTCGAATTTTATTTTATCGAGGGAGGGTGCCGAATTCCCGGGGATTCATCTTCGGCCTCGTCTTCGGATCCTTGCCAAGGTGTCCGAAGATCTTGGGGTGAGTTACGGCACGGAACCCCCGCTAACTTTGCCGGGGGGGGTTTTAATCGGCGCTGATTTGTCGCCTTCGCGTCTTCACCCCTAACGAGAGGAATCTTTGGGGTAGTCTCGAAAAGTTGATAAAGAGATCCATCCCCAAGTTTGGGGGAAAACAGATCGATTGCAATCTCGGGAACGTTAATTCGAACGTTAATCAAACAGAAGGTGGGTAGTATATATATTAACAATTGCACCGATTTTCTTTATCAACCCGTTTTATCGAAAATTTCGGAATTCTCATATCAATTTGAATTTTCATATAAAAACGTAGATGAATATAAAAAGACACTCTAATGAGTTCTTTCGAGCGTGTATGCGTTTTATCTGGCCTTGTTTCGGGTGTTTTGTTTATTTCGCAATTGCCACGATTTTCTTTATCAACCTCCGTTTAATCGAAAATTTCGGAATTCTCATATTAATTTGGAATTTTAAATAAAAACGTAGATGAATATAAAAAGACACTCTAATGAGTTCTTTCGTACGTGTATGCGTTTTATCTGGCCTTGTTTCGGGTGTTTTGTTTATTTCGCAATTGCCACGATTTTCTTTATCAACCTCCGTTTTATCGAAAATTTCGGAATTCTCATATTAATTTGGAATTTCAGATAAAAACGTAGATGAATATAAAAAGACACTCTAATGAGTTCTTTCGTGCGTGTATGCGTTTTATCTGGCCTTGTTTCGGGTGTTTTGTTTATTTCGCAATTGCACCGATTTTTTTTATCAACCCGTTTTATCAAAAATTTCGGAATTCTCATATTAATTTGGAATTTCAGATAAAAACGTAGATGAATATAAAAAGACACTCTAATGAGTTCTTTCGTGTGTGTATGCGTTTTATCTGGCCTTGTTTCGGGTGTTTTGTTTATTTCGTAATTGCACCGATTTTCTTTATCAACCCGTTTAATCGAAAATTTCGGAATTCTCATATTAATTTGGAATTTCAGATAAAAACGTAGATGAATATAAAAAGACACTCTAATGAGTTCTTTCGTGCGTGTATGCGTTTTATCTGGCCTTGTTTCGGGTGTTTTGTTTATTTCGCGTATTCTGATAAACAGGGGGTGGGACAGGGATGTCGCGGTGGAAATTATCGGAAAATCTATCTCGCAGGACTCGAAGGGGTGCATGGATGACCAGATACGCTCGCTGCAACTGCAGGCGCCCGGATTTCCGGTGCGGCGTTTCCGGACCGGACCGGCCGGGGTAAGTTTCAGGGGAAGGAGGAGACCATCCCCTTCCAACCCGGTCCTCTCTTGGTAGCGGAAACCGGGGGAGCATATCGCGAACGATATCCACTCGCCGAACTTCAAATTTCTTTATCTTAACAATTTGTGCTCTTTATGTCCTAATTATGTGCTACATTCGCAAATTTTGTGCTAACTCGGTTTTTGGAAAAAAATTCAATTTTTCTAGGTGCGTAAAGTTGGCACCCCCACCTTTACAAAATTCAAATTTCTTTGTCTTAACATTTTGTGCTCTTTGTGTGCTAATTATGTGCTACATTCGCAAATTTTGTGCTAGCTCGGTTTTTGGAAAAAAATTCAATTTTTCTAGGTGCGTAAAGCTGGCTCAAACTCTCAAGGAAACGTTTCGCCACCTCAATAAGTGATGTCTATAATCAATATATTTAATGTGGAATTTTATCGAAGGGGTGGTATTGTTTAAAAAATCTTTCAAAGAAATTCTGGGGGAGGCAAGGGTCGCCTGAAAATCCATGGGCACTAAACGGGTCCGGGGTGAATTCTGCTTTCACCCCTCCTCTTAAATGGGGCTTCTCGCGCGAAATCTCCGCAGGGGGCGAACTCGCCTGGGGGTGGTCGGGGTCGTCGTTTCGCCTCCCTTTGACGACCGCTAATCCGACCGAGTGGTATCGCGATTTCGGCGAATTGGTAGTCGGCCAATAACCGGCCCGGCAATTTAAAGTTCGACCGCAGTTTGGAATTAATGCCCACGTCCCGGTGGAGGCCCGGAAGGGTAGCGTTTAAGGGCTCTTCGGCATTAAGGGGTGGCGACTCCGCCGATTCGCCCGAGAGACGACCGGTCGACTGATTGTCAGTAAATGAAAATGACTTTTTATCCCTGGGGGAGATACCGGGAAATCGCAACTCATCTCTCTTGATGACTTTTCCCACTCAGCGTTGATTTCTCTTTTTTTAATGATCTTTCCATCGATGGGGTAGTTTCATCCCCGATTTTTTCTCGATGGAGGTATCACCGAGTCCTAGCCGAAATTTTGAAATCGCGACTCATCTCTCTTGATGACTTTTCCCACTCAGCGTTGATTTCTCTTTTTTTAATGATCTTTTCATCGATGGGGTAGTTTCATCCCCGATTTTTTCTCGATGGAGGTATCACCGAGTCCTAGCCGAAATTTTGAAATTTTCAAGTGTCTTATTCGAATCGATTGATTTGAGGGGATATTTTCCTTTAATAACATTCCCGGAAGAAAGCAAGGGTTGAATCGTCCCCGAGTTACTTCCGGTGTGCGTCTGGCTCGTCGGCGAGGGCCTCTAAAATTCCTTTTACCGGCCGAGAACGACCCGGAAGAAGGCTTAAACTCGGAGACGAGTGGTGCTCTTATCCCGGACAGGGTCTTAAAGGCGATACGAGAGCGGTTCCCGAGGGAGGGCGACGTCACTTCCGCCGAGGCAAGGAAACAGCGCCGGGGGCGCGAGTCTTCCGGAAGTTGGTGCACGCCGCTTCCGGACTTCCGGAGACGCGCGGTGGAACTCGGGGCTCGATTCCCGAGAGAATCGAATTTGCGCTCCGGGCTCCCGGAAACGCGGGAAGCCCTCCCGCGACGTGGAGTAACCTCGACTTCCGGTCTGAAGCTCCTCCCGGAAGAGCCTCAAAAAAGGAACGTTTCTATGACGCGTATTTTGCGGTTGTGTCGGAAAAAAAAAACATTCATGCGACTGAAAAATGACATCGATGCTGGGAATTATTCTATAATAGATTTGATAACTGGTCACAAACTGATAATCAACAAAAAAATAATAAATTTTTAATCGGCATGGGGGGAAAGTGTGAAAAAAAGTAAAAAGTGAAGGTGGGCGTTATCTCGTATTTATCTAAACCACATAAGATGGAGACGGTATATTTTACAAACTTTTCAATTATTGCATTGCAATAATTCTGAAACGTTTACATCATTTAGGAATTAAACTAAATCCGTCATATCCATCGCTCGAATGTCACAATGGTTTCAATATCAGGAATTATTAAATACGGTCGAGGAAAATTTGACAAGATGCAATAAGAACAAAAAAAAGGTAAGATGGAACACCTGCACCATCTCAAATATTTCCAGATACTTTGGCTGGAAATGACGTCGAAGATACATTAAACTAATTTCTAAATTATTAGGTATGTATTTTGTGATTTTACCCATTTTTTGCCGTTTAGCAATTCCCTTTATCTGGAGGATTTAAGAATTTCCCCAAGTGTCCGAAACTAACCGGCGACAATTTTTATTTCTTAGTAACTTAGTAAATGGTTTCAATATCAGGAATTATTAAATACGGTCGAGGAAAATTTGACAAGATGCAATAAGAACAAAAAAAAGGTAAGATGGAACACCTGCACCATCTCAAATATTTCCAGATACTTTGGCTGGAAATGACGTCGAAGATACATTAAACTAATTTCTAAATTATTAGGTATGTATTTTGTGATTTTACCCATTTTTTGCCGTTTAGCAATTCCCTTTATCTGGAGGATTTAAGGATTTCCCCAAGTGTCCGAAACTAACCGGCGACAATTTTTATTTCTCGTTAAGGATGCCGCAATCCTCGCGGGGGACTTTCTCGGCATCTCGCGAGCGCAACCAGAGCTGATAAGGATTGCACCCGCGGATGGCTCCACCCTTATCTTAGCCGCGCATCTTCCCCTCGTATACCCACTCGTATTACCCAGTCGTTCCGGAAAGTGCTTCCCCCCGGGCTTCGGGGCTGAAACGTAAAACTTTATTCTCGGCATAAACCGGCTGCTGTGGATAATTGCCGCTGATGCGTCCGCACCTTTTCCACGGCCCCCCGCGAAGCTCCGCGCTAAGGGTGGAATCATCCCCGTTGATGGTCGACGACTCGGCCGATGGAGTCCGCCATTGTTTCTTCCCCCTATCCCGTCCAAAGAATAGTGCCCAGAAATATTGCGCACCCCCATCCTCCCAAGGTTCCACCCTGAAATGTTCCGCCAACCCCCAGCGGCCATCTTGAAAAACGCGCGCAATTACCTCGCGATTATCCGTAATCGGGCTCGAGGCACTTTTTAACGAGATGTCGCGCGTGTCTCGTTGCTACAGATTATAGCGTTTCAAATTTTTCTCCTATCACCCCCTTTGTGGGGTTTTATTAGAGTTGACCTCCTGTATCTGGATGATATTACGAATTGATAAGCTCTGTCAGAAATGTCATATATCATGTTATAGAGGACTAAAATGTCATATATCATGTTATAGAGGACTAAAATATAAGGGGCACGTGTTTTTTTTAATCGGCGAATAAACAGTTTTAGGGGGTGAAATCAGGCTTCAAGGTTGGCCGTGCAAGGGGGTGAGTTGGTTGTTTCATATAGAAGCACTCGACCGATTTTCATGAAACAACCGTCAAAATGTAGGGAATGAAGAATTATGAAACATGCATTTGGAATTTTTCGACAAAATTCATTTTTAAGGGGTGAGCCACCCCTTACGCGAGCAGTAATTGCTCTATCCAAATGAAACTTGGATAATTTATAGACCAGAACAATACAAGAAAAATCCGAAAAAATTGGTGAGAAATAATTCTATTGTTATTTCGAAATGTTATACTTTTTACGTGAAGTCTCTTGAATATTTTTGGCACGAAAGAGAAGGCTGATAAAAGTTTCTAGGTAATGACTGTAATTTCCCGTAGAGGATTTTCCAGTCTTTGGGGGGTCTTTAATTTGAAATTTCCCCGCTTTTCTTTATCGGTGGAAGGGAGGCGATCTCGTAAGAAGGTGCCTGGCTTTGTTGGTCGTCACAGGTGGAGGAGTGCGTCCGTAATAAATGCGAGACACCCTCTAGGGTTCGTAGGTTGTGCACCTAACGCGTATGCAGATCAGGGAAGTTTACAGCGCAGCCTCCGAGAGGAGCCTTGCACCTTCCCTAATTTTATCGAGGACGACACGCAAACATTTCATTATCGTTAAAAGCGCCTCACGTCTCGAGGGTTTATCCGATAAAATCTCCAGGATTATGGGGGGATTATTATTAACGCATCCCGAGCGACACTACCGAAACCTACGAGACCTGGTTTAACCCTTTCAATTATCTTTGAAATTAATTAATACACGAGTTCACTTCACGTCCTTCCCCTGTATTATAAATATAAATTAGAAAGAAAGTTAGCTATGATAATGATTTATTATATATTAAATTATTACCAATAATTATGTGGAAATTTTATACCTTCGGTCGCATTTCATATTTTTCACTATCAAGGATTTGTTTAAATCCTTATCCACTCTCGAGACAATTTCAAGGGACTTTCTAGGTGTTCCACTCTCAGGTGGACTTGACATCCGGTGCAACATGCATCTCCGGATGTGCATGTACATAATGCAACGCGACAACGACTTCCGGGCATATCTCGAGATCCGCGGCATAATCGAGGGAAAATGTCACGCAGGGGACAATTTTCCCAAGATTGAATTTACAATGAGGTACATACTTACACTGGGGGCGATAAAGGTGCATTATACATATACAGTGGAATTAATCCGGCGTCTGAAGCGACGTTACTTTTTAATCACCGTAAAAATTACTCTAAAAAAAGCGCACGGGTTACACCCATGATTATAAATGTCTTTTTCAACATTTCAACATCGACAAAAACTAAAACCGTTCCGTTCGAAATTTCTATTAGAATAAAAAAATTCAACAATTAAATAATCATTTGAAATCGACGGCAAAAAATCGGTGAAAATTTTCTCGGCATTTTTGGGGGCTGTTTTTCGATGTTTTTCATTTTTAGAGTTATTAGGGTAGGTTTTCAGGGTGATTACCCTCCCCTATAGCCTTGAGGGAGGGTACAGGCGCAAAACGCGCATTACTCGGGGAGTAAATAAGATTTCTCGCCGGCGAGTGACTAGCGGACACATTTATTTATTAGCCCAAGGCAAAGGGAGGATTTCCTCCGGGTCACGAGAGGGGCGGTTAGTCTCCCGGAAATAAGTGTGCGGTGTCCCGGCGGGAATAAATAAATCTGGGTTAGTCGGGGCTGATGGCCGCCATGGCGATCCTTCCCCATCTCCTCGTTCACCAGATTTTTCAATCCCCATCCAAGAGCTCGGCATCCGGATTTAATATCCCCTTTTATTAATAAAAAGGAGACGATCGAGGATTGCCATAATTTATGGGGACGCGGAATCCCTATACCGACCCCTTTACGATATGACCCCCTTTATGCCTACTCCTACCCCAAGGGGTAAATATCGATTATGGACCCATAAAAAAAATTCCTCCCCAATCCTGGATTAATCTTCCCAACTCCTGGGAACCCTATAAATAGTGAAACGAATTTTTTCCCCATTTTACGTGATTAAAGAAACATCGATTCAGCCGGACAAGTCCTTATCCTTGCGCTATAAAAATCAAATTATAGTCCTTGGATGACTAAAATATCGTCGAATTTCAGATTTCAAAAGATTTCATCCCCCGTAATGGCCTTCTCAAGAGCCAAAAGTGTCATAAAATTCAGGTGATTTCATCCCCCTGAAGATTTTATTCACGATTTCCATGACAGGAGTGGTATTACGTCAAATCCCGACGATTTCATCCCCTAACGATTTCATCCCAAATAAACGCGGGGGTGGGCAACAAGTTCAGGGTACTTTGCCAACTTTGAAAGGGGTTCTTTCAACCAGGGGAGCACACGACAAGGTTACCTTAACGCGAAATTGCAGAGCGCAATATCGGCAGGTCCCGGCGCGCAACCCTTACGTGGAGGGGTGGAGAATTTCCTTGACGTCCCTCCTTCGAGGTTGCTTTCAAACTATGCGAATATGCTAACTTTACGAGCAGGAGACTCTAATACACCTGGGCTGCATAAAAGTCCACTTAAAAGCGACACCTGCGGCGACGGGGGAGGTCGCGAGCTCCGGCATTACGAATCTTCTGTATGCAAAGTGCACCCTTCGCGGGTACACGCCCCTGGCCGATGTGCACTCCTTGCTGCATAACGAGGTCGAGTTCCCCTGAAAATTTCGACAGTTTCGAGAACTTCGATGGCTGCGTCGCTTATCGAGGAATCGATCGCGACCTCGAGATTGGAGGTACTTGTAAATCGCATCCCTTAAGGGTAGTCTAAGTACTGAAAAAAAAAAAAAAAAAAAGTTGCGTGACATAAGATGATATGTGCCCATAATTATGAAAGTGGTCTAAGTCATATATTTTTTGTTTCGAAATTACATTGAATTAATTTCGTTTGAAATAATATGGCGTGAAATAACTGATAAACTCATTTTTTTTTTTTAATTTTGACTTAGACCACTTTCATAATTATGGGCACATATGAAAGGGTCATTTTATATATATATAATTGTAAAATTTTTCTCCAGACTGGGTGCATCGAATAACTTCAGCACGTGATTACGAAGGTCTTGAAACTCAAGAAATGTAATTTTTCGAAAATTAAAAAAAAAATGTCTGGTTTCTCGTCCCGGATAAATAAATTTTTTTTCCTTCTAAAAATGAAATTCCTCGAGTTTCAGGACCTTCGTTAGCACCTTCGTAATCACGTGTTAAATTTTCACGTCAGGGGAAAAATTTTTTTTAATAATTTTAATTTTCGGTACTTTCATAACACCTTAAGAGTACGTACTCGAAAAGGGTATTGTTCACGGTTGCGTCCCGCAATATAAAGATTCTTCAAGATAGAGAGAAAAACAGACAGGAGGAGATCTATCGTACAATAGATGGTATATTATTTCTGAATAAAAAGCCGAACTTGAGAAGAAAGAAAGGGGGTAAGTGAAAAGCCACCCTTCGAGTCGTACCCCAGACATATAGATCCAGCTCCTCGACGGACGAACTGTGAGTGCAATTCAACTAGAAACTGTAGGCCGTATGTACGGGGTACATACACAGCAAGTACACCGAGTGGAAGGGATGCGCAACTAAGGGCGGGAGGGGGTGGAAAAGTTTCCCCCTCGAAAGTCGAGGAGAGTCGATACGCGTCTAAGCAGTGGAAGAGAAGGAGATCGAGCCAGCTCGAAGGGATGATGCGATCGGTTTGCAAAACCTCCCTTAGATCGCGAAAACCGATTCCTCGGGTTTCGATAGATACCCCCCACGGATCGAAAGAGTTGCAGACTCTCGGTACGCGAGATAGGAGATAAGCTCGAAAGCCCGATTTATTTTCAAGCCGCGGTTAAAATTCAGAAAATCGATATTAGAGTCGAAGGGTGCAACGAATCTTTACTCTCCGGATACCGGATGTCAAGGGAAATCGGATGCGAGATGTCCGCTTATGATACCTTACCTGATAAGACTAATGCGACATGAATCTCATGCGAATGTCTAAAATTAAGTAATGTTAATAATTTTGCACCGAGAGGCGGCGCCATGAATTATCCCATGGAGACGTAAAGAAATGTTAAAAAATCCCAAATTTCATGGTCGTCAAGACCTTGCTTATTGTCTCTACGTACACCGTGTGAAGTTTGAAACGACTTGGTACCCCCAATTGGGAGAAAATTTGCATGATTTAAAAAATTATCTAAACAAAGAACTTTTCTCCGGTACGTCCCGCCAACGTGGCATTATTATTTAGTATATCCCGCGTGGAAAAAAAAATAAATAAATAACGGAAGCATCTCGATGGCTTTCGATCAAAATTCAAGACTAATGCGACATGAATCTCATGCGAAAGTCTAAAATTAAGTAATGTTAATAATTTTGCACCGAGAGGCGGCGCCATGAATTATCCCATGGAGACGTAAAGAAATGTTAAAAAATCCCAAATTTCATGGTCGTCAAGACCTTGCTTATTGTCTCTACGTACACTGTGTGAAGTTTGAAACGACTCGGTACCCCCAATTGGGAGAAAATTTGCATGATTTAAAAAATTATCTAAACAAAGAACTTTTCTGCGGTACGTCCCGCCAACGTGGCATTATTATTTAGTATATCCCGCGTGGAAAAAAAAAATAAAAATAAATAACGGGAGCATCTCGGTGGCTTTCGATCAGAATTGTCACTATAAATCATTTCGCTCGTTTTTTTTTTTACCAGGTGCAGATGCGCTTCGTTCGAGGTATCGATCACGCTGGTCGGCCAAACGAATGTATCGAAATTCGATTTATTTTCGGTAAACTCGATAACCTGGTCTTGAAGAATTATTCGGAGGGGGGGGTCTCTTGATTCGGTTCCATGGAGATGGAACAAAAGTCGGAGTTGGGCACGAAGGAAGTCGATTGGACTTTATCAAGAGGGAGGTGGCGGAAGGGAAATTGAGGGAGAAAGGGGAAAAATGGAAAGGAGGCTTGGTCACCGAAATGCGAGGCCGCTTCGACGTCTTGGGGGGAATTCCCCCCCGCGAGATGGGCCAATCCCATTTTATTTCGCGAAATTGTCACCCCACCGCGGGCTCGAGTCGAATTCTTTACAATCATTCTCCGATAAAGGAGATCCCACCTCGACGGAAACTGACGACTATGTATATGTGTGGATGTACATAGATGTCTGTATTTTAGCCGCGGATCGTCCGTCTCTCCTTTTTCCTTTCGTCGCAATTTTCTTCCTTTCATTTCCTCCGCCGAGCGGAATTCCGAGATTCCAAGTCGAAAAAGTACCGAGGACATACTTCGAGAGATGCTGGAAGTCCGATCATGACTGAGACCGAGGTTCCACACTTTGAGGGAGTTTGTTCCAAATTTTGAGAGAGGTCCTAGTCATATCCCACATTTTGTTCTGTATTTTCTTTCGTCGCAATTTTCTTCCTTTCATTTCCTCCGAAATTCCGAAATTCCAAGTCGAAAAAGTACCGAGGTCCAGGAGGACATACTTCGAGAGATGCTGGAAATCCGATCATGACTGAGACCGAGGTTCCACACTTTGAGGGAGATGCGAGGTGTCATTCCACACTTTGTTCCAAATTTTGAGAGAGGTCCTAGTCATATCCCACATTTTGTTCTGTATTTTCAGAGATTTCCGAAAGATGGTCCAGGTTGCACCCCTAAAAGAAATACCTAAAGTCCCATCTCTCGTGAGATTCTCAAAGTCTCACCCCTCTGGATAAACGCCGAGGTTCCACCCCTTGCACGATATTCAAAATTTGCGATATTCATTATTCGCTAAAAATCTTCCCAACACAAAGGCTCGAGTACTCAATCTTTCGAAAAAAAAATCCCCTGGAATATCCATAACCATTTTGCGGATAAAAAAATCGAGCAAATACCCCCCTACGTGGACACCATGGAAGACACATTTATCCATAATTCATCCGGCTAAATATTTATCCACCCGACAGGCAAACAAAATCAGACGGGAACTATTCCTCTGAAAATTCGGAACCGCGGAGGGACATCGGATCAACGAGGATAAATAAAAAAAGGAGGAAACATGGGAAAAAAGGAAAAGGGAGAAGCAGATGTCGCCGTGAACCGTATCGACATATCGGCTCGTCACGTCGCGTCTGGTTACCTCAAAAAGTCCGATTTCCAGAATTAACGTTTCGAGCCAGCCAGGGGCGATTAAAACCGCCCCGTCGACGGTTAATCAATGACCAATTACTCGGAACGGTCCATTTCGCGTTCGGTGCATCCGGTCTATTCCCTAGACGTTTGCGGTGGACGCGTTGCACCCCGCGATGCATCTCGCGGATGCATCTCTCGCTGATCGAGGAGTCATTTAAATGGACTTGTTGATTTTCCAGAAATTGGAATCGCCATGAAATTAAGGAAGAAATACGAATGGTGGGATGGGAGAAAAAAGTGCAACGCAGGTTTTGATAAAGGATATCGGCAGACGGGGCTTATCAGAAATTGGACTCTGCGTGGAAAAGTGACGGACAGGTATAATGCAAACCGCATCCGGCTGCATTTAGAGGCCGCATCCTATCTCTCTTGACAATGGCCAAAGTCGGACGGATTAAAGCCGTCGCGTTGGCGGGACGTGCGGTGAACCAATGGCCAATTACTGGAAACCGTCCATTCCGCAGTCTCTCCGCCTGCTACGAGCATTTTGTACACTCGGAGGTGCCGCAGAAATAGGCACGGAAGGGCCGCAACAGGGCCGTAGGGGTTATGCGGTGGATGTCCAAGTTGGGCCGCAACAGGCCGCAGCGGGGAAATTGAGGAATTAACGGCAATGGTAAATCGGCTGGCAGAGTCAAAATAGACCGTTTGGCCATAATGATCAAATCCAATCCTAAGGGCCATGTTGGGCCGCAACATCCAAATCAATCTACAATGTCCCTAATCAAGGCCCAATATCCCAATTAATCTGCAACATCCACCTCAGGCTACAATAGCCAAAACTGGACCGCAACATCCAAACTAAATCGCAAATGGCCGCAGCGGTTAACTCGAGCCGCAACGAGCCATCTCATGGAATTGAGCTGTAACGAGCCATCTCATGGAATTGAGCCGCAACGAGCCACTTCATAAAATTGAGCCACAACGAGCTATTTCATAAAATTGAGCCGCAACGAGCCACTTCATAAAATCGAGCCGCAACGAGCCACTTCATAAAATTGAGCCGCAACGAGCCACTTCATAAAATTGAGCCGCAACAAGCCACCTCATAAAATTGAGCCACATCGAGCCACTTCATAAAATTGAGCCACAACGAGCCACTTCATAAAATCGAGCCACAACGAGCCACTTCATAAAATTGAGCCGCAACGTGCCACTTCATAAAATTGAGCCGCAACGAGCCACTTCATAAAATTGAGCCGCAACGAGCCACCTCATAAAATTGAGCCGCACAAGCCACCTCAAAGAATTGAGTCGCAACAAGCCATACCAAACCAAGCCTCGAGGGCCAAATTGGAACAGAAAACGAGCCGCAGCGTTAAGCTGTGAAACGGCCCCGTTCCGCAACTTCCTCCTTCGACCGCCGATCCGGTCATCCGCAGCGAAAGCTTGGGGCTTCTTCCGAGTTCCTCGACGGGATCTTCGCGGTCTCCCGGCGTTCGGGCGTCTTTTCGCAACTGTCCGGAGCAGACTGCAAACTTTCCTGGGACGAGCCTTCAGACCGAGCGATCAAGAGTTCCCGAGACGAGCGGACCTGAAATCCCGCGGGAATCCTCTCGCGGGATATCAACGTAATCCTTACACGGTTACCTCGCGGTTGCACCCTATATCCTTTCACGTATTCCATTATCCATATTCCTTTAACTTATCTCTTAATATTTCCGCGACAAATTGTGTTTTTTAATATTTCTTAAACATCCTTATTGACGAAGAATTTTATCCGTTCGAATATTCTCCCGAATTTTTTTCTTTTTTCAACATTCTTAGTATGTTCCTCTAGGTTACATTTTTTTATAAAAATTCTTATGCGTAATTCATGAGTTTGACACTTTTTGGAGAGATTCCCGGGGATGATTCAAGATTAAAAATCCCAGTTTTTTTTACAAGTCTTCCTAGATTCTTTTTTTTTTTTGCAAGAAACGTCACTTTATATACAATGCATCCCCTGGTCCACGTTATCAAAAATTATAAACCAACAAAATTCTAGTCGCCCAAGCCAGAAATTCGGTATCTCCACCTCGAATTCGAGGAATCGAATCGTCGTTTGCCCTCGATTAATTTCCCCTCGCAATTCCGAGGAATTGCGTTCATCTCCGCGTCGTTAACGTTGACGTGCGCTATTTCGCGAGCTCTGAGAGAATTCCGATTGGGCTGATGATTAGACTTCGGAAATGCCGATAAATACCGCGAAATACCCAATACAAAAGAACCATCAATAAATTCCCTGAAATGCCGCGATAAAAAAGGCATTTTATTCGAGTTGCGCAAGAATCGCATTGCCATTCGAGAAACCTCAGACAACCATTAATGACAATTCTTTATTGATACCCGGATTTATCCAAGTCTTGATAACGTCATTCGGTATTTACGACTCGGGTATTCCACGTGACGATGACGTTACCTCCACGGCATAATTTTCCCGGGATTTTCTCAGTTCATAATTAAAATTAATTCCGACATTTCAAGATCTTTCCTAAATTTAGAAGAATATCCCGCCATTTTTCTGGAAATTCATTCGTGACAATATATCATGACAATATATCATGACAATATATCATGACAATACATCATAACAATATATCATGACAATCTATCATGACAATATATCATGACAATACATCATGACAATATATCATGACAATATATCATGACAACATATCATGACAATATATCATGACAATATATCATGACAATATATTTGAGTTCATGGGAACGAAATTCTTCGAGTGAAGAAATTTCTTCGGTTCAACAACATTTTCTTTTTTTCCGATGTATCGGTACAATTAAATTACAAAAAATAGACAATGCATTCGGACCGTCATATAGATCTAAAATCCCCGGTGAAAAAAAATCGTTAAAATCCACCCTCGAGGGGAACACTTAGCGGAAACAATTCGGCCGACACAGCGTACCGGAAACAAACCGGAAGTGGCTTGCAGGAGGCTTACCTTGTAACTACGTCCCAGCCTCTCTCTGCATCGTCGGGGTAATGGGATATTGCAAGGAAGTTTCGCGCAAAATGCGATTACCGATCGAACCCCCTTGCTCCTCGGCTTCGAAGATTTACCCCCCTCAACCCCACAGCGTGGAAATAATTAACCGCAATTTTCCGGGAGAAATTCCCGCTCCCGGGAAGATGGGACAGCGGTTACGTCCCTTAGCAAAATGGCGCGATAATCCTCAAAGACCCATCGGAAGGAAGCCTTCTTTGTAATTGCGCTTCTCGTGCCGCAACGAGAGATATTACTTCAACTCGATCTCGGTAAACCGCAGCTGGATCGAAAATCCGCAGGCGGAAATAACGAGCCCGCAACCCTGAAGACGTGCTCTAAAAAATTCAATTTGCACTCATATTAATAATATAAAACACACGCACTCGGAAATTTATCATGTGAAATCCATACGCGTGCATTTACGTTAAAAAAGGTCCACTCATTCATAATGCATACATTTAAAAGTACCCATTCAAAAGGTGATTTTTTTAATCCGCGTAAAATCTCCGGAATTCCATCTTATTTTCGGTATTTTAAGAAATGACGCGGAATTATCATGCTCTAAAAAATTCAACTTACACTCATATTAATAATATATAAAAAACACACGCACTCGGAGATTTAAATATCACGTGCATTTACGTTAAAAAAAATGTCCACTCATTCATAATGCATACATTTGAAAGTACCCAATCAGAAGGTGATTTTTTAATCCGCAGAAAATTTCCGGCAATTCCATTTTATTTTCTGTATTTTAAGAAATGACGCGGAATTATCATGCTCTAAAAAATTCAACTTACACTCATATTAAGGATATAAAAGTCACACGCACTCGGAGATTTAAATATCACGTGCATTTACGTTAAAAAAAATTTCCACTCATTCATAATGCATACATTTAAAACCACCCACTCCAAACGTGATTTTTTAATCCGCGTAAAATCTCCGGCAATTCCATTTTATTTTCTGTATTTTAAGAAATGACGCGGAATTATCATTCAAACGTTGTAATTAAAGGAGGGCACGTATATATATAATAACAGATATGAACTTTGTATGGTGGAGTGACGCCGCGATAGAAGTATTTAAAAAAAATTCATTAAGCTTTCGTTTTTGTTAGGATCGAGGCGTGATTCCTTTTATCATTGTTTATACTTCATTGAGGAAGAAAATCAGCGGTAATTCGATGTTGTAATTAAAGGAGGGCACGTACATATATAATAACAGATATGAACTTTGTATGGTGGAGTGACGCCGTGATAGAAGTATTTAAAAAAAAAATTCATTAAGCCTTCGTTTTTGTTAGGATCGAGGCGTGATTCTTTTCATCATTGTTTATGCTTCATTGAGGAAAAAAATCAGCGGTAATTCGATGTTGGGACTGCTGGTCGAAAATTTCCAAAAGCTTTGAAAGCTCCCCTTTGTCGGTGGAGGAGACAAGGGGTCCCATCGGGCCAATGTCGGCCGATAATCCGGCGATAATTCATGACCGGTAAAAGGTCCGTCATAATTTATACGAAGCGTTTATCCTAATGGAACGGCGATATATCCCGACCGATACTCTGCGGTGCACCGCGAGTCGATGCATCGTACACACTTGCATATGTGCATCCATACGTGCATACAAACATACACATATCAAGGCGTTACCCCATCGAGCACACAGGAAAATGTGTGTTTTGCAAGCGTGTTATCGGCACATAACATGGTTATCAACTTGGACTATGAACAAATTGCAGAAGAAAAATGGCATACGGCCGATAGCCTTGAAAATAGACAATGTATGTTAAATAGGCAATATTCGCGGACAAATATGTCCATCGCGGAAGGAAATATGTACAGAAAGAGGCGTTGGAGGACACATGTGTCGCCGAGTACATATACATGTATGTACCTAGATTTGCATATATGAATGTACCCAGATGTGCACGTGCAATACCGCGCTCGCATATTTCGGGCCGCTTATTGAAGTTCTTCAATTTCAGAGAGAACAGGCCGGCAAGAACGTATGCACTGGGCATGAAAAGTGAATAAATTAATTACCAGCGTGATAAATAAATTGCCTAATATGTTATAATAAATACAGAAGAAAACAAATTTTTAAACCTACCCTGCGAGTCATGAGTGTCTTCGGTTTAATTGCGGAAGGGCCGGGATTCGCCAAGGGGGTTATCATGTCACTGTACATCGACTTGCATAGACATACATGCACCAAGGCATGCATTTGCGTACTCACGAGTGCACGTGACCCACGTGTCGTGCATATTCTATCTCGACATAGGCCTTTGGAAGACGTGGAGTCACGTCGATCGAAAACTAGGGCCATCCTTGACCCTGGCCTCGTCCATTATTTACCCGTTTTCAACGTGCAATTACGTGCAATGAATTACCGATGCCACGTACGGTAGAAAGTTAAGGTCGGCACTTCGCGAGGAAAAGACCTGCCCGAGTTGCAGGATTAAAAAAATTCAACCTCGACAGTCGACACCGTAAAAAAGAAAAAAAATCTCATTCATTAAACGACATCATCATATTAACTGCAGGTTGCATTAATAAATTTAATATTTACAACTCTTAAGGTGAAGTGAAACACGTCGAGGAACTTGATCAACGTCGATAAAGAAAATTCTTCTAAATGCCTACGTTGCCGACATTCGTTTTTATATTGACAGCTGTGTCGAATTACATTGAATATTGTACCAAATGGCATACTACACCTGTCGTTTTCGTGCAATAAATATCAAGAAATCGAAGTAAAACTCCAGAAATCCTCTGGATTCAAGCTTTCTGGGGCCCTAATTGACTGCAGAGGGACCCCCTGCGCCATCTGTGATTTCCAGGTCAATTAAATTTTCACTCCGAGACCTCGTATTACCATCGTTTTAGCATAGAAGCGCATACAACACTTTTTTTGCCCTTATTCCGTTCAAATGCGAGTTTATCGATTACCAGAGTGTTCTAAATTGTCGTAAAATTGTCCTGACCCTTTCGATTCTCATATCAGAGCCTTCGATAATTGTATATTGATCGAAATATGAGAGCTCGACGGCATTTTGGTTCTGGTCCGGGCTGAGTTAAAAAATGTTGTTAAAAAATCCAAATTTTCAATGTGTCAGGACAATTCTTAGATGATCGGGAGTGATGTGTCAAAGTTTCGGACAGTTTGGTCTAACGCCCTTAAAAAAAAGTGTTGTATTCGTATCGACTGATTTGAAGGGTGTTTCACTTCACCTTAAGTGATTAGTCAATGTCAATGTTCGTTTCTTCAGGCAAGTGAAATCTACGAAATTGGCCGAGTGGATTGGCATAAATCTAGCATAAGACGAGTTTGAAGCACCCCTTGCACTTCCACCCCCCACGATGCACCCCTCGATGCACATACGGAGCAGGTGCCGGTCGGCCCGACGTTATGCTAATAATCCGGCCATAGATTACGGCGCAAGTGCCTATTATAACGGCGCTTATGCCATTTTATAATTTAATTTAATAGATTTATCGCCCAAGGGAGGTAGCAGGGCGCGTTTCCGCATTCATCCGGCGCGGAGGCCGCCGACAAAGGGAGGCACCCGCCGTTAAACCTCATGAAATATTTTCCATCTACAAATTACGGGGAATTAGACAAGTTAACGCGCAAGGGGGAGCGAGTGCGGAGAATAGGCCCCGTTGTTCCGCGCGTCAAATTCCGCGCGGAACCGGAACCTCTCTTTTCGGCCCTCCTTCCGGTGGGGCCCAGGGGTAGAGAAAGCCTCGGAGAGGTTGAAAATGAGAAATTCCCCCCGAGAATCGCGCTAATAGCTCCATCTATACACGCATTCATCGCGGAATCTCCGATAAGGAATCCACCCCCTGGAAATTCAAGACGGAGGAAGGGGATGAAAACGCCCGAAAAAAAGAGGGTCTCCATTTCCCGGGTAGGGTGAATGGCCGAAACCGGAAAAAGCCACAAAAAGGGTTGTAGGAATAACCCCAATTATTCCCCCCGGGTCCACCCATTCAGCTCGGCAGGGGGGTGAGGGGGTCGAAGGGGTAAGAGAGCTGTAGTAATTACAACCGCGGCCGAAATCGATCTTTACTCGCGGTTAATTAACAAAATTCCTGGCATTAACGGATTACCCTGCCTCTCTATCTCGGTGGGGAAAAATTCGGGGGTCGCGTCTTGGGGTGGAGTCCCGGTCCGCGCCCCCCCCGGGGAGATTAGGGTGGTTTAAACCATTATTTCTGGACAAACCAAAGAAACCTCTTTCTCCACCCCGGGTCGACCCTTACCCGGGGGGTGATTATTCTCCATCAGGTTTTTCTCGGCCGGTTTACCCGTTTCATCCCCCCCCCACCCCCTTGCCACCCCTTCACCCCTCAGCACCCCCTTGCACTATCCCGCACCGTGTCCCGCACTAACCCCCGGGTAAAGCCTTCTCGAGCTGGGGTGGTCCTCGGTCTGACGTACTATCGATTGCCCTGCGTCTGGCTTGCCGTTTGGCCTCCTAGTGCAGTGCATTTCTCGCGCGGTGCAGTTTCCCCCCATGCACCCGACGGCGCCTTCTCGCCCAACCTCCACCCCTTGGACCGCACGGGCCGCAAGAGCCCGCGCGCGGCGCCAAGTTTCGCGCGCTCCCCCGTGAGTGCGAGAGAGACCGCGCGAGGCGGCGGCCCGCGCGAGCGAGAGAGAGGTCCGAGCCAACGCATCGGCGCGCCGAGGCCAGGGAAGGGAGTGACGGTAGTCCGAGGCGACGGCGAGCGCGAGCGAGAGAGAGGCCCGAGGCGGCGCTAACGCGAGCAAGTGAGAGGTCCTGCACTCGTTCTTCCACTCGCACTTCCCCGTTTTCTTCTTGAGATCGTATTAACTTTGCAAAGAATCGGACGCGGGAGATCCGCCGAAGCGATCCCAAGAGGAATTACAGGTGGCCACGCAACGATAAATCGTTATCGTTATTCCTAAAAAGTAAATCGGGAATCCATGCTACACATTTCGTACACCCAGAAAGTACATCTCATTGAACGAAGGAAATATTCCTCCGGTCCGATGAAATTTCTCTCCTCGGGGTGGAGTTCGCATCCCTTGAGGGGAATCGAGATGCCATCTTAACGTCGTTTCCTTCGGGAGAGGTCGCGCCGGTGGGGCTGGACCGGCTACCCCTTCGGGGTGCTCTTCAACGAGGGATCGCCGGCCTTTTCCCTCATAAAGGAGTGCTCCGTGTCGAGTATTGAAAGAGAGTTCCCGGAGTGGGCTGCAACGCTCAGGGCGCCCCTTGGAGGGACGGAATGGCGGAGGAACGGACTGCACCCCGTAATCCCGGGGCCATTTTTCCCTCCCTCGGGGCTGTTTACTCTTGCCGAGGACGGAGGAAACGGAGGAGACGAATGCAAAGGAGAGACGGAAGGACGCTGATCGACCGGGCTTAGACGAAAAACGTTTCCTTGGTTTTCTCCAGGTCTGGATCTCCCTGGAACGAAGGCTAGTTCCTTTGGTCTCTTCGAGTTCCCTGGTTTCTTTTCGTTTCCATGGGTTCCCTGATTCCCTTCATCCGTCAATTTCTCTATGTCCCCTTAGTCTCCTTCGTTCTGTTGGTCCCCATGGTTCTCCCTGGTCCCCTTAGACTTCTTCATTCCCTTGGTTCCTTTCGCCCTTCTACTTTCCTAGGTCGCTCATTCCGTTCTCCCTTTTGGTTCCCATCACCCCTTCCCGTCGGGGTCACCCTCGTCCTCTCGATTCCCTCGGTCCCCTTGATCCCTTCACCCCTTCTCATCTCTCTACCCCCTTGGACCCCCTGATTCCCCTCGCTTCCACCTCCCGGGAAGACCTTCGGCACAGGTATCTTAGAAAGGATGGAATTTCCAGCGGCCATATTCTTTTCTTTTTTTTTTTTCTCATCATCCTCCGCTCCCCTTTCAGGGAAGAACGAGCAGGGGAACGGGCAAAGCGGCGGAATTGCGCGCAAAGGGGGCGCAAAAGAGGCCCAGGGGGGCGCGGAGCTATCCCGAGGGACCGACTCGATATCCCGGGTGCTTCCTGGCCGCCGGGCGCGGCAAGGATGCAGATATCGGGATAAAGGTAGAATTTCTCTCGGATACAGACACAAAGGAAGAATGCGCAAGGCAGGACACAGAGAGGAACCGGATGTATAGGCACCTGCGCGGATCCCGCGGGAAGAGACGGGCTTAAAGCTCGAATCGCGACCTCTTCTGCCTCCCGACACCGGCGACTACCCTGGAAGGGTATCCCGGATGTGTCCCGGAAGTATCGTCTCGACCTTACCCAGGTCCCATGTTCTCCCCTTTCCGGGACAATAGGAGATCCGCGGGGGAGGTCATTATCCAGGGAAGTCATTCTCCCGAGGGGGGAGTCAAGGACCGACCCTTCGCTCGGTAATCTGAACTTCGGATTACTCCTCCTACCCTCGACATCCTGATTTTTTATCAGATTTAACCCCTATCTGCATAGGGTGGACGTTTGCCACCCACCGAACGAATCGTTGCATTTAGGGGTTGAGAGGGAAAAAAAATAGGAAAGGTGAAAATGAAGATGTTAATTAATCGCTTTTTGATTTTTAACACTAGGTTTATGGGATCCGTCAATTTGACGGAATTCAAACTTCGAAAAGAAATACCGAAAAAACCATAGCATTAATTTTAACTATTTTTGTATCGTAAATTAATCATTTCATCCAAAGAATTTGTACTGTACCGTGGAACGATGAAAGGTGGGAAGACACGAGGGCTCCAGGGGAAACCGAGGCCGATGATAGTGGAAACCAAACTTGGCCAATTTTTTATCAGATTTAACCCTTATCAGCATAGGGTGGACGTTTACCACCCACCGAACGAATCGTGCATTTAGGGGTTGAGAGGGAAAAAATAGGAAAGGTGAGAATGAAGACGTTAATTAATCCCTTTTTTATTTTTAAATGTCCCGGGGAACGGCCACCGTGGTAACAATAATTAGATAGTCTTGCGCTGCAATTGCACACCGATCTTCGCGATGACAATACCAAGACGTTCCCTAGGTGTTACATTTCCCCGTCGAATTTCCGTGGAACGATGAAAGGTTGGAAGACGCGAGGACTCCTGGGGAAATCGAGGCCGATGATTAGCGGAAACCAAACTTGGCCAATTTTTTATCAGATTTAACCCTTATCTGCATAGGGTGGACGTTTGCCACCCACCGAACGAATCGTTGCATTTAGGGGTTGAGAGGGAAAAAATAGGAAAGGTGAGAATGAAGACGTTAATTAATCCCTTTTTTATTTTTAAATGTCCCGGGGAACGGCCACCGTGGTAACAATAATTAGATAGTCTTGCGCTGCAATTGCACACCGATCTTCGCGATGACAATACCAAGACGTTCCCTAGGTGTTACATTTCCCCGTCGAATTTCCGTGGAACGATGAAAGGTGGGAAGACGCGAGGACTCCTGGGGAAATCGAGGCCGATGATTAGCGGAAACCAAACTTGGCCGATGCACTCCCGGGAGGATGTCCCAACGTCCCCGACATCCTCCTCGATATGTACATCGTGTACAGGTAGACTCGAATTAGCGGCGCTTTCCTCCCGGATGACATCTCCTGCCCACCTCGGGCTGCTCGAACTTCCGGTCCTGCCTTCGAAACTTGCAGATCCAATCGGAACCCATCCGAGGCAAACAGTCTTAGCCAGCTGTTACTCCCGGAGGAGTGCTGGGGCAAGCAAGGAACCCCTCGACCGAGGTTACGTCTGTTAGAGAGGGCGCCCACCATCCGAATCTGACACAACCCTGGTTCTCCCCGATGGACCAGATCCCGGATCGACCTCCTTTCCGGCACCCTCTCCCCCAGCCGACTATTTGATCGCGTCTAATCCACGTCGAAAGGCTCCTCCACGGGGAAATTAATTGTCCCTTGCGATGTGTCAGGTGATTAGGGGAAAATCCACCTTTACCTCGGAGATGAGTACACACTTTTTCTAATACCACAACAATTGAAATTAAATTCCATTCCACTTATATAATGATGCACTACGTACTTATCAGTCATGACTAAAATTATTTTACTCACAAGGAAGGTACCTGAGGTGTCCCCCTCCGATTTTGTTCATTTTTAAATATGGTATAGAGGACTAAAATCTAAGGGACTCGTGTTTTTTTTTTTATCGGCGGATAAACACTTTTAGGGGGTGAAATCAGGCTTCAAGGTTGGCCGTGCAAGGGGGTGAGTTGGCTGTTTCATATAGAGGCACTCGACCGATTTTCATGAAACAACCGTCAAAATGTAGGGAACGAAGAATTATGAAACATGCATTTGGAATTTTTCGAAAAAATTCATTTTTAAGGGGTGAGCCACCCCTTTGAATACTTCTTTTACCCCTTACGCGAGCAGTAATTGCTCTATCCAAATGAAACTTGGTTAATTTATAGACCAGAACAATACAAAAAAAGTTTCATTTGGATAGAACAATTACTGCTCGCGTAAGGGGTAAAAGAAGTATTCAAAGGGGTGGCTCACCCCTTAAAAATGAATTTTGTCGAAAAATTCCAAATGCATGTTTCATAATTCTTCATTTTCTACGATTTGACGGTTGTTTCATGAAAATCGGTCGAGTGCCTCTATATGAAACAGCCAACTCACCCCCTTGCACAGCCAACTTTGAAGCCTGATTTCACCCCCTAAAAGTGTTTATCCGCCGATAAAAAAAAACACGGGTCCCTTAGATTTCAGTCCTCTATAACATATTTAAAAATGAACAAAATCGGAGGGGGACACCTCAGGTACCTTCCTTGTCAGCTCCCCTATGAATTGTTAATGCATGAAATTTAATTCCATTACCCAGGTGTAATGTTACACGTGTATGCGTTATCACTTCACGTTCCTGACCTATTCGAAGACCTGAGACATCTTCCCATGACGATAATCGGTCTCATCGACTGATGAAGGGCTCGTACTCGAAGAGCACCCATCCTGGCCCAGGATGCACGTCGGCGTTAGGTGCTTAATAAGACCACCTCGTATCCACCCCTCGACATCCCCTCGACCCCAGGGTCGGCACGCACCCCTCACTCGAGACCACCTAATGTCTAGCTATCGATAACCCCTCGATCGAAGACTCATCTTCTCCAGGGAACGTCTAATGCCCGACCCTCCCGATAATCCCGAGGAGCCCCAGGTCGACCCCGATTCCCCACCTTGTCTTAATAACCGTCTCGATAAACCGATCGCTAAAACCCCGGAAAGGCTCTCAAACCCCAATAAAGCTCCCCGATGCATCCACAAATAAACATAAACAACGGGGACCATCAACCTAAAAAATCCAACGTTCTCTCCACCCCCTGAGAATTTTTATTAATTTTACTGAAACATACTTACTATTAAATAAAACGTTTATTTTTATTAATTGCACGGATTTGATATTGAAAAGACATGAACAATAGTATTGTAGACTTCACAGAATCGGACGTTTAATCAACCCTTTGGAGATGTTCGACGGATTAGAAATGGATTTAATTACTGTTTTATAAAAACGGGGGAATGCATTTTGACGGTTGATGGGGAGTCGTTATGGGGGTTAATTTTAACGCCATTTTCGCTGCTTTGGGGGAAAACGGCCGAAATGGATACAGGGAGACATTCGAGTCGATCGATGTTCCCTCTCCGTCGATCCCGACGAGCTGGATGAAGTATTCCCCGGGGAGAATTCCGATGCACCCGGCCCCGTTCGCGCTGCAGCTCCGTCGCTAATCTGATCAGCTCTGCAAGGATGCACCGGCGGTGCAACGAAGAAATAAAGTTTCCGCGACGGCGTACGAACCGCGCCATGGGAGGCGTTACAATCTGTCCCGGCCCTGAAGAATAAATACCCGGAAAGGAAAAGCCCAATACGGCGATAATCCGCAGTAATTCCGCCGCGGTGGGACCTTACCTTCGAAAAATCCCCCGAAATTCAAATCCCGTGGGAAGGACTTCTTTCTTTTTTTTTTCCGGATTTTTCAAGGATTTTCTACAACCCTCCGGTAGGCTTCTCGCGGATTTTCGAAACGCGCTCTTCACGAAAAAGAGCTGTTTATTTATTTATTTATTTTTTTTTTTCGTTATCACGGTATTTGCCAAATATTCCCAGTCATTCCGCCGCGATTCCGGGTTACTGCCGATAAATCGCGCGAGATTGAAAAGCGAGGAAATAATTTTTACAAGAATTTTCAAAGATCTTTTACATCCCTCGGGAAGGCTTTTCGCGGATTTGCGAAACGCGCTCTTCACGAAAGGGAGCTGTTAATTTATTTATTTTTTTTTTTTTTTCGTTATCACGGTATTTGCCAAATATTCCCAGTAATTCCGCCGCGATTCCGGGTTACTGCCGATAAATCGCGCGAGATTGAAAAGCGAGGAAATAATTTTTACAAGAATTTTCGAAGATCTTTTACATCCCTCGGGAAGTCTTTTCGCGCTCTTCGTATGGGGTGGCTCTGTTTATGAGTGTCTTCCCAAAAATTCCGCAAAGAGGTTGCTTTCTTCGCGAGATCACGGCACGTCCGCTTTAAAAAAGAAGAAAAAAATGAAACTGACTGCGGAAAGCTTTCCGCAGTGTAAACCAAGGTTTCATTTCAAGCGGGATGAATGGAGGGCACGCCGTGGCAAAGAGCACCCTTACGGCTCGTTAAATGCCCCCCCGCCGACACTGTACACGAGGAGGGAATATCTTTTAAAAACCACCCCGGATTCCGAGGGACGTTGTCCGTAATCCCGATGGCGGACCCGCGATTTGCTGGGGAGGATATTAATCGCAAAAAAAAAAATTGCTGCACCCTCGCGAGTACTTACGCACAAGTTCCGAAATGGAAATCGCGCGTTTTGCGGGAAGAACTTATGATAGCAAGAAATGGCGATAACACATTTTACCGCTCCTTTATTGACCGGCGAATTTATGTAGTAGCTTCCACTTAAAAAAAAAAGCTACCAATTTACAAAGACTAAAGGGCCGATACAATAATAATTTCATAATTTCTTTTATATCTTCGAAATTTACACCCTCGCAAGTAGGTGCACCTGTACACGAGATTTTTTTCAAAATGGACGCCATGCTTTTTGAGACATCAGAAAATAGTAGACGATGACTGTGGACAATAGCGGAGGAGGAAAATCCTCAAATTTTCATTACTAAAATAATTTCAAATCAATTCCACCGTCGTAAAGTCCACGTTATTCCTCACGTATGACCATTTACGAGGCGTCAGTGATTTGTGACAGAAATTGTCCCGATAAACGGGCAGGGGTTCGTGTTCGGCCGTGATTAGTGGAAACGCACCCCTGTCGGGGGGATGGGCTTTTCTACATCCCGCGAAACATGCTCCCCAATTAGGGGCTACACCGGTATTCGTCCCGAAAAAAAAAGGGTGAAGAAAAAAAGAGACGGGAGGAAAGTCAAAAACGAGGTCGAGGAAAGAAAAATGGAGCCCATTTTCGATAGGTCTTACTATATATATTTCTGTTCGGAAAATGAAATTTCACGAGCATAGAGTTCTCCCTTAGGACCTCCACATTTTCGCGATGGAGTTTCACATGATTCAATGCACTCAGTTTGGATAAAAGTTTTACCAATATTTTCACTTTTTGGTACGTACATATCACACTTTCATATCACCTTAAATCCGCGAAATTTAACATTTATATATTTCTATTCGCAAAATGAAATTTCACGAGCATAGCGTTCTCCCTTAGGACCTCCACATTTTCGCGATGGAGTTTCAAATGATTCGATGCACCCAGTTTGGACAAAGCTTTTATCAATATTTTCATTTTTTGGTGTGTATATATCACACTTTCATATCACCTTAAATCCGCGAAATTTAACATTTATATATTTCTATTCGCAAAATGAAATTTCACGAGCATAGCCTTTTCCCTTAGAGTCTCCATATTTTCGCGATAAAGTTTCAAATGATTCGATGCACCCAGTTTGAATAAAAGTTTTATCAATATTTTCACTTTTTGATACGTATATATCACACATTCATATATCCTTAAATCCGCGAAATTTAACATTTATATATATCTATTCGCAAAATGAAATATCACGAGCATAGCGTTCTCCCTTAGAGCCTCCACATTTTCGCGATGGAGTTTCACATGATTCGATGCACTCAGTTTGGATAAAAGTTTTATCAATATTTTCACTTTTTGTTGTGTATATATCACACATTCATATATCCTTAAATCCGCGAAATTTAACATCCCGCGTAGTCGCAAACGTCGGGAACAAAGGGGAACAAAAACCGTATACCGACTCGGCCGAATAAACGGGATTAAAGAGAGATCTGATTTGCTTTCGGCGTTCCCAGGAACCGAGCCAGCGATTTAACGGCGTTAACGCGAATCGCATCGGCACGTAATCGAATCGGGATCGATTAGCGAAGCTCAGACGCCGACTGTATCCGGGAATTACTTGCCGACCCGCGAAACTCGATCGCAAGTTCGTACCAGATCGATTGATTGGAGGAGACCTCCGATTAGACATCGAGGATCGAATCGAACGATTTTCGCGGAAATGATTTCCGAGATTTTCTGAAACTTTCATCGCGAGGTTCGTTCCCTCGGGAAACGCGACGATTAGAAAGTGGCTCGGGGGTCGGGTCGCGACCTGAAGATGATGAAGATGACGAAGAGGATGTCGAGGAGGCTTTCTCGAGGTACATCGTAGTTAATTTTAACCGAAGAAATAGAAATTTCACCTAGGAGGCCGATCGCCTCGTCTCCAGGAGCAGGTCAAGGAGATTAATACTCGCAGGAAGGTATCTCAGGTGGACCTCGCCAATTTTTTTTCTCCTTGCGATATAGTCTACGGCGTAAAAAAAGAATAAGAGACCCGTATTTCTTTATACGTGATAATTCGCCAATTTCGATTTCTTTATACGCGATAATTCGCCAATTTCGATTTCTTTATATGCGATAATTCGCGACCTGAAGATGATGAAGATGACGAAGAGGATGCCGAGGAGGCTTTCTCGAGGTATCTCGTAGTTAATTTTAACCGAAGAAATAGAAATTTCACCTAGGAGGCCGATCGTCTCGTCTCCAGGAGCAGGTCAAATAGATTTGTGCCCATAATTATGAAAGTGGTCTAAGTCAAAATTGAAAAAAAAAAAATGAGTTTATCAGTTATTTCATGCCACATTATTTCAAACGAAATTAATTCAATGTAATTTCAAAACAAAAAATATATGACTTAGGCCACTTTCATAATTATGGGCACAGTGCCCATAATTATGAAAGTGGTCTAAGTCAAAATTTAAAAAAAAATGAGTTTATCAGTCATTTCATGCCACATTATTTCAAACGAAATTAATTCAATGTAAATGTAAACAAAAAATATATGACTTAGACCACTTTCATAATTATGGGCACATTTATGCTCGCAGGAAAATATCTCAGGTGGACCTCGCCGATTTTTTTCTCCTTTTGATATAGTCTACGGCGTAAAAAAAAAAATAAGAGACTCGTATTTCTTTATACGCGATAATTCCCGAATTTAATCTGCGTAATCTGGGTAATGGCGATTATTTTCCCGACTCTTGAAGAAGGATTACTTCGACTTCGGTTCAGTTTCAGACGAGATGGAAACGTGGAGATCGTCGAATAAAATAGTAAAAAATAAAGATTCGAGCGACAATGTCGCAGGCCCGTTGAAGAGCTTAAAGAGTCTGCGAGGAGACCCGAGTCCGATCTAATTTAAAAAGTTCACGTCAAGACCTCGCCGGTCACTTTATTCGCAGGAAACGCCGCTTTTTTCCGGGAAATCGAGTACTTGCTTCTCTTTTCATCGAGCGGCGGAAACTCAAGGCACTTGCTAGATCGTCAAAGCATACTCCCCTTATGCGACTTTTCATCCTTGTCGCATCTTAAACTCTTAAAATTCCACATTTTCGCAAAAAATCTCAACGAATCCTGCCGAATCGAAAAATCATCCTTAACACGACTGACCTTAAAAACGCACATACGTATCGCGGATTTTCTTCACCTCATGAAATAAAATAAAGAAGTCGGAATGGAAAAATATCGGAATAGGAAATATTTCTTTAGGTGCGTAAAAAAAATAGAATTTTTTTCCAAAAACCGAGCTAGCATAAAATTTGCGAATGTAGCACATAATTAGCACGTAAAGAGCACAATATGTTAAGACAAAAAATTATCCTTAACACGACTGACCTTAAAAACGCACATACGTATCGCGGATTTTCTTCGCCTCATGAAATAAAATAAAAAAGTAGGAATGGAAAAGTATCGGAATAGGAAATATTTCTTTAGGTGCGTAAAAAAAAATTGAATTTTTTTCCAAAACCCGAGCTAGCACAAAATTTCCGAATGTAGCACATAATTAGCACGTAAAGAGCAGAATATGTTAAGACAAAAAATTATCCTTAACACGACTGACCTTAAAAACGCACATACGTATCGCGGATTTTCTTCGCCTCATGAAATAAAATAAAGAAGTCGGAATGGAAAAAGTATCGAAATAGGAAATATTTCTTTAGGTGGGTAAAAAAAAATTGAATTTTTTTCCAAAAACCGAGCTAGCACAAAATTTCCGAATGTAGCACATAATTATCACGTAAAGAGCAGAATATGTTAAGGCAAAGAAATTTGAATTTCGTAAAGGTGGGGGTGCCAGCTTTACGCACCTTATTTCTTTCCCGGTGTAGATTTTCGAATTTCACCGAGCACCAAGATTTCTGCAGGAGAACTCCGCTAGTTTAACGTGGAAACATGTGTCCAGATTTATTTTCGCACGTCGCGGAGGTCCTGTACGGCCATAGAAACAGAAAACGGTACAAAGGGCCGGGCAATCCCTCGGGATCGCTCTCAGGCGAGCAGGAGGGAAGAAATCGGGCCAGGACTCGACTTCCTTTTCCAGGAGTCGCGTCCAACAAAGTACGGACACGGGAGGGAGCGTACGTGACTTTGTGCAGCCAACGGGTTGGTCTTCTTCAGGATCACTCCGAAGTCGAGTCCGAAAGAAAGGATAAAAAATAAACCCTCCCCTTGATAACAGGCCCTCTGAAGTACCCGCGACCAAAATCCACGTAGGAATTCCCTGAGAGGAACAATTAAAAAATAAAAACTCCCCCCCTCGAGTGAACCCTTAAGGTGTTATGTGAAAGGGTCATTCTGTATATATCGAAACGTCGAAACATTTATTTTCGGGTAATTAAAACGCCCATTGGAAATATATCGATAATGAAATCGACGAGGGTCGCGGGTTTTTCGGGTCGGCCAATTTCCACCCCCTCGAAAAAGCTGCTTTTTCGAGCGAATCGGTGAAACGACGACTCGCCGCCAAAGCGAAACTTTAAATTTTCCCTCCGACCGCGTTACCCCCGGGGACTCGACTCCTCAATCGAATCGCTGCCAATTAATTAGCCCGAAGCTCTCAAATTAATTGACTAACCGGCCGCGGATTGAATTCTCCTCTCTGTCCGGAGATCGTCCCGCCCTCCATCTGGGAGATCGATTCGACATACGAATTATTCATTCAGGAAATGTGCCCGCCAAGGCATGGATTTCGGGGAGAAAGCATAAAGTCACCTTACAGAATTTCGAAAATTTTGAAGGAAAGAAAAAAATCCTTTTTAAAAAGGAAAAAGTCCTGCACGTGTCGAGGCGCGCCTGGTCGACTTTCTAAAGTCTCGAAAGGAAAAAAAAGGGAAAAGGAAACGTGGACAAGAAATTCGATACGTCTCATAAAATTTCAAAGATCATGAAAAAAAAAAAGATACATGTAAATGTAAGTACGTCACGGTACACGATACCTCAAATTACACATCTAAGACGTATATTTGCGCATGGAGGTAGAATAAACTTCGTCGAGTGAGGGTGAGCTTTTTATTATATTATTTTTACGGTGTTCGAGTTTCTAAAGTCTCGATAGGAAAAAAAAGGGAAAAGGAAACGTGGACAAGAAATTCGATACGTCTCATAAAATTTCAAAGATCATGAAAAAAAAAAAGATACATGTAAATGTAAGTACGTCACGGTACACGATACCTCAAATTACACATCTAAGACGTATATTTGCGCATGGAGGTAGAATAAACTTCGTCGAGTGAGGGTGAGCTTTTTATTATATTATTTTTACGGTGTTCCTAACGAGTCCCGCCTTTCCGGGGGTATGGAAATCTCATTCAAAGGGTGGAGGGTAAGAGGAAGAGGGGTTACCTTAACGCAGTTACTGCGCTAACCAAAGAAAGTACGGGCAAGACCTTTAATCATCCACGGTCTCGGTACAATCCGTTCCCGTCTCTGTACCCCTCCTTAGGGAGGGCTCTTTACAAGGAACCACCCTTTGTTCGAACTTCCCTCCGGCAAATTAATAACCCTCGATATCGAGCCTCTATCCGTGGATTTCGATCTGAGAACCTGAGGAACCCTATATATCGCACTTGGAGGGCTTGGACCTGTAATTGCACGAATTACGGGGCAAAGACGAAAGGGGGTGCATTGCGAAAAATTCTAAAAAAAAGTTGCGCGTCCACCAAAAATTTATTAATATGATTTCTCGCACCTTAGAGAGCTTGCACGAAGTCCACGACAATTGTCATTTCCGTCTCCATCGACAGAAATAAATCTGTACCCGGGAATTCGTAAAACCCCCCTGTAAAGGGGTGATTAAAAGGGAAAGAAACATTAGTCATAAAGTCTCTTTCACGTTTCGGGGATTGACTTTTTTTAAACAGGCACAATGTGTTCCCGTTCACTGGGCGAACGATTGCCCTCGATTGCAATGCACACCCCCCCTTCGGCAATTCGCCCAAACACGGGGAGGGGGGGGTGTACGCCTCCGAAAGCAGAATATTTCATGATTTAATTAACCGCGAGTATTTGGATTAAACGAGAGGACGAAATAAAACCAGCGATGCGTTTCGACATCGATTCGCGGGATTTCCTGATAACCCCTGCCAGTCGATTGCAAAGCTTGTAAACGTTTCGCCGAGTAGAAAGAAAGAAAAAAAAAAATAAATAGAACAAGCGGAGAAAGAGAGAAAAAAAATAAGCAAATCGCCCGGAAGATCGCGATTTTTGCGCGTAATTTCCTTTCGGGGGTAAACTCTCCTCTCTCGGTTGGGAATTTCGGTTTTTCTTCTCCCTTAAACGCGCGCTTTTCCATTTTCTTTTCCTTCTTCCTTGTTTTTCCTTTCCCCGTGTTTAACGTGCAACGACTCTGGTGGGTATGCACTTGCTCGGCAAGTTTGCGGTGGTGTAATGAACTCTCTCCCTCTCTCTCGGTCGCAGTCATGTAACTCTCGGGACATTTCTCTATTTGCTGCTTCTTTCCTCGTCTGGCGCGCGGCTGAGCCGTAGCGCTGTCCCTCTCGCTCTCGCTGGCCCCGCTATGGGAGGGAGAGAGACCCGACGAGAGTAAGCCGCAATTACAAGGGGTTCGGTCGTCGGGGAGAGCCTCGCCTTTTGGTTTCCGAGTTTCTAATTAACACCGTCGTGGAATCAATAACCCCTCCGATGGGCTGATGGGGAGGGAGGGGGGAATTTATTCAATTATTCGCCAAAGTAAAGCGAAAACACTCGCGCGAACGCCCCAAGCTTTACCGGCTCTCGACAATATATCTACGCTTCGGGAATCCTCAGTTGGGCCGAATTATCCACGAAATTCTACGGGTTCAATTTAATTTCCTTCAACGTAACGAACTGATGCAGAAATCATTCTTCTACCTCCCTCGAGGTATTGACACTTTCTTTTTTTTTATGCGCACGTGCACTGAGAAAAAAAAATTCATTCGATCGAAAAAACAGATCTTTGAATAGTGCCAAAGAAATATTTTGTTAATCCGAGGAAGAACGATTTGACTAGGACGAACTTGAATAAATTGAATGCAACTTTTCTTCCGAATTATGATAATTTATTTGAGTCTTTTTTTGGTAATGTCAAAATTACTCGCGAAACGGTGGAATTTAACGGAGGTATTGACACTTTATTTTTTCATGTGCACGTACACTGGGAAAAAAATAAAAAAATTAATTCAATCGAAAAAACAGATCTTTGAATAGTGCCAAAGAAATATTTCGTTAATCCGAGGAAGAACGGTTTGATTAGGACGAACTTGAATAAATTGAATTCAACCTTTCTTCCAAATTATGATAATTTATTTCAGTCTTTTTTTGGAAATGTCAAAATTACTCGCAAAACGGTGGAATTTAACGGAGGTATTGACACTTTCTTTTTTCATTCGCACGTACACTGAGAAAAAAAAAAATTCATTCAATCGAAAAAAACAGATCTTTGAATAGTACCAAAGAAATATTTCGTTAATCCGAGGAAGAACGATTTGACTCGGACGAACTTGAATAAATTGAATGCAACTTTTCTTCCGAATTATGATAATTTATTTCAGTATTTTTTTGGTAATGTCAAAATTACTCGCGAAACGGTGGAATTTAACGACAATTATTTAATACTCCCTTGAAACGTAAGTTACCATCTATTCTTAATTAACGCAACTCGAGGTCTTGTACAAACGGTGTGGGTTTATGAAATTCTACCTTGTAATGCAACACCGTGCAAAATGAGATGCAACCAGACCTCGAAATTCCACATTTACTACACCGTTTTTCGTCAATTATTATTAATTGAGATCTTCCGGGTACGGACCTCGCGGAATATCATGTAACCTTGAAATTAAACATATATTCTTGCAACAATATGCATATTTATCTCAATCAACTAATTTTATTCTCAGCGTATGAGAACTCGTGGGATATCTCGTAACCTTGAAATTATACATATATTCTTGCAACAATATGCATATTTATCTTAATCAACTAATTTTATTCTCAGCGTACGAAACTCGTGGAATATCTTGTAGCCTTGAAATTAAACATATATATTTTTGCAACAATATATACATTTATCTCAATCAACTAATTTTATTCTCAGCGTACGAAACTCGTGGGATATCTCGTAACCTTGAAATTAAACATATATTTTTGCAACAATATATATATTTATCTCAATCAACTAATTTTATTCTCAGCGTACGAAACTCGTGGGATATCTCGTAACCTTGAAATTATACATATATTTTTGCAACAATATATACATTTATCTTAATCAACTAATTTTATTCTCAGCGTATGAGACCTCGTGGAATATCTCGTGACCTTGAAATCTCCCGTATAATTTCGCAGTATCCCCAATTAGTGTAAATGGTCCAAACTCTCTCGAACTAAACATCTTCCCTGCCGGCGACTTCGGCGCCTCCACCTCGGAATTTCGCGGCAAATTCCAGGACGGTTAAAAGGGATTCCTCGTGCTCCATTATGCGAGAGATTAATTATTCATTCGGGGGAATTATCCGTATCAACATTAGAGAATCCGTTTCGCCGGTTAGATCCGAAAACCCGGCTTCGTTCCTCGCTCGAGCTGCACCGAGAGAAAATGCAAGGACGATTACGCAACTCCCAAGGAAAATGGAAAATCCCCGTCGAGCAATTTGCGGCCAAGGTCCGAACATGTCGCAACTGTCGCTCGGTGTCCTCGCTTCCGGTACTGGGAATTTGGAAAGTCGAAATGAGATCGGGTCGATACGTGATGCCGGCCCGAACTTCGAGCTCTCGATTTCACCCGGTCGACCTCGTTTCTCGAGACTTCCTCGCTTATCGGACCTGGACACTTAGTCGAAAGTCTCGTTTTCGCTCCGAGAAATCGACGTCGATAGTGAGTCAGCCCGTCCAAATGACTCCGAAAAATTGACTCGCTGGTCAATGGAAGATTCAGGAAATTGACTCGAACAAAAAATTATTCAGGCCCTCGAGATCACTCTAAAAATTCGATTTGCTAGTCAATGGAAGATTCAGGAAATTGACTTAAAAAAAATTATTCAGGCTCTCGAGATCACTCAAAAAAATCGATTTTCTAGTCAATGGAAGATCCAGGAAATTGACTTAAAAAAAATGATTGAGGCTCTCGAGATCACTCCAAAAAATCGATTTTCTAGTCAATGGAAGATCCAGGAAATTGACTTGGAAAATGATTTAGGCTCTCGAAATGACACCGAGAAATTGACCTTCTGGACAAAGCGAGCTCCAGGAACGAGCGATGGAGGGATTCCTGCGGTCAATAGTCGATTGATTAGGCGATCGATAGGAGCCTGGGCGAGTCATTCCCCTTCTGTCCGTTCGAGAATCATCCTGAGCCAGAATATGGCACAAAGCATGACACCTCGGCACAATGCAATAGAGTTTGGAGTCCCTTTGTGCAGTGATTGAATCCCGAAGATGAACTGGGAGGCTGATCGAGTGACGGAGCATCTCCAATCAGACTGACAAGGAAAGTACCTCGGATAAACCTCATAGATTTTCTTGGCTCTAACATATGTGCCCATAATTATGAAAGTGGTCTAAGTCAAAATTAAAAAAAAAAAAATGAATTTATCAGTTATTTCACGCCATATAATTTCAAACGAAATTAATTCAATGTAATTTCGAAACAAAAAATATATGACTTAGACCACTTTCATAATTATGGGCACATATGTCGTAGTGTATCTGTTACGGTGAAACACCGAAATCTGGAGAATGTCGACTTTCACCGGTGAATGTCAACGTTCACATAGTCGCTTAGTGTATGTCCGAAATATTTGCTAAATACCCTTATTTCTGACTTACACCGGTAAATGTTGACATTCACCGGTGTGTGATTGTCGACACACCCTGGAGAGGGTTCGAATGTACAACAATGTAATGAAATATTCGATCTTTCACCGACGTATTTGGTATCTATGTTGACATTCACCGGTGAAAGTCGACATTCTCCAATTTCGGTCATTCACGGTAACATATCGACAAAAAAGAGACACGTATTTTTCCTATATGTGTTAATTCACAAGTTTAAGCGAGGAAAACCACCAAGAGATGGACCACTCGTGATGTAACGAACTGTCGTTCGCATGCAATTGTCGTTTGCGTAATAGTTTGACCGAGTGGCCCCGATGCATTTATATGACCGGGAATTCACGTGCGACCATAAGTTTCGCTAACAATTTAGGTGCAATTCATGATATTAAGTGAGTTGATTACCCGGGAACGAGAGGTCTTAGACCCGGGGCTGTTGGGCAACGATGCAATTCCCCGAGTGCATTTAAGACGTTTACGAGTCGGTGCACTCACGTGCAACCGATGCGCATCTCCAAGTTTGGTCAGCTATTTATCGGTGATGCATGCCTTTTCGATGGATTAATTGCGCGCGATAGGTCTCACATCTTAGATCTAACATTCTCGAGCAATTATCGGTTGCGCAACGGGGCAATTTCCTGAATTACTGCAACGTGTTTATTTGACGGCGCATTGACACGTGGCTCGTAAATATGTAAGCTGAGTCGAAAATGATTTAGTCGCGGGGCACCGTCTCATTTTCTGCAGAACAAATGTAGAAACGTCTACAGCGAATCGGCGGTGGCGAAACGTCTACAGCGAAACGTCTTCAGCGAAACGGCAACGGCGAAACGTCTACAGCGAAACGTCAGCGGCGAAACGTCTTCAGCGAAACGGCGACGGCGAAACGTCTACAGCGAAACGGCAGCGGCGAAACGTCTTCAGCGAAACGGTGACGGCAAAACGTCTACAGCGAAACGTCTACAGCGAAACGTCTTCAGCAAAACGGCGACGGCGAAACGTCTACAGCGAAATGGCGACGGCAAAACGTCTACAGCGAAACGTCTTCAGCGAAACGGCGACGGCGAAACGTCTACAGCGAAACGTCTACAGCGAAACGGCGACGGCGAAACGTCTACAGCGAAACGGCGACGGCGAAACGTCTACAGCGAAACGGCGACGGCGAAACGTCTTCAGCGAAACGGCGACGGCGAAACGTCTACAGCGAAACGTCTTCAGCGAAACGGCGACGGCGAAACGTCTACAGCGAAACGTCTACAGCGAAATGGCGACGGCGAAACGTCTACAGCGAAAGGCGACGGCGAAACGTCTACAGCGAAACGGCGACGGCGAAACGTCTTCAGCGAAACATCTTGCCTCGTTCCCCCCGCGGAAAAAGTGGGCGATTTCCCGAGAAAAACCGGGGACAATCGGAGCCCCCGGGAAATCGAGTCGACGCGAAATTGAAAAGATTCCGGAGCGGCGTTGCTATCGGGGGTTTTTCTTTCGAGCCTCCCTAAGAGGGAAAAGTTTTTCCCGACCAATGGAGACGTTGTTCGGGACTTGTTCCGATGGCGGGCCAGGCCGGTCTCGCGTTTTTCCCCGTTTCCACCTCGTGCCCCACGGAATGATAACCCGGAATGATATCAGCGCTATCACGAGCGCGGACCACCTGCGGCTCCAGATTTCGAAGAGAAATCCGCACAAGCGGGGTGTCTTCCAGGCAGACATCGGAGGCACCCTCCACCCCCATAAAATGGAGAAAGCGCTCGGAAAAATCAATTACACGGTGAAAAAAAGGAGAAATATCATTGAACCAGATCCATATAATTTCATCGAACAGTACCATAGAAATATTTCTCTTTCTCGGTGTATCCATTTCCATTGGGGAATTTCTCGAAGAATTTTCATTACATGATCAAAGGCATCCCCTACGTCACCTCCAAACCCCCAAACACCACCCCATTCCTCCCCATAAGAACCACCATGATAACGTGCAATTAATTCCGCGTGCCCTCCGAGCCACCTCAAGCTAAAGTTCATAATGAAATTTCATAACCCACCAGAAGGCACCCCCGCCTTTATCAACCCCCATTCTCCGCCTAAAAACAAAGTCCCTAGAAAAACCGCCCCCGAATAGAAAAAAATTATAAATATACGCCCTTAAACTCTCAAGAGAAAATTCCCGACTCGTGGGGGAGGAAGTCCTCTCTCGGCAATTAATATCCGTGCCATTTCTTTGCCCCCCAGCCCCACCCCCTGAAACCGCGAAAACCCGGAAGCCAAGAGAGGGAAAGAAAGAAAGAGACCGACAGGAAGAGAAAGAGTCAAGGCTCGTAAATCCAGCTTCCGGGTCACTCGATTCCTCACGGGGTCCTCGTTCGTCCTGAAGCTTTTCGTTCCCCTCCACCCTTGACCCACCCCCACGCCCCCGGAGCAATTAAAAAGCCCATTGAAATGGTTAGCGAGAAGTCGCAAAGTCCCGATCGCCGACACGTACCGAACTTAACGACTCCTTAGGGCGGAACGAGGGGGTCGATTTAACGGCGGGGTGAAATTCCGCCGTTAATTCGACCTCCCTCCACCCCTAAAGAGTGCGTACGGCCAATGGGCCGGCGACTTTCACCCTCGGGGAGAGGAACAAATCCGACGTCTCGAACTGGCCGAGGAACTTCCCCGTTAAACGGATCTTACTAATTGGCACAGACCCCCCGTCGTTACTCGAAATTACTCAAACCGGGGGAAAAACGGAACGACGCAAGTTCGCCGTTTAACGGCCCCGTTTCGTGGCCCTCTTCGGCGCGGTGACGTTTTTAACGCAAAGTGGACTCTCGCGGCTTTCGACCCCCTCGACGAGAAGTGGACGCTGCAGTCGACGCCCTAGAGGGTGAGAAAATTCCGTCCACTCGTTGGGGTGGTTTTTTGTACCTCCGACATTTTTATTCCAGAGGTGGGGTCAAACGAGATTCGATATCGATAGTGTATGAAAAAGCTGCGGAAGAAATCGAGGGTTATTGGTGGACCTTTGTTGCACCCTGAGAAATGGCATTCGATTAACCAACGAAATTTTTACAGTTAATTATTTGTACTGACAAAATCTCTCTTTGGATCGATAAATGATTTTCACTTGGTGGGTAAGCACGTGGTCGGAGGAGTTGCGATGCCGATTTATCGCGGCCGATTTTCCAGCCGGAAAAGCGGACGCCCCGCCAAGGCGTCGGGGCGTCGGGGCGTCGGTTGGAGGGAGGGACGCGCCAGGGTCTCCCGTCGACGAGATTATTTCCCTCGGAGCACACCCGGGAACCCCGAGACCCCCGACGTCCTCGCGGCACCTCGTTTCGCCTGACAAACGGCGGCGTCGCGCCCGACGCCGCGACGCCCCCACGATTTTCCCCTCGATCGGCCGGCCACGAGTCTCCCCGCGCGGGACGCGCGACGTCGACCCGAGACGTCTTTCGAAAAAAAAATATATATATATATGTTACCGTGAATGACCGAAATTGGAGAATGTCGACTTTCACCGGTGAATGTCAACAGATACCAAATACGTCGGTGAAAGATCGAATGTTTCATTACATTGTTGTACATTCGGACCCTCTCCAGTGTGTGTCAACATCACACACCGGTGAATGTCAACATTTACCGGTGTAAGTCAGAAATAAGGGTATTTAGCAAATATTTCGAAAATACACGAAGCGACTATGTGAATGTTGACATTCACCGGTGAAAGTCGACATTATCCAGATTCCGGTGTTTCACTGTAACATATGTATCACGTCCCGAGGTCTAATGCTTTCCCTCCAGGAGTGGAAAATGTCCATCCTCGGAGTGAGAGAAGAAAAGTCCTATTTGAAGATAGAGTCTTAATGCTCGCGAATCGCTCGCGAGGCTGACAATTGAAACAAAGTGCAATTCAAAAAATAATGGTAAAAGGTCCTATCACGGAAAAAAGAAATGAAGAGGGGTCTTATCGCGTCTCATGCGAACGATGTCGGAACCTTCGTGCGAGGTTGAAATGTGAAAGAAAAGTGCAATTCAAAAAGAGGTAAAAGGTCCTATCGTGATGAAAAAAAAAATGAAGAGGGGTCTTATCACGTCTCATGCGAACGATATCGCGCGAGGTTGAAAAGTGAAAGAAAAGTGCAATTCAAAAAGAGGTAAAAGGTCCTATCGTGAGGAAAAAAAAATGAAGAGGGGTCTTATCACGTCTCATGAGAGCGTCGGAACGTTCGCTCGCGAATCGCTGGCGAATCGCGCGAGTGCTCGCCGTATACGTCGACGCGAAATTGGCCGGAGCAACGACGGGTCGTTTGACGTTAATGTATACGACGTCGTTTACGAGAGATTCGGCCGACACGCGAATGCCCCGGGTAATAGAAAAGGAGGTAGGCTGTCGGCATCCTCGCGGAGGAAAAAAATAAGGGTCGTCCCGTAAGTGCCTCCTGCGAAGGGTCCGGGAATATCGGGAATATCGGGAATATCAGGAATATCGGGAATATCGGCGATATCGGCCGCGTAAACGGTCCCTCTATCAGTACGGCGTATGGCGCACTCGGATGCACCGAGACTCTCCTTCGAGTAAATACTAAGGACCCGACAAATCGGAGGACTCGTTTCTGCTGCCAACTCGATTCTAGCTGGAAAACTCCCCAAACTGGGTGGAGAACAACGGAAATCCCAGATAATATCTCAGGAAAAAAGCATGGCAGAATATAACATAACTTTCGTGATGCTTAAGGCGGGACGAAAGCCTCCGAGATGCGTCTATGAAACTTTATTCATAAATATTGTTGACCCATCTGATTGGAGTGAGGCGGCCTGAAGAACATTTGAGCAACATTTGGCCATGGACAATGCGAGGCACTCTTTCTCGAAGGAGTGTCCTGCACGTGGTTAGAAAATAGCTAGAGAAAAGACTCGAAATTTATGACCCCGATTAGGGGGGTTCTTCAAAGTGGCCACTTCAGGGTCTGCCATGGCGACGCATTTCCAAAAGGGTATCTTATGGCTACCAGACATCGCGAACTTTCTCCAGGATTCGAGGAAGTCTGTGCCGACCTGGGAAAACGAACCTTTGGGAAATGCTGTCCTAAAGTCAGCCAATCAGGGCTCAGCATCCCAAGTGCATCCCTTCCTAGCTTTCGACAGAGGAGAGGGAAGAAAGTGCATCGCGAATGCAACTTTCCACTTTTTTGACATTAGACTCTCAACTAGGACTTTGAACCATTCGGATGTTTTGTCTCCGCACTGGGACTTAGTGCGTAACCCGGACACGCGATTGTACCGCGAATTCATATTGACAAATTGTATTCTCTATCCGTTATTTTATCAGTACAATAAATTGTTATTGTTGTGTTTTCCTTTAAATTAGTGCGTGGTGCAAATTCAACGTACCCTGAATTTACCCGCCAGGAACTTAACTCAGCGCTCACTTTAAACGGCGCAAACAAATATTTTATTCTGTTTTTATAAAAATGAGATTTCACAGGCGTCGGAACTTCCCTCAGAGCCCTTATATGTAAGTTATGAAAATTCAAAGGATTCGGAACACTCAGTTAGAAGAGGTTTGACAAGCAAACTCCGTTTCACGTCGCCTTAAGGCGGGGACTGGATTAAATTTTCTGCCAGATTGTGGATTCAAAGGGGGACGAAATGTTAATCCGCAGTTAAGTGCTGGAAATCCAAACCTCGTCTCATGGGGTTGAACGCGATTCGTCGCTCGAGAGGAACCCAAATGCAATTGGGTGCAACTTGCATCTCGCGAGACTGCCACCGGATACACGTGGGAAAATTAACACAGGATATGTGGTTAACGTATACCCGGTTTAATCCGCAAGATGGGCCTAAAAGCAGGTCCAAGACAGGATCCTGGGAGTCGAATCGCGGAGCCAGGTCGAGTCCCGAGGGAGCAATCCCCGGGTGGCTCCTGTAAAGCCTGCGCCAAAGACCAAGGATTAAGGTGAAGTGAAACATCCTTCAAATCAGTCGATTCGAATACAACACTTTTTTTTAAGGGCATTAGACCAAACTGTCCGAAACTTTGAAACATCACTCCCGATCATCTAAGAATTGTCCTGACACATTGAAAATTTGGATTTTTCAAAAAAATTTTTTAACTCATTCCAGAGCAGAACCAAAATGGCGTCGAGCTCTGATATTTCGATCAATATACAATTATCGAAGGCTCTGATATGAGAAAAGAAAGGGTCTGGACAATTTTGCGAGAATGTAGAACACTCTGGTAATCGATAAACTCGCATTTTAACGGGATAAAGGCAAAAAAAGTGTTGTATGCGCTTCTTTGCTAAAACGATGGGAATACGAGGTCTCGGAGTGAAAATTTAATTGACCTGAAAATCACAGATGGCGCAGGCGGTCCCTCGGCAGTCAATTAGGGCCTCAGAAACCACGAATCCAGGGCATTTCTGGAGTTTTACTTCGATTTCTTTATAATTATTGTACGAAAACGACAGGTGGAGTACGCCATTTGGTACAATACCCAATATAATTCGACCCAGCTGTCAATATAAAAACGAACGTCGGCGACGTAGGCATTTAGAAAAATCTTCTTTACCGACGTTGATCAAGTTCCTCGACATGTTTCACTTCACCTTAAAGAGCCATGAAGCTCATTCTCGACCCTGATCGGCATCATCGATCAGCATCTTGGAAAAAAATCTGAAAAGCGATTCCGATCTCAAGGAAGCGACCTGGAGGCGAATCCTTTGAAACCCGAGTCCGGAAATCCAGGACCAAGAAGGGCAATGATGCTCACGTAACGCCGATTGGCACCATCTTCAAGGTACCACGAAGATGCCGGATACCTAAAGGATTCCCGAGGGATTGAAAAACCTCCCAGAAATTCCCCGCCCTCTTCGGGGTATCCCGAAGTGCCCCGACCGGGTGGTTTCAATTTCCTATCCTATCCTAGTTGTGGCCCGGAATCGCGTCGAGGTCCTCCGGGAGCCGTTCCTAATGGGAAACCGGGTTCCCTCGGGAGAGGGTGCCTCCCCCAGGGCGACATATCTGGGAGCTCTACCACTTTGAGTCGCTGCCAACTCGATTCTTACATGCGCGAGTGCTGGGGGTGCCTCGGTGGTTGGGGAAGGGTTGCAGGGTCACAGGGCGAAGAGGAAGGAAAAGGACTCCCCTCGGGATCAGGAAGTGCCAAGGTGGGGAAGTCGCAGTGCCAGAAGGTGCCTTATCGTCCAGATCGTCGAGATGGTGCTCCCTTCGGAATTGGAGCACGCCTGTCTATTTCATATCAGCCAGACATTTTTTTTCTAGACATTTTCGGCATTTTTTAAAGATATCCAGACAATTATTTCAAATTATTTCAAATTATTTCGCTACAGGGATAATGTCTGGACATCAAAGCAGTACTCTTCAGGTGTAAGGCACCTTTTAATCGAAACTGAATTGCCCCATTCCAAACGCAAACTTAATCTAACAAGGAAGGTACCTGAGGTGTCCCCCTCCGATTTTGTTCATTTTTAAATATGTTATAGAGGACTAAAATCTAAGGGACCCGTGTTTTTTTTTATCGGCGGATAAACACTTTCAGGGGGTGAAATCAGGCTTCAAGGTTGGCCGTGCAAGGGGGTGAGTTGTCTGTTTCATATATAGGCACTCGACCGATTTTCATGAAACAACCGTCAAAATGTAGGGAATGAAGAATTATGAAACATGCAGTTGGAATTATTAGAAAAAATTCATTTTTAAGGGGTGAGCCACCCTTTTGAATACTTCTTTTACCCATTACGCGAGCAGTAATTGCTCTATCCAAATGAAACTTGGTTAATTTATAAACCAGAACACTACAAAAAAAGTTTCAATTGGATAGAATAATTACTGCTCGCTTAAGGGGTAAAAGAAGTATTCAAAGGGGTGGCTCACCCCTTAAAAATGAATTTTTTCGAAAAATTCCAAATGCATGCTTCATAATTCTTCATTCCCTACATTTTGACGGTTGTTTCATGAAAATCGGTCGAGTGCTTTTATATGAAACAGCCAACTCACCCCCTTGCACGACCAACCTTGAAGCCTGATTTTACCCCCTAAAAGTGTTTATCCGCCGATAAAAAAAAACACGGGTCCCTTAGATTTCAGTCCTCTATAACATATTTAAAAATGAACAAAATCGGAGGGGGACACCTCAGGTACCTTCCTTGTAAGTGGTGCTCTTCAGGTATCAGACGCCAGAGCAAACCGCGCAAAAAAGTTCCATCTCATCCGCACTTTCAGCGTCTCCAGTAGTTTCCTATACATTAAATGTGTTAATTGCAAGTGCGAGACTTAAGTTGCCTAACTAAAGGCTGAGAGCAACTCTTCGGGTTTAATTTGAGGAGCGCACCTCTTCAGGTGCGTGCTCGTAAATCACGTGGAAAGTCTTAAATCCCGGTCTTAAAATTCCGTCCGGTCGAGTAACGACTCCTCCCTACGTTTCGGTAATACCAATGGAAAGTATTATGTACGAAGAATGCCCACAGGCTGCATAATAAACGGAAACATGGCTCGTTTGCATGCACGGGGTCGATTCCCATCTCAGGTGCGAAGTCGAGGTTAAAAATGGGGAGAACGGCGGAAAGGACCGTCCCGTTTATTAAAATTGCAAATATCTATCAAGTTTGCACTCGTAAATTCTGCGCGCGTGGCGACTCCTGGGGGAGGGCCTACCCTGGCCAATCAAAATTTCACGGTCTCGCCGATCCCCCGGGGCAAAAACGCAAATCCGAAATGCCACCCCGGGGAATACTAAGGATACACGCCATGTTATCAACCGAAATGCCCACAAATATTGACTTTTAAAATCAGGAGGTATTTATCTTATATTTTATTTCCTATGGATTCTCACGTTTAATTGGGAATTATTGGTTAACCCATTCGACGCATCGACTCGAAAATAGTAACACCGAAAATATTGGATTTCAAAATCAAATGATACTTTGTTTTCATTTTTTTTTTTGCTATTTCGTAGGGATTCTCATTTTTAATTGCGTATTCCTGGTTAACTCTTTCGGCGTATCGAGTCGAAAATGATAACCGAAACGCCCGAAAATATTAGATTTCAAAATCAAATGGTATTTCTTTTTTTACATGTTATTTCGTAGGGATTCTCATTTTTAATTGCCAATTCTTGATTAACTCATTAGGCACGTCGACTCCATCTAATCCGTAGTTTCTAGGATAAAGGATTAACTGTGGAGAATTAAAAAAAAAACGGTAAGAATTGATAAAAGTCGATAAAATGACGGCAATTAAACAAGCAGACACCCATCAGCATCGTCCGTATAAATAATTTTTAATTGCGAATTCTTGGTTAACTCATTAGACGCGTCGACTCCATGTAATCCGTAGTTTCTAGGATAAAGGATTAACTCTGGATAATTAAAAAAAAAAAACGGTAAGAATTGATAAAAGTCGATAAAATGACGGCAATTAAACTAGCAGACACCCATAAACATCATCCGTATAAATTCTGAAGGCCTCATGAAGTGAAACTTTCGCGTCGAATGAAACATTAAAAAAAAAATGGCCAATCCCGAAACAAAGGAAACCCGAATCGAAAGAATCGCCTTAATGTCGCATAAAGTGGCGAATAAACGGAACCTCCCTTAAAATACGAGAAAAAACCCGTCCAGAAATTCGCGGTTGAAATTAACTCGGGGGCGCAAGTTAAACAACTGTTTAAGCCCCCCTAAATATGCATCAGACCTGCACTCGTAAATTCGCGGGGGGTCCCGCGGGATATAAGGGACGAGTCGGGGTTTCATGGCCGCGGTTTCCGCGTCCGCACCCGCGGGACCCGCGGAGGAATCCGGGATACGACGTCCAGAGCTCTACGAGAGTTCATTCCCGTTTCATCCCCTATTCATAAGAGGGGGTCCGAAAGCTGCGCCCCAAAACGTGGCCCTTCCCCTTCGCGACCCCAAACATGTCGAGGACAAGTCAGAAATTCACCCCGTAGAGGGGCGAAGTAATTTCGCCCCAAAAGGGGTGAGGACCCACCCCTTGTCAGGCATATTTGTCAGGTGTTGATTAATCGAAAGAGCCCCCCAAATAATTCCGACAACGTGTTTCGGCATCCCCGATTTTCGGGGGATGAAGAAAATCCACGGCGTAAAGACGAGATTTTCCAGAAGAGGAAAACTGGGGAATTTAAGATGAAATACCTCGAAGATTTTTCTTAAATATGAATTTTTTAAAATATTGGAAAAATTCAGACGGGGGGCATCGAACATACGTTGGAGTATTCCTATTGATACGAAGTGAAATAACCAAAGCGAGGCGCATCACACGTGGGGAAAATTCCCCCCTCGTATCATGCGTCCGATTTTCCACCTCCGGATATTAAAACTTAAACCGGAAGTCGCGTACTTTCCACGGGGAGATTTTTTAAATCCCGCCACTTAGACCACGCGAAATAACGAATTTGCGAGCATCTCGGAGGAAATTACCCCTCGTCGAGGATGCAGGGGATGCTGCGGCGACTTTGACGCCATCGAGGTCGGATATGACCCGGGGAAAAAAATTAAAATCGATCTCGAGCCCAATTACAATCGATCTCAGATCCCGGCTCATTTCCCGGGAAACTCCTGGCCTCGTTTTTCGCAGCAGTGTTTTACAAGCTTCGTCCTCCATATCGGCCGCGATTAAAACGGGAAATTATTCCGACCTCGAGGAACACAAAACGCAATTACGGCCGCGTCATTTAACGCGACGGGATCTCCTTTCCGGAAGGCGATTCGCGTCGAATTTTCCCGGGTAGATAGGAAAGAAAAAAAAAGATGAATCCAATTTTCGCCCTTTGGTTCCTCAGTAAATACACGGCGTACTTGTCAGCCCTCTATCCAGCATCGTATATCGTCGCATTTCAGCGCCAAATTAAAATTTTAATACAGGCAGCTCTCGCTTTTTGCATAAATTAATTGGTTCCCGTCAGTGAATCTCGAATTCGGAAAACTTCCCCGCGCAGGATTTAAAATTGAAATTCCCCCAGGAACAACAGAAACAGAAATTCGTAATATATTCCGCGATTTGGAATAAAAATCGCAAGGTGGAAAATTCCTAAAGATGAAAATTCTTAAAGCGACTAACTGCCTGCATTTTGTACATCATTTCATGAAATCTCTGAATTAACATAGCAAAAAAAAAATATTAGCAAGCTGACAAATGACTCGCGAAATTACTCCTTACCTAAAAAATAGCAGAACGCGTCATTTCCTCGTCTCGCACCCGCAGAAAAAGAATTCCCGGTCGTAACAACAAATTTTATAAATGTAAAACTTGATCAGCAACGTCTTTCGTTAAAACTGCAAATGTCTTTCTACCCATGTCCCAAAGGAAACATAAAAAAAAAATTGAAAATTAAACAAACTATCGGTAGATCCCAGGTAGGTTTCGCGACAATTCCGCAATCGATTCTTAATCACGCGACGCGGTTTAACGATCCCCGGAAAAAATCCAGGATTGCGGAAAAAGTCGGCAATCCACGTCATAGCACCCCCTGGGAGGCCGGGGGTTGATTTAACCCCCGGATTTTTCTTTTCGTTAAAAGTGCATATCTTTCTTCCCATGTCTCAAAGGAAACGTTTTAAAAAAAAATTGTAAATTAAACAAACTATCGGTAGATCCCAGGTAGGTTTCGCGACAATTCCGCAATCGATTCTTAATCACGCGACGCTGTTTAACGATCCCCGGGAAAAATCCAGGATTGCGGAAAAAGGCGGCAATCCACGTCATAGCACCCCCTGGGAAGCCGGGGGTTGATTTAACCCCCGGATTCTTCTTCTTCGTTAAAAGTGAATATCTTTCTTCCCATGTCCCAAAGGAAACATAAAAAAAAATATTATAAATTAAACAAACTATCGGTAGATATCTCAGGTAGGTTTCGCGACAATTCCGCAATCGATTCTTAATCACGCGGCGCGGTTTAACGATCCCCGGGAAAAATCCAGGATTGCGGAAAAAGTCGGCAATCCACGTCATAACACCCCCTGGGAGGCCGGGGGTTGATTTAACCCCCGGATTCTTCCTTTCGTTAAAAATGCAAATGTCTTTCTACCCATGTCCCAAAGGAAACGTAGTAAAAAAAAAAAAATTGTAAATTAAACAAACTATCGGTAGATATCTGAGGTAGGTTTCGCGACAATTCCGCAATCGATTCTTAATCACGCGACGCGGTTTAACGATCCCCGGGAAAAATCCAGGATTGCAGAAAAAGTCGGCAATCCACGTCATAACACCCCCTGGGAGGCCGGGGGTTGATTTAACCCCCGGATTCTTCTTTTGCGAGGTCCAAAGGCCAAAGGGACTCGGCGTGCTCTGGGGGGTCCGTAAAGCATCGAGTCTTCCTCTCTTTCCGGCTTTGTGTCTTTTGTTCGGCGCTCTCGACGAGCCTCCGAGTCGCGCGCTTTGACAGCCGAGGCGCGACTCGGCCTCTTTCAGACATTCAGACATTCAGACCTCCACGACCCCCGCGATAGGCGCCGTATGCGCGAACGGATCTCGCGGCTGAATCGGGTTAGGCTGTGGCCGACCTCGACCCGATGTGGCCGGGAATCCGCTTTCTCCGGGCGTGGGAAGAAGGAGACCTCGCGACCGATCTGTGTCCCGTTCGCCGACTCGGGTCGGAAACTCCGACTAAAGACCGACTTTGACTTTGCTCCTCCATCCGGCGATGATGTGAGAATACACATTTTTTTTTATGTCATCGCTTGACGCGTTGATTTGGTCGAAATGTCTTACATGAAAATTCTGAGAGATATTGACGGAAAAGGAACGACTTTGATTTTGCTCCTCGAAATGGTGATGATGGGAAAATACATATATTTTATGTCATGGTTTGACGAGTTGATTTGGTCGAAATGTCTTGCGACATGATGATTCTGAGAGATATTCACGGGCAAGGAATGACTTTGACTTTATCTCTCGAAATGGTGATAATGGGAGAATACATATATTTTATGTTATTGCTAGATGCGTTGATTTGGTCGAAATGTCTTGCGACATGATGATTCTGAGAGATATTCACGGGCAAGGAATGACTTTGACTTTATCAATCGAAATGGTGATGATGTGAAAATACATATTTTTTATGTCATCGCTTGACGTGTTGATTTGGCCGAAATGTCTTACATGAAGATTCTGAGAGATATTGACGGCCAAGGAACGATTTTGATTTTGCTCCTCCATCCGGCGATGATGTGAGAATACACATATTTTTTATGTCATCGCTAGATGCATTGATTTGACCGAAATAATGTCTTGCGACATGAAAATTCTGAGAGATATTGACGGTCAAGGAACGACTTCGATTTTGCTCCTCGAGATGGTGATGATGTGAGAATAAATATATTTTATATCATCGCTTGTCGCGTTGATTTGGCCGAAATGTCTTGCGACATGATGATTCTGAGAGATATTGACGGTCAAGGAACAACTTTCACTTTACCTCTCGAAATGATGATAATGTGAGAATACATATATTTGATATCATCGCTGGATGCGTTGACTTTATCGACATGAAGATTCTGAGAGATATCGACGGCCAAGGAACGACTTTGACTTTGCGAAATCGCGAGAATCACGTGGCGCAAGATCCGAATTATGTGACGGACACTTAGGTATGATTGGAGAGCACTCGCCCGTCTTGATAAACCCCGAAGGAGGCCCGGAGTCTCGCCTCCAATTTTTCCGAGCGATATGGCATTGCCCGGTCCGACGCTTTCCGAACTTCCGATGCCGAGCGGTCGATGGGACGTGAGATCGACCCCACGTGGCGGGTCGAGGGGAGTTTTTCGATTTTTCCCTCTTTTCCATTTCTATTTTTTTTTTTTTTCACTTTCTACATCATTAGGTATTAATGGAGCGACGTACATTGTCACGTTTTGTTCGATCGCGCGCCCCCGTAAAGTGCATACCTACGTACAGGTGCATACGTTAAGGCCTTAACAAACCCCACATATATAAAAAAAAAACCAATATAACAGAAAATCGGGCCACATAAAATTGAATACATTGTTGTAGTAATTTGACTAAGAAAAATCCCTGCAAATGATATCAAGCCTATTTTCGGGGACTTCTTCTCCTCGCTGAATACAATCACATTTTTACATTACTTACGTCAAACCCGAGGCTTAAGGTGAAGTGAAACATCCTTCAAATCAGTCGATTCGAATACAACACTTTTTTTTAAGGGTATTAGACCAAACTGTCCGAAACTTTGACACGTCACTCCTGATCATCTAAGAATTCTCCTGACACATTGAAAATTTGGATTTTTCCAAAAAATTTTTTAACTCAGTCCAGACCAGAACCAAAATGGCGTCGAGCTCTCATATTTCGATCGATATACAATTATCGAAGGCTCTGATATGAGAATCGAAAGCGTCAGGACAATTTTACGACAATTTAGAACACTCTGGTAATCTATATACTCGCATTTGAACGGGATAAAGGCAAAAAAAGTGTTGTATGCGCTTCTTTGCTAAAACGATGGTAATACGAGGTCTCGGAGTGAAAATTTAATTGACCTGGAAATCACAGATGGCGCAGAGGGTCCCTCCGCAGTCAATTAGGGCCCCAGAAACCACGAATCCAGAGGATTTCTGGAGTTTTACTTCGATTTCTGTATAATTATTGTACGAAAACGACAGGTGAAATATGCCATTTGGTACAATACACAATATAATTCGACCCAGCTGTCAATATAAAAACGAACGTCGGCAACTTAGGCATTTAGAAAAATCTTCTCTATCGACGTTGATCAAGTTCCTCGACGTGTTTCACATCACCTTAAGTATTACCCGAGAAGGACGTACCACCTCCTTGGGGGATTCCGCATAATTTAACGCAACGTGGACAAGTTTGTTTTCGGGGGAAAAATCCGTGCCCCTTTTCGCGCGCCGTTTCGCGGATAAGTCGGAAAAGTCGGAAAGTCGGACGGCGACCTCGGGGTTCTCCCCTTTCCATTTTCCTTCTTTTTCCTCCCTGGGGGAGCGGTCTGCGCGTGATTATTTAACGTCTAGGGAAAGGGCGAGAGAGTGCATTTTTAGGCGGAGATTCCCAGACCGGGTCCGGAACGACTGCGAGAGGATTTCCTCCGTGATTTCCCTCTCTCTCTCGGACCCGAAAGCTCCGTCACCTGTTCGAGGACCCGTGCGAATTTATGCCCACTTCCCATGACATCCAGAATCCCCCGGAAAGCCCCCTCGAGACCAAAATTAAATCGGCACGACCGTCATCAAGATTCCTAATATCGCGGATAAAGAGATAGGTGCGGCTGAAGGTCGATTTTTAATTAAAAACTATTAAAGATCACTTACGATAATAACTAGCCACTGTCACCGCGCCGATAAGAGGAAAAGAACTTGAAAATCCACGTTTAAAAAAATAATACCAACTATCCTCATTATCGATCGATCAATGGCGATCATCGGAAGAGGCTAGAAAAGAGCAACAAATGTCATCCGATAATCATTTCAATTTTTTTCTATTCAGCGGCATGGTCGCACCACGTGGGTACCGTAGAGCGATAGGGTGGGGATAATTTTCTTAATTGTTACAATCGAGGAATCCCGATAACGAGTTGGCCATTATCCGCGCAATTTTCACGACGGCTTGAGCGAGGAATTTTATTCATCTTGGGGAAACAAATTGGCAACAAGAGGGTGGGCATTTTTCCCGTTTATTTCCTTCGACCGTGCCAAAAGTAGTCCTGCCAGGTTAACAGACGTCCCGCGTATTCCTCGGGCTCGAAAGTCTTATTTCGCGCGCGTTCAATGGCACAATGGCCTTCCGGGCGTAGCTCCGTGAATGCGAGCCGTAACGCGGTTAGCGGCCGCGCCTTTATTCGCCGCCGCTCGTGCGAGCCGAAGCCGACCAACGCTCCATTCGCGCCATACTCTGTCCCGGGTCGATCGACCCTCGAGTATCGATATCGCGAGGGAGTCACCCAACCCGCCCTCGACCCTGGTATGCCTAAATAATTAGTACGTCATTTTTTTACATTTTTTATATTTTTTCACATTTTTGCCCAGTTCGTCACATATACTGACCTAGCCTAACTAACGAAGTCTTACTCCCACTACATCTAATTTTTCTTTGGATTTTTTCCAACCCGGGTCGATCGACCCTCGAGTATCGATATCGCGAGGGAGTCACTCCACCCGCCCTCGACCCTGGTATGCCTAAACAATTAGTACCACGTCATTTTTTATATTTTTTTTTCAATTATTTTCACATTTTTTCCCAGTTCGTCACATACTAACGAAACCTTACTCCCACTACATCTAATTTTTCTTTGGACTTTTTCCAACCCGGATCGATCGACCCTCGAGTATCGATATCGCGAGGGAGTCACCCCACCCGCCCTCGACCCTGGTACGCCTAAACAATTAGTACGTCATTTTTTTATATTTTTTCACATTTTGTCACATTTTTTCCCAGTTCGTCACATACTAACGAAGTCTTACTCCCACTACATCTAATTTTTCTTTAGACTTTTTCCAAACTTCCCCCAGGTCGATCGACTCGCCCTCGACCCTGATATACCTATAGATTTGATAACGCATAATTTTTATTTATCAATTTCGCATGCTAAAGTTCACGGTATGAACTGGAGAATCGAATCCCCTAACTAGAGGACTGTTTCAGTGCAGTGATTTCATCGATTCCGCCCAGAGAAAAATAAATGCGTCATTAAACCAAAGAAATATTTCGTCCATTCGAAGAATAACTGGCTCAAGTAAACTAGATGCAACATTCCCTCGGAATCGTGACAATTTATTTTCAGCTCGTTTCGAGTGAAATCATTATTCTTCGAATAATGAAAATATTTACAATTTATTTTCAGCTCGTTTCGAGTGAAATCATTATTCTTCGAATTCTGAAAATATTTACAATTTATTTTCAGCTCGTTTCGAGTGAAATCATTATTCTTCGAATTCTGAAAATATTTCTCTAGTACCATTTCTTCGTTTCGACGAACGATTTTCCTCGGTGAAGAAATTGAGTGATATGCGCAGTCAAGGCGCGAGACGAAAAAGGAGGTCGAAAAAAAAAACGAAAGGAGGGGAAAGAGAAAATGATGAGAACGTGAAAGAGAGAGTGCAAGCATTCGTCAACTTACGCTCATGTCCAGGCCTCCCTCCGTCATGTCGGATGGCTCCGAGCACGTGGTCTCGTCTTCTTCCGCACGGTTTCCCCTTTTCGAACCAACAAATTCAATCCATTAATCGTCCCTAGGCGGGGATACGTTCGATAAGGTTTGCGTGGAATCTGTTAACCGGCAGGAGTTTTCGTTTAAACGAGGCCAAAGAGGGAAAACCGGGAAAAGGCACCCGGACGACGCTCTTTCACTCCGGCTGACTTTGACGAAGACGCATCACCGCGAGCCTAGACCTGACATTACCTATTCACAGGTGTACTCTAACAATTCCCACGAAAATAAATAAAAAAAAAAAAGAAAAACGCGACCCCGTATTTATTACTAGCTTTCCACATCCGGAAAAGGTCGATATTCCGGATAGAACACGTGACTAAAGAGCAGTCAACTCGGCAGAGTCTCGCGGCGAAATTGAACGCGTTTCTTCGAAATTATCACGATTTATTTCAATTAAAATAACAATTCCGTCAATTAGCAAATGTTTCCCACCATTCGAAGAAATATTTCTCCGGTTCGATGGATACTTTTCTTCATTTTTTCATCGGTGTACGAGGCAGGACCGTACGCGCCTACAGTCATTTTATTGGCAATCCATAAAAACAAGAAACACGCGAAAAATTTCGTAAAAATGGAAAATCGATGGAAATTGTCGCTCCAAATTTTTCAAGCGGACCAGCTGGGGCCGTTTTTATTCCGTCCCTCTTTTTATAACCACAACTTGTATTTTATTTTTTTTTCTCGCGATTTTTTATATTTATTTTAGTTGACGTGCATATCGTCATATCATACTTGGATAAACCCACGTGGCGAAGGCTCGTCGAGGTCGAGGCTTATTAATAATAATTCTTGCCGTTTCCCAGCCGATCGGCGGGCGCAAACTAAGCGTGACGAACTCCACTTTGCGGGTGTAACGCTATATCTCGTTGCATTATGCGGTAATGTACCCGGCAACGAGCGGAGGGAAATCCCTCCCCACGGGGGGGGTGAAGTCGGCCCAGTATTCGAAACCACCGATTCCCGAGAAATTCCTAGGGAAAATTGCCGATTGCCAATTTTTCCACACTGCGGCGGAAATCTAAACTGAATAAAAAAAAAACAAACAAAAAAAGCAGCGTTGATAATCGATGAAGAGAAAAAAAATAGGAGAAAAAAAGAGCCGATCGACTGATTGCGACAACAAGATCCTGCGAGGTTGTGAAATACCATTGGAAATGGAAGGTGTTAAGGTGAAGTGAAACACGTCGAGGAACTTGATCAACGTCGATAAAGAAGATTTTTCTAAATGCCTACGTTGCCGACGTTGGTTTTTATATTGACAGCTGGGTCGAATTATATTGGGTATTGTACCAAATAGCATACTCCACCTGTCGTTTTCGTACAATAATTATAAAGAAATCGAAGTAAAACTCCAGAAATCCTCTGGTTTCATGTCTTCTGAGGCCCTAATTGACTGCAGAGGAACCCCCTGCGCCATTTGTGATTTTCAGGTCAATTAAATTTTCACTCCGAGACCTCGGATTCCCATCATTTTGGCATAGAAGAGCATACAACACTTTTTTTGCCTTTATCCCGTTGAAATGCGAGTTTATCGATTACCAGAGTGTTCTAAATTGTCGTAAAATTGTCCTGACCCTTTCGATTCTCATATCAGAGCCCTCAATAATTATATATTGATCGAAACACGAGAGCTCGACGCCATTTTGGTTCTGGTCTGGGCTGATTTAAAAAATTGTGTAAAAAAATCCAAACTTTGAATGTCAGGACAATTTTTAGATGATCAGGAGTGATGTGTCAAAGTTTCGGACAGTTTGGTCGAATACCCTTAAAAAAAAGTGTTGTATTCGAATCGACTGATTTGAAAGGGGGTTTCACTTCACCTTAAAGGTTGGACCCCTCGTTTGAAATTTCTCACGAAAAAACGGAGCGATGGTCGAGCCGGTGTCTCGAGATGCAAACCTGCCGGCGAGGGGTACGAAATTTTTTCCCGAAGGAAAACCGAGCGGCACCCCGACGCCCCCGCAGAAGACGGCAAACTTCGCCTGGCATTGTCCTTCGTTTCGCGTCGAGGCAGCAAATACCGGGAGAAACGTCGAGGGCAAAAACGATTGCGCGAGCCGGGCGCAAACAGTTTCTTCGCGGCATCCGAACTCGGCTAAACTATCGCTCGCCCCCCCGCGAAGAAGTTCGTCGGACGGGCGAAACTTCGCAAACGACTCTTCCCGGAGGTCTAGGGCGCGAGGGTCGAAGGATTTCCCCCCGGGAATTCGGGAAATTCGGGAAACTCGAGAGACTCGAGGAAATCGGCAAATCTGTGAGATATGAGAAATATGGAGATTCGGGAAACTGGAGGAAATCCCGCCGGTGGGGGAGACAGCGAAATTTTAGGAAACTCGGATATTGAGGAAAATCCAGGAATTTAAGGGAGGTATCGCTTATCGAGGAAAAATTGAGGAAAATCGGAATTCGCCGTCCGAGTGCTAAGGAGGAACGAAGCTTCGCCATAAAAAAAAGGAGACTCACGCCTTGCGCACGCCGGTCGAGGTTGACTTTAAAAAAAGGTGGACAAGTCTTCGAAATCGGGTTAAGGTTGCGTGCAGTACTCCGTAAGACCAGGCTGAAGTACGAAATGAAGTTACAGTACCGAGGTCTCGTTGAACCCTCGGAAAAAATATTTCGCCACCCTGCCAAAGTAGAAAGAAAAAAATGAATTTCCTCCCTAGGTGTCCTCGCCACTGTGTCAAACAATTTCGCTGCAGTATTCGGAAGGCCTTGACACCTATGAAACTTCAATTTTTTTTTTTCAAACTCCTTTATAGACACTTACGAAATTCATTACAATAAAAATTGACTTCTCATATTAATATCGAATAAATCTGAATAATCCCGGTAATAAAAAAAAAATTTTTTCAACCTCCTTTATAGATACTTACGAAATTCATTACAACAAAAATTGACTTCTCATATTAATATCGAATAAATCAAATTAATCCCGGTAATGAAAAAAAAAATTCCTGCGAGTTCCTCAGATAACAGGAGACTCTCTGAAGGATATAAAAAATAAACGTGTCTCCGAAAAAGGCCTCGATTTTGATTTAAAGATGAAAAATATGTCTTCGGGCTGTCTGCCCGAGCACCCGGTACGCGTGTCTGGGAACATAAACCCAGGGATTTCCTCCATGACAGCGTCCCCTGGCATCGGGAAAACTAGACGAGGCGGTAATTACCACATTTCGCGATAATCCCGGGGGAGATTGCAAAATATCGCGTGTGCGAATGTCGCGGGTGCGCGATGAGGGATAATCGAAAAGCCCGCCATATGAATAGACACACCGGTACACGGGGAAATGAATTAATCCAGGGGGTAGAACTTTGATATATCGCGGCCGAGTTTTCCGAGCAATGCGGATATCCTCCCGCCCTGATAAAAACATTATATCTTCGAACGGAGTTAAAGAAACCGCGGCATAAAATCGAAGAAATAGTCGTCACCTAATAAAAAATAAATAAATCAATAGGAAAAAATTCCAAAAATCCAGGAATGGATAAAAAAAATCTCTTCTTCCTCGTGGTGGAAATAGTTATAAATAAGGAAAATCTTCGAACGGAGTTAAAGAAACCGCGACATAAAATCGAAGAAATAGTCGTTACCAAACAAAAAATAAATAAATCAATAGGAAAAAATTCAAAAAATCCAGGAATGAATAAAAAAAATCTCTTCTTCCTCGTGGTGGAAATAGATATAAATAAGGAAAATCTTCGAACGGAGTTAAAGAAACCGCGGCATAAAATCGAAGAAATAGTCGTGACCGAAGAAAAAATAAATAAATCAATAGGGAAAAATTCCAAAAATCCAGGAATGGATAAAAGAAATCTTCGAACGGAGTTAAAGAAACCGCGACATAAAATCGAAGAAATAGTCGTCACCTAACAAAAAATAAATAAATCAATAGGGAAAAATTCCAAAAATCCAGGAACGAATCAAAGAAATCTCTTCTTCCTCATGGTGGAAATAATGAAACCGCGGCATAAAATCGAAGAAATAGTCGTCACCTAACAAAAAATAAATAAATCAATAGGGAAAAATTCCAAAAATCCAGGAACGGATCAAAGAAATCTCTTCTTCCTCGTGGTGGAAATAGAAATAAATAAGGAAAATATCGAAAATCGAGGGACCCCTTTCGCCTCCCTATTCTTCCTTGAATATGGAAATCAGAGCCTCGAGGAAGCGCGAAGACGAGTCCTCGTTTAATTATTGCATTACACGGCAATCCCGGGAGAAATGGCCTGCACGACATCGCGTGCAGGCCGAATCTCGATCTTCTCGCTTCGGGATGCTGCAGTTTCCAGGAGACGTGGAACTCGCGTGCAATCCCGGAAAGGAGTTGCGATTATAGAGATATCCTCCCCGTGATCCAGGATACAAGGATTCGCGAGGACTCGCGTGCATCCCGCAGGACTCTCGGACGATTCCTCCTGATTCTAATCAACGGGCAGAAATTCAATTTCCGGACTCCTCGAAACAACTTGAAAAATCGAACAATAAAAGATAACATATCTCAGGATTTATTTCGATCCTTCCCATTCCCGTGTCATGGTCCTTGAGAAATGATACGGTACAGCTCTGCCGCGTGTATAAAATTGCAACAAAAAGAAAAGATACATATACGTTCATAAAATTAGCTACAAAAAAATAATCGCGATAACAAAACGATCGCCTCCCACCGGATCAATTTGAATTTCATGTACCCAACTATAAAATTAGCTAAAAAAAAAAAATAATCGCAATAACAAAACGATCGCCTCCCACCGGATCAATTTGAATTTCATGTACCCAACTATAAAATTATCTAAAAAAAAAAAAAAAATCGCAATAACAAAAAGATCGCCTCCCACCGGATCAATTTGAATTTCATGTACCCAACTTTGTCTACGATCCGAGGTACGTCCAACCTCATCTCCGAGTTCCTGATACAGCGAGGTCCTACATGTACACATTTTCCCCGACAATCGGAACGGCGCGAGTACTCTGTATGTCGTGAAAAATAAACACGAGGTAAAAGTCGAACAAAGAGCAAAGAACAACGGGCTGGCACGTTGCAAAAGTAAATACTCGGGGGCGTTTCCATATTTCTCCGTCTTTTTTTTTTTTTTCTGGTTTTTTCTCGTCATCTCCCCCTATTCGCTCTCGCGTCCGTTAACGCCGAACGGGCCAAACGTTTTTCCCTTTAATCCGAATGTACTCTGCTATTTAACCGTCAAATATTTGCCGTCTCGCGTTGCGCAAAACGATACACACTTCCATGACCCGTTCGCGAGTACAACGCGTGCAAAAGGGGGGGGAGGGGCGAGGAAACAATCGTTAGGGGGGAGAAAAAATATTTCCCCTCCGGCCCCGACCCTCCTCAATAATCGATTCCACTTCTCGATCCTGAGGGATACTATCGAAACGTCAAAACCTCGCAATTACGAATCCTCCTAAAACACAAAAAGCCTCGACTTGCCGAGCGGTTATCGGCATTGCGATAAAGAGAGCCAACCTCGTGGCAATCGTCGCACTCGAGATAAAGAGTGTTTAACGAGCGATTAGCGGCCTCGCCTAAGTAGGGGAGACGGTAAATCAGCCTAACATTTGCATAATCCATCTACGACGAGGCATACGAGTAAAGCTGTGTCTTTTCCTTGTATTCAATCTTTCCATCACTTCTCGGCTCTGTTAAAAGTATGAAAATGGTACTTCGCTGATACGCGTAATCGACTAGAAAAAAGGGACGAGGGACATCGGTTCAAGGAACCGTGATAAATGATATGAGGAGTATCCAGCAATAACGCCGGTATGATTAACCCCTTAACGCACAGATTTTTTGAAAAAAATCGGCCGAAAAAAATCCATTTTTTGTATGTAAAAAAAAACAGGAACATTGTCTTGGCAAAAAAAAATAAAATTCTCGATTATATTCGAGGGTGAAGAATTATAGCATAAAATACAACGCTGCTCGGATTATCTCGAGTGTGCACAGTTTGGCCTGTTTAGCGCACTTGAATTAACTGGAGCGCACAAAAATAAAAATATATGTAATTAATATACAATAAAAAATACCACTGTAATTAATATACAATAAAAATACCACTGCAATTAATATACAATAAAAAATACCACTGTAATTAATATACAATAAAAATACCACTGCAATTAATATACAATAAAAAATATCACTGTAATTAATATACCATAAAAATACAATAAAAATATATGTAATTAAAAATCAAGGATCTCATCCTTTCGCAAACAACTCGAAGACCCGGACGAGGGACGTTAAGGGAATCGGGGGAGATTACATCGCGAGTACCGGAAGGCAATAAAATCGGTCTGCTCGAAATTTCCACTTTATACCCCGCCGTAAAATTGCTCCACCGTCGCCGGGACAAGTGGCCGTCGGATTGTCGACCAAAAACCATACGTAAGAAAAGTCACCCACATACGGCATGACCCTGTAGATGGATTCCCGACAAAGGGCGGTTTTTGCTCCCCCCGCGGTACAAATTGCGTCGTTACCGCGCAATTTCCCGGAGTCCATATCCCGTTTCTCACTGGAAAGTCATTAGGGCGAGCGGAGTGACTCGGGCATAATATTCCTCCGATGGGAGTTTCGGTACCGCCATAAGGAGACGATATCCCATAAAGATTTTTTTTAACCCTTTAACTACGCGGAGATGTCCACCAGTACCCCCAGAACAAGGATGACATCGGACCAAGGACACACACTGTTAATTCAAAGAATTAATATTCGACCGATATACACTGGAATAAATTGCACGTAACATTTATTTGGAATTGCGACAATTTATCCGAGACTAATAATCATCCTTGGAACTCACAAGATATTTCTTTGGCTCTATTCAAATATTTCTTTGGTCCAAGGACATTTCCTTTTTTTTATCTCAGGGTACGGATAATTCGGCTGTGCTATTTTATATGAACATTCGTTGATTTGTTTCTTTGAGAAGATGGAAATGCACGGGCCACTATAGTGGCGCTTCGTAACTAAAGGGTTAAAAATAAAGCGACCGCGTGCCGGAAGTGAAACTTCTTTTTCTACTTCCTCGGGTGACAAGAATCGACCGAGAGAATAACGCGCCAACGAAACGTTTAATACTGACACAGGGTAAATACAAATAGCAATTAATTGTAAGAAAAGGTATACAAATAAATGTCTTTTTCTTCCATTTCTTGAAACCTTGGGTAAAAGAAATAAGGAAAAAAAATTTACCTGACGGGAATTAGTACAGATATTACTTTCCTCATTTTAATATATTTACAGATGTAGAACATATAAACAAATTCCTTAGTCCAAGTGAATCGTGTAATGACGAAACGGTACATTAAAGGCCGGTTGCTCCAAACTCGAATTAAAACCCTTAATCAAAGATTACTTAACGCGCGGTTAGAGTTAATCCCTGGATTTAGGAAGGTTACCTAACGGCGGATATTAACCTTCGATTATCACAATTCCTTTGAGTGCATAATTTCCCTAATCCGGGATTAACAGATCCTGGTTTAAGGAACATCCCGGTAATCGCGGTTGATGTAACCGACCCTTATCGGTAATGTCGGAAAACATCAAAGTAAGTCAAAAAGTATCGACAACCAAAACTTGGCAAAATTACCTGACTTCATTGTTTCCATGAAATTACTCGCTATTACATAGGTACGGTTTTGCAAAATAGACAAATAGACTTTTACAATATTTCGTCGTTTCGACATACATAGAACGACCCTTTGAAAAGTCCTTAAAAAAAATTCCCTCCAGGCAAACGATAACCGACAATTTTCCCCCGCCCGGCGGGAAAAGCTTCGGTGAAAGTCGAGGGCAGAATGGAAAGAGAAAAAACCCGCCGCGAGAGTGAGGTTAAGGCGAACCAGAAAAAGAAAGAGCGCCGGCCAGTGACCGAGCACCGGATTCTCTCCTCGGAGGCTGCAGGTCAAAATACTAAAGAAAACTTACCCAGTGGAAACTCCTTCGAGATCGCACTTATCCCTCAGCGTCAATCTCGACTGGCCCTCGGAACGTTTATTTCATAAATAAACCTTCTTCACGCCCAGATCCAACGTGGAACGATCGAAAAAAAACCGGGCGAAAACACTCCACGACGTCGGCGACAGGTTCGAACCGGCAAAGCGCGAACTAGGCGGTCACGTGACCGGCTGGCGCGACGCGATTGGTCGAGCGCGAGTCGGCGGCAGCCAATCGCGGCGCGGCGAGCACGGGTCGCCGGGAGTCGGTACTCCGGGCTAGGCAGGCGCGCGCACTCGGTCCGCCACGCTCGGCGGTCGACGGGGAACTGACCCGAGCCGGCTCGCGAGCGCCGAGCGCCGCTGAGCCGCTGCGCCGCGCCGCCGGATTTGGCGGGGCGCAGATTCTGGAACCAAGACGAAACGCGGGACGCGGGGGGAAGAATAAATCGGGCAGTCGTACGTACCTGTTGAATGCCTAGACGCCACTCGGCGCCGGCGACGCCGCTCTTCGATCGACCGGGGAAAATCCCTCGTGAAATCTTTAATCCCGACGTTATTGTCCAGAGCATCTATTCTTTAAGGCGACGTGAAAGTGGCCGCAGATATCAAACACATGACATAAAATTTCATGTTATATAAATAATTTTTTCATTTCTTAGATTTTTTTTTAATTGACATTTCATGGGGGTCGGGACCTTCCTTATTACCTTCATATGTGCCCATAATTATGAAAGTGGTCTAAGTCATATATTTTTTGTTTCGAAATTACATTGAATTAATTTCGTTTGAAATAATATGGCGTGAAATAACTGATAAACTCATTTTTTTTTTAATTTTGACTTAGACCACTTTCATAATTATGGGCACAGTGCCCATAATTAATAGAATTAATTTCGTTTGAAATAATATGGCGTGAAATAACTGATAAACTCATTTTTTTTTAAATTTCGACTTAGACCACTTTCATAATTATGGGCACAGTGCCCTGCGGAATTGCAAAGCGTCGGGAAAGAGGGGTAGGAAAACGTATCGATTGAAAACGAGGAGCGATTAAATGGAAAGCGGAAAGAAAAAATGCGAGGAAGCGAACACGCGCAAGGATCCTCGCAAGAGCGTCTCCGGGCAAGGATTCCCCTCGTTAAGGGTGTCACTCGAGAGGTTGGGCTACGGAGCGAAGGAACCTAATGGCGGTTCCGGCACCATCCTCCTGGTAATGGCCTCGTTCTTTCGGAAGCAGATTAAAGGAGCCCCGAGAAAAGGACGACGGAAAGTCCGAGCGGTCGCATCGATCTCTTCACGGATTTCCTACCGAGCTCCTTCTCTCTCTAGACCTCCGGTGCAACCTCACCTTCCAGAGGCCTTGAACGACGTGTTACCTCTCCGTCGAGGAAATGAAAGTGGACGGCCTTGATAATATAATGGGGGACGTCGATCCGCCCGTTTGGCGAATCGATGAGGCCCTTCGATTACGCTTCATCGATCCGCAACGTTCAAGAAAATCTCCGGTTAATGTTACTAGGTGCCCCTTTTTAAAAGATGTCTAGGTATTAAGGCGAAGTGAAACCCCCTTCAAATCAGTCGATTCGAATACAACACTTTTTTTTAAGGGTATTAGACCAAACTGTCCGAAACTTTGACACATCACTTCTGATCGTCTAAGAATTGTCCTGACACTGATTCAAAATTTGGATTTTTTAACCAAATTTTTTAACTCAGCCCAGACCAGAACCAAAATGGCGTCGAGCTCTCATATTTCGATCAATATACAATTATCAAAGGCTCTGATATGAGAATCGAAAGGGTCAGGACAATTTTACGAGAATTTAGAACACTCTGGTAATCGATAAACTCGCATTTGAACAGGATAAAGGCAAAAAAGTGTTGTATGCGCTTCTATGCTAAAACGATGGGAATACGAGGTCTCGGAGTGAAAATTTAATTGACCTGGAAATCACAGATGGCGCAGGGGGTCCCTCTGCAGTCAATTAGGGCCCCAGAAAGCTTGAATCCAGAGGATTTCTGGAGTTTCACTTCGATTTCTTTATAATTATTGTACGAAAACGACAGGTGGAATATGCCATTTGGTACAAAATTCAATGTAATTCGACCCAGCTGTCAATATAAAAACGAACGTCGGCAACGGAGGCATTTAGAAGAATCTTCTTTATCGACGTTGATCAAGTTCCTTGACGTGTTTCACTTGACCTTAAGACTGCATGGTTTGTGTGGTACGTTTGATGGTCGGTGGAGTGTATCGTTTCCGTATAGGGCTACGTTTTTTAGCGAAGGGGGGTCGAATCAAGAACCACCATTGGATTTTTTTTTATTCCATGTACCTTAGAATTTCAAATTAAATGTTGTGAACTCAAGAAATTTTCTTTTTTTTTTCAATCGTTGTGTTCTTCAAGTAGTTCATGGGAGATGGGATTTCCTTTAGACCCGTCGAGTCGCAAATTCGGGACTCACCAGGACAGTGTCCTTATTGGAAACCAATTAAGTAAACACAACCATCGAGGTTCTCCCTTCTACGAGGAAACTGGGGTGTTTGCCCTGCGCGATGAAATTTCCCGAGCATTAATGGAGAGCTCCTCTTGGGGGACATAATTCCTACGACTTCGGCAGATGTTACCGCGGCCGTCCGACCGGAAGAGCCCAAATGGGCTCCAGGATTGCACGGGGGACCAGACTTCTTCGATTTTACCGCAATTTCTCCTGGATCCTCCGACAAAGGAGCCTCATCGAGGCCCCCGGAAACGGACGCGCGAGTCCCGGGAAAAGTCGCCACTCGCTGGACGACGAAATCAAATTCCGACTTCGAGATTGCCGACGAATCCCTCTCCAATCTCGCCCTCGGTTCCTGGTTACTCGTGCCCTCCGGCTAGACATTTTTTTATTTTTAAATCACTATTCCCTTTCGCTCAGAATAACTATTAATTATCATGCGACATTAGACTCAATCCGGTACACGCGAGGATGATTTTGGAAAATGGAATAAAAATTCATGAAACGTTAATCCAATATAGGCGGTTGTTATTCGTTATTTACAGGTCATACGTAATTCTCTAACAGACGTTATCGTTCCGAATCCAGTGATTTGTAATAAAAAAAAAGAAATTCAGGGAATGCTGATACACCTCGTTACGGTAATATTCGCAGCAGCGCCACGAAATAGATCTTAATGTCGCTTAAATCGGAAATAATTTGTTTCCAGCGATGAAATCCTCGAGATGGCATCTAATATTTTGTCCTGCCGTGGGGTAAACTGCACAATGGAAGATTAAATATCCTTCTTGCAGGGGAATACTTTAATTGAGATCCTGTACGCCGGATGGGAAAATGGCGGCGCGCGGATCCGGATCAAACTTCATTAGGAGACTAATTAAAGTGGCATCAAACATTTTGCTACCCCCCGCTGGGCGGGTAATCGGGCGCGAGGATTTCTCTCCGATCTAATCGCATCCAATTCCGACCCGCGGGATCCAAGATGTCGCCCTTGGATCGGGTTAATTCTACTAAGGAACTCCTCGAAAGGCGTCGATTAGCTGGCGCGTGTCGAGCCGAGAAAATGGCGGCGGGAAGCAGCCAGCCTGGCCGGAGGGTGGCTCCGAAGGAAGCATAACTAAGGATACATGAAAAGCAGTCGGGAGCAGAACGGTAAGTCAGGTGAACGGCGAATGAGCTAAACAGCCCTCGGCCATGTTCTCGCGTCAAAGGCTGCCACTCGCCCGGACGGGGGGAAATTCTTGACTCAACCCTTGAGCGTCGAGTTTCCCTTCCGATGCTTCCGGCCGTCCTTTGGTCTCGACGCCGGTCTTTGCTGGTGCCACGACTGAATCTTCGCCAACTATATCCTGCTAATCTGGCGCCAACACCGATTAAGACGTTGTAAAAGCGTCATATGTGCATATTAAATAGCCAAAATATTTAGAGGATTTTTCTCCTGGGTGCCACGACTGGATCTTCGCAAACTATATTCTGCTAATCTGGCGTTAACACCAAATAAGGCGTTGTAAAAGCGTCATATATGCACATTAAATAGTCAAGATATTTACAGGATTTTTCTCCTGGGTGCCAACACCAATTAATTTCGTTTGAAATAATATGGCGTGAAATAACTGATAAACTCATTTTTTTTTAAATTTCGACTTAGGCCACTTTCATAATTATGGGCACAGTGCCCATAATTATGAAAGTGGCCTAAGTCATATATTTTTTGTTTCGAAATTACATTGAATTAATTTCATTTGAAATAATATGGCGTGAAATAACTGATAAACTCATTTTTTTTTTTTAATTTTGACTTAGACCACTTTCATAATTATGGGCACAAATGTAAGAAAGAAATCAGGTGCCGGAGTCACTCGAATCGTTACTTGCGCATTTTGATAAGGCTCGTGCTGACTGGGTAATATCTGGCGTTATCGAAAGACGCTCGAACACGGCTCGATAAACGGATCGTTTAAAAGCCGATTGCACGTTTAAAGAAATTCATTGGTTCCTCGGTTTGAGGAGAGAGGAAGGTACGAGCTCGCCGGGGGGTTAAAGAAAATAACCAGAATCCTAGGAGCGGAAATTCGTCCCGACGTCGCCACTTATATCGGGCGGAGCGACGAAGGAAAAAACCTCCACCAGTCCCTTTGTCCTCCTTGTGGACAGACAGTCAATTATTTTCTGTCGATTCGCTGCCGGCCGAAGCGACTGCGAAAACGACAGGGGAGGCGAGGGAAAAATGGGAGCAGAACAGGTGGATCTGCCCGGACAATGAACGACATTTGTCACGATCCTTGAACAATTGCGTCCTCGGACACCTTGTATCCCACAGGAAGACCGGGATGCCGGCGACGAGGGGTGCTCTCAGCGACATTTGTCCTCTCCAACGAAATATTGGACGCGAGTTTCCTGAATCTTGACGTCGTTAAGGGCGCTCACCACTCCAGCGATTTTGCAGGGCCTCACGGGGACAACGATTCCGAACGTATTTCTAAACCGATCGAGCTTAACGAGTGCTCATATCGAAGATGAAATGTTGACCTGTGTTTATATGGGAGCGATTTTCGATAAGTGGTCATTTTCATATAAAAAAGTGCAACGACATAATTTCAATGCCCTTTTACCTAGGAAGGAGGTGCTCGATCGAAAATCGCTCCCATATAAACACACGTCAACATTTTATCTTTAAAACGAGCACTCGTTGAGCTCAATCGGTTGAGAAATACGCTCAAAATCGTTGTCCCCGTGGAGCACCTTTTTCAGGATTTTCAAGTTTCTCGCGAGGAATTTGGGCATTCCTTAGCAACCGTTGCCGACTCTAGGCGGAGCGTCCAACTTGCGTGTGCGTGCGGCCGAGGGTCACACACGTTTCGGCGCCTAGTCCAGAGGCGTCTAGCCGTTGTGTGAGTTGTATACGTGCAAAATACGCACACACTTTTCGCCCGTTGCTAAACACTGCCCATTATGCGTCGCGTCTCCCTCATCCGAGTGTGAAAGTACGTTTTGGTTTTCTTCCACCGAATTCGATGCTAATGCCATCTAGCGGTGAAAGTCATCGTCCCCACTTGGTGGTGAACGCCGTTAAAAACACGTGGCTTCAAGTAGCCGTCGCTTATCCGTTTAGAAAGAAAATCCTCAGAGTTTCCATTGCGAGACGAAATATTGGACGCGAGTTTCCTGAATTTTGATGTTATTAAAAACATGTAACTTCATGTAATCATCACTTACCCATTAAAAAAAAAAATTGCACAATTTTTCCTCCTCCCCTAAATATGTTTACGTAGATCTACGACTGGATGGTGCGAGAAATGAAACGAGAAAATGGACGGTATGCGTTACGCAAAAGCCACTAGTAAAATGCGAGTCGCTGATATTCTGGAAATTTGCGGGAAAAAGAAAAAACGTCCTGTCGCATCAGCAAATTCTGCGCGAACGACGGAAGAGGTCGGATATCCGCTTAGAGAGAATTCCAGCCTTCCATAATTCGTCGCAGAATCTCTTATGGGATAGCGACCTGGAAGGATCCGAGGTAATGCGCCTTTTTCTTACTTATAGGCTGATGCGAGCCGTCTAAAGGACACCAAAGAAATTGCATATTACCGCGGACAATCGATATTTGATTTAACCGTTCAATACCCTGCACCGAACCTCCAGGTTTCGACCCTCCTCCGATAACGATATCTCCAGATTTTTCAATCTAATTGTGCGACATTAATTTTAATAAAGGATGTTCATGAAGGACTAAATGAAGATTTACCCCGAGGAAAGAAATTTATTGAACCGAAGAAAATATTTTCTTCGTTCAAAGAATAATTATTTGACGGGATAGAATTATGAAAATGTGAATCTGCTTTCTAAAGACATTTATTTGGGGACTATGATAGAATATCTCCAATTTATATTGTATTTATTAAATTTTTCTAATCCAATCACTGCAGGCGAGTAAATCTTTGTTTTTCTGGATTTTATGAAAAACACGGAATTTTCCATAAGTCCCGCGATAGATAGTTCGCATTTCTATTGATTAAGCAACGATTTGTTATTTTGCACGTATTTCTTGGACATGAGTAGTATCAATATGGAACTGATACAGCATCAAAAAATCTGCACGCGTTTCGGGGTCATCGCTTTCCGTTGAACTTATGGAAATAATCTGCATTTACGTGAATTGAAAATGTTTGCACTTACTTCTCAATATCCAATAGAAAGTTCTTTCAACAAGTGATCGTTAAAAACGGGATGAACGATACCTTGAATCATAGAGAAAAAAAAAATATTTTTATCAGGTTAGAGGGGAATGAATATTGCGGAGATTATAATTGCAACGACATTTTCTTTTTCCGGGACAAATCACCCGGATTTTCGTCCCGTAGAATTTCAGGGCGGATTTCGTAAAGTCGTTGGATTTTTTGTCCCTGACTTCGGTGGAAAAAAAAAAATTACTCTGAATAAATAACGCTAACAAAGCGTAATCTTTTGTGTCACTCCCTGGGGCGATATCCCCCGGTTGGTACGAACAAATTGACATGCAGAAAAAACGCATCGAATCGTTCTCCGAATTCAATCGAAATTGCATGTCAAAGTGTTTTCCGATGTGAGTGGTTCCACTGATTCCCTGAAAAAAAGTGATTAAAAGAAAGGGAATATGGAAGCTGTGATCGATGGACTTTAATCAGCCGGCACTTAATTGAATATCCTACCCCTAATTGAAACGAAGTCTCGTAAATACGTCACGGATCATTCTGGACACCGAGATCAGTAATTACCGAGTGGGTCCGACGAAAGCGGGAAATTAGATCGAGCTAACCGCAAACCGCAAATCCTATTAAATTTTGCCGCGAAATTTCTGGATTAACCGCGTCCTACGTCGGAAAATGAGTTTCGGCGATAACCACCAATCCTCTTGATTTATCGCTTTATTATCAAAACGGGAAGTACGTCTTCCCGGTTTCCAAAATGTAAAAAATTGGTCCACAAAAATTCCGTACTCTTGTACCAATTTTTTTAGAATTTCATTCAGCCACGGCATGCCAATGTAACAATTAATTTATATATTTTTTGAACGTGTGTCACAACTAGAGTACGTAAGTGTTTTAATTTTTCTTAACAATTTCGCAAAATTATAACCTGATGGAGTAACAGAAGTTTATAAGAAATGTATACTAATTCACGTTTAAGATGATGTGAAAGGCGTTGAGAAATTTAATTTGAGACGAAGTGCGGTAATCACTGATGCTGGAAAGCGTGGGAATTTTTGGGAAAAGGCGGAAAAGCCATTTCCTCGGAGTAGCCCGAAAAGCGGTCGGGATTTTCATCCCGCCGTTCCTTGGGGGCATCCCAGGATTTCCGTTTGTCCTTCCGGTAGAGACCGGAAGTACATCCTAATTGTCGATGGTACCTTCCGAGGACTCGCGGCGCCCTTTGCTCTGCGAGAAAAGAAAAAAGAGAGGACGAGGAAACCTCTCTGAAAATGCTTTTAGGTTCCCTCCTCCTTTCGCCCGACCTGGTTCCCACGGTTGTCATATGATTTCTATAAAATAGCTCGAAATAAGCCAGAAGTCGCGCCCAGAATATTGAAAGTACAGGTGTACCCCTTCGCGAGTGCACGTTGGCGTAATTTCATTCAATTAGGATTTCCTCGCTCGTATGCAAGGTCTCTCTCTTCCTCTCCTTGACAATGTCCGATTTTAAACTGCGTTAAATCGCAACACTGATTGCGAAGCTGCCCAGCAAATCCCGATTGGTACACGTAGCCTGTAATTAGAGTTCCTTGTATGACTCGTATTCACTCGTTGCGAAGAAGTCCACCACAAACCGGCATGAATTTTCCTCCTGATAAGAATTGATAATCAAGGTGACATGAAAGGGTCATTCTATATATATACAAAAAATGAAAATATTAAAAAAACTCTTCTGCAAACTGGATGCACCGAGTCGTTAGAAACTTCGTTCATAAAGTTTGAAGAAAAAGCTCACAAACGATTGACTCCTTACATGCCGCTTTCAAATCCCCTTAAGCCCGATTTTCTTGAACTTCGAGTTGAACTTCACCTAGACATAAGTTTCAATTTAATAGTAAGAGATAGTTGATATCGTCCTTGATATATATATCCTCTCTGAATTGATAATCAAGGTGATATGAAAGGGTCATTCTATATATACACGAAAAGTGAAAATATTGAAAAAACTTTCCTGCAAACTGGATGCACCGAATCGTTAAAAACTTCGTTCATAAAGTTTGAAGAAAAAGCTCGCAAACGATTGACTCCTTACATGTCGCTTTCACATCCCCTTAAGCCCGATTTTCTTGAACTTCGAGTTGAACTTCACCTAGACATAAGTTTCAATTAAATAGTAAGAGATAGTTGATATCGTTCCTGATATGTATTCCCTCTCTAATTAAACGTGTTTTCTGGGGTACGTGGGAGCACCTGACGAGGCGACGTTAATAAAGGAAAATTCCCTGGAAAAAAGTTTCCCTGACCCCTTCTCGTGGGAAACTCTAGATGCCACTCGACTTAAGACCTAGGAGGAACTTGAAAGCATTCCACGGCTTATTTAACCCGGCAAGTCGCACTTGAAAGCTGCTACCTTCAGCGTTAATCCGTCTCACCGTCCAGCCTGGCATAACTCGTCTCATGGATAATTCATAACCCTTAAAACGCGACGCGCAAGGCGTCGTAAAGTCCTTTTACAGTCGCCAATCTGCTGGTCCTCGTAAAGTCGCCGATTGTCTTCCGTTGAAAACAAGACGTAAACTTGGTCCAGTCCAGGACGGCCTTCATGGGTCTCTTTCAAGATGGCATTACGCACCCCTTCGTCCTTGTCTCCCTATGAGGATAAATTCGACCACCTTATCTAGGTGTCTTCAAGACAGTGATAATGCCTAGCACGTCTGGATATTTTTCAAGATGGCGTTACACACCTTTCCTAGGTCTTTACCTTAGCCCTGGACCTCTCTATGGTGATAAGGCCCAGCACTTATCCAACGTCGACGTCGATTTTATCTCATCGAACCACTGGACCCAAGAAGAAGGGTCTCGAAAAAGAGACTCTCCCATCGCGTATTCCATGGCGCTCCATGGAAAAGCTCTTTAAGCCGAAATACCGAGGCGACCCACGTGGCGACGTTAATCTTCGGATCCTATCCGGTGACGTGCTTTCTTGCTGAACTCTGGTCTCGGTACCCGGTACTCGATACTCGGTACGCGCTGGTCGACTTGGCCACCCGACCTCATCCATACATGCATGGTACCGTCCGACCTTTTCCCAAAGCCGTCTTTCCTGGACGAACTCTCTCATGGTGATTCGACTCGTCAGCAATTTTGTGCCCGGTTACGGGATCGAGCGCGGAGATGCGCTGGACCGAGGGATGCTGACTTCTCGTGGAGACGGAAGTAAAAGACGGTACCAAGGAGATTTCTGATATCTGATGATGTGAATGATTGTCGCAAAATGAGTTTGCGTTAAGTATAAGCTTTTTACTAAGATCAGGATTTTTTTTTCAATTTTTGTGATGCGCTGCACCGAGGGATGCTGACTTCTCGTGGAAATGGTACCAAGGAGATTTCTGATATCTGATTACCATGGATTCGTGAATGATTGTGGCAAAATGAGTCTGCGTTAAGTATAAGCTTTTTACTAAGTTCAGAATTTTTTTTTTTCGTTTTTTGTGATGCGCTGCACCGAGGGATGCTGACTTCTCGTGGAAATGGTACCAAGGAGATTTCTGATATCTGATTACCATGAATTCCTGAATGATTGTCGCAAAATGAGTCTGTGTTAAGTACAAGCTTTTTACTAAGATCAGGAATTTTTTTTTCGTTTTTTGTGATGCGCTGCACCGAGGGATGCTGACTTCTCGTGGAGACTGAACTAAAAATCGGTAGCAAGGAGATTTCTGATGTCTGATTACCATAAATTCGTGAATGATTGTCGCAAAATGAGTCTGCGTTAAGTACAAGCTTTTTACTAAGACCAGGAATTTTTTTTCGTTTTTTGTGATGCGCTGCACCGAGGGATGCTGACTTCTCGTGGAGACTGAACTAAAAATCGGTAGCAAGGAGATTTTTGATGTCTGATTACCATAAATTCGTGAATGATTGTCGCAAAATGAGTCTGCGTTAAGTACAAGCTTTTTACTAAGACCAGGAATTTTTTTTCGTTTTTTGTGATGCGCTGCACCGAGGGATGCTGACTTCTCGTGGAGACCGAACTAAAAGACGGTACCAAGATTTCTGATGTTTCATAACCACGGATTCGTGAATAACCACGATAAATCTAAGTACAATCTCCCTCCTAGAAGTAAAATAAAGATCAGTCCCAGTCTGACATCACAAATCTCTTTAATCTCCAGAACTCGAAGACCTGCGGATACGGTTCATTTTCCCAGACTGCAGTAGAAAAAGGAAAAGCAAAATTCCGAGCGGATGTCACCGGGGAAGGATTTCATCCTACTCGACCCATCACTCCGAGTGCGCACTTAATATTTAACGTCCACTCGTGAAACGTTATTGAACTCATTTTGCGATAGCATGGATTCATCCCGAGGACTCCTCGCTTTACGAGGCCTTCAATGGGAGAAAATTAAGTGTCTTCCATTGTCTCTGCCGTACTTCCTTATCATACGTTATCAACTCTCGAGCCATTCGAGGAGCATATTTATCGGCCCCGAAAATGCTTTTGGTATGACGGATGCAAACTGTCATTGTCCAAGAGCTTCGTCTCAGCCGTGACATTATCAACTGTTTCACCTCGTCATTGGACGCATCTCCATTGATACGAGGCTGCGTCTCATTATTTTTAACGAGGCGAGATCACAGAATACCCGGGACTCGTGAAGTCCTATGAGGTTTTTTGCCCTGTCCCTCCAAAGCAGTCCTTGTATCAAGGCCCTCCTGATATCATCAAGCCCTCCTCAAAAATGAGCAGACGATCCCTTTCAACCTCCTCCACCCCATGCATATGCACCGTCCCGTAATCAACCCGGGGATTACATAATTAACCCCATAGCATCCGGTCCACCATAAATAAAATTATCATCCTGGGGTCCCGCGATGATCCCAGCATTTTCCCACGCATTACAAAGCCCGAGATTACAGGATGACGAATGACGGGCGATTTTGTGTTAAATCTGAAAAAATTACCTATTATCTCATATGTAGGAGAATCGAGGTTTTGGAGTAAATGGTCGGTATAAAAAAAAAAAGATTACAGCACAAAATTAGCACATCATTTGCCCTTGAATTTGGTGTACTTGTTTTTAACTTTTTGTCTTGTTTGAGACAAGAACGTGATGGCTTGACGCCGAGCTAGCACGCTCGGAACGAAAATCGAGTTTTTGGATAAAATGGTCGGTGTAAAGAAAAAACGATTACAGCACAAAATTAGCACATCATTTGCCCTTGAATTTGGTGTACTTGTTTTTAACTTTCTGTCTTCTTTGAGATGGGAACGTGCTGGCTTGACGTCAAGCTAGCACGGCGACACTGAAATTTGAAATTTCGGAAAAATGGTGGGGGTACAAAATTAATTAATTCAGCACAAAATTAGCACATAATTAGCACATAATTCCTCTGTATTCAGAAATCGTGAATTGGGATATTGCCGTGCTAGCTTGACGCACCTGAAAAAATACAACCTCCGCTCCAATCTTGAAAAATCTAGGTGCGTAAAGCTGGCAGCCCCACCTTTACAAAATTCAAATTTCTTTGTCTTAACATTTAGTGCTCTTTATGGGCTAATTATGTGCTACATTCGGAAATTTTGTGCTAGCTCAGTTTTTGAAAAAAAATTCAATTTTTCTGTGGGGGTGCTGGCTACTAATAAAGCTAGCACCCCCACCATTAAAAAATCTGTTTAAATAATGAAAAATAGGTGAAAACTTATCAGCAAATTATGTGCTCTCCGAAAATCATATTCATAAATTAAAATTTCCACCCTTAAGTTTGAAGACCCACCCCCATTCAAAATCCACAAGAGGTAAGTACTCGATGGCGCGGAAAAAGTTCAAACAATTTACACTTAAATTACTCCCAGAATTATGTGCTTTCCGAATATCATAGCACCGAATTTTGTGCTCAACCCCCAAGGTCCCAAACCCACCTGAAAAATCCCCAGTCAGACTGGTAAATATCGAATAATAAAACGTGGTAAATATTAAAATCGAGGTGCGCAGTGTCGAAATATATTTTGAGGTGAAAGATTAATTGAAGCGACGATCCAGGGGAAAATGTCTAAGCCGCAAGAACGGGGGAAAAAAGTCAGACGATCGTGTAGAGGATCCCAGAAAGGGCGGTTTAGATCGAGGTGGATTTTACGATGCACCCCTAATTTATGGGGTATAAATCCGAATCCCGTGGAGGCGCCCCTCGTGTATATCGATCCGTCAATGAGAAAGAATGCAAACGAGCTTGATGGATCTCACACTGTCGCGCATAAAATTATCGTTATCGTCCCGGGGGAGTTATAGTTGGCTCGTTTGGAAGATATCCAAGAAATCGAGCCAAGTACAGTAGGACGGATTGGACGACCCTGGCATTAGGTCGGGATTCGGAGAGACGAATCGAGGAGAGGGCCGAGGGGGCCATTTATTCCCCAAAAAGACTCAAAGAGTCATTCCCCTCGAACAATTCGGAGTTCCCTACCTCTCTCGATCGGATCGTCGGAATTCCCTTCGGCGGGATTCTTGAAAATAAATGTTACTACAATTAAGCTCGGGGCGGAAGGACCGACGTTAAGTGTCTTCAACCTGTTGCTCTAGGACGCCATTTCGCAGCCCTCCTCGTTACCGGCATCGGTTCCTCCCCAAAATGTTGCGATATCTCTCGACAAACTAATTCAGGAAACCGTAAAGCTCTCCAGGAAGATGCCTTATGAACTCTGGTAAAGGGAAAAAATATTTAAAGACCTTTAAGGTGGCCTCAAAATGCCCTCCGAGAGTCTCGTTTACGAAGTTTCTCCGAACCGAGTGGATCGAATCGTTTGAAATTTTGTCTCTTGAATGTTGGAAGCGTTCCAATAGTTTGGAAAAATGCTTTGTCAATAATTCCAACAGTTGGAAAAATGCTTTGTTAATTATTTCAGGACTCAGGGGACCCTTTCGCGTCACCTTAATTAAGGGAGTTCGACTTCATATGGTTTCGAGGTTTCTTTTTCTGGCCGTTTTCAGGTCCACTCGGTCTGGGGAACTTTTTTAACGAGGAGGGTTCATGCGAACTATCGTTGCCATTTTTCAGGGTAATAACAGGACTCGAGCTAAGTATCCTCAACTTGTTGCGCCCCTGTTCGATACAAGCTTGTTCGACAGGAACCGTCGTAAGTGGAGCAACACTTGGCGCAGATGTAGTTTCAGAGTTGCAGGAGAACTTCTCTGTTTAACTTGAGGGCAGAGCTCAGGTGAGAACGGAACATTTTGCCCTCTCTTATCCGGAACATCGTCACTGACGAGGCATGTTCATCTGCTTGGAACAATGCCTGCAAACTGCAACGAGCACCTTCTTCGGGAAAAAGCAATGCAAAAGCACATACACGAAATACGACATCGTTAATTTATTAGGTTCTAAAAATTCATGTTCAACATTTTTTTTCTTCAACGAACTTTCTCCGCAGAAAATTGTTGTTCTAAAAATTCATGTTCGACATTTTTTTTCTTCAGCGAACTTTCTCCGCAGAAAATTGTTGTTCTAAAAATTCATGTTCGACATTTTTTCAGAAATTCATTTTCTAGCTTTTACGAAATTATCATCGAAATTACGAAACAAACCCAATATTTATCAGGGAATTTAGTGATTTCTCAGCAATTGCGCCCGGAGCAATAATTTATTAAATGTATGAGCGGTATTGCGAGTGAAGTTGAAGCGCGTTTGGGATAGTTCGTTCCTTGACGTTCCATCAGCACTTTCTTTTTATATTTTGCCTCTAGTTTTTGACTGCGACAAATTTTTATTCCTTATACGCTTTCGACCATCGACGTCGACGAACCGTTTAGAGCTCTTCCGCTTCCGGAAATCCTCGAAATCCGTAAAACCCCCCATTTCGGGGATCCACCTAAACTCTATCGCCGTAACGTTTCGGAGATGGCCGTGGAGGTCGATGAAACATTCAGACTAATAGTCGGGCGAGTGGCCGCACTTAAATCTCCCAGCTACTGGTTCGCCAGCGGCGAATTTTACCTCGATTCCGCCTGGAACCTGGTTCTACAGATTCTACCGGTTCCATGGTTTGGGCAGAACCATGCGGAAAATTCGATGCGGAGTCCCTTCTACAACCGCATGCTTTACATGTGATTCCCCGAGGCGCGGATCTGCAATTTGCGGCCAATGGGGCTGAGCCGCGTTACAAGCTTCTCTCTCCTCCTAACCCTCTTCCACCCTGTTCGCTCCCTCCCCTCGCCGTAGATTAAAACGACGTTCATCTCCTCGGGGATGGAATAAACTGCCGGCCACTTTCTCGAATTACTTCCGCAGGCACCCGGAAATTAACCGAAACCATCGATTCTTAACCCCGCCAGCTTTTTCCCTCGCTCTTCCGCAAACCATCGAATAGAAGATTTAAATCGCCGAAACGATGAAACATTTAAATGTTTCATCGAAAAGAGGATTTAAATCGCCGAAACGATGAAACATTTAAATGTTTCAAAGAATGTGAACGATAAATTCCCTTTTAATTAGCCGGGAAGGGGAAATTCTGGGGAATTATTCTGAGGTGGATTTTTTCAAGGATGGCACTAAAAATTCAGAAATTAACCGAAACCATCGCTTCTTAACCCCGCCACCTTTTTCGCCCTCACTTCCGCAAATCATCGAAAATAATTGCGGTTTAATTTGTTGAGAAGGGAAAATTATTGAGATTTATCCCGCGGCGAATTTTTTTGACGTCGCTACATGCGTTGGATGAAAATAAATATAAATGGGTAAAAATAAAAATAAATAGTAATTGACTATACAAAGAAAAATGAAATAAGCGTTTCACGCTCTTCCTCTTGAAGATGAGGAAGGCGAATGCCTGAGATAAATTCCCTTTTTAATTTACCCACACGCAAAGTCATTCTGATTCATTCCGTGGGGAATTTTCTCCCGAACGGATCCGGAAGTTCAATCGTATAATTTGGGGAGAATTATCCGGGAAATTCTGAGAACGGAGTGTCTTCAACGACCGCACACTTTGCACGTTAGATTCCCCGAGGTTCGAGTCTGCGATTTGTGGCCTGTGGGACCGTGTGTACATTCGCTGCCGTGTTCTCTCGATTGTAGCGATGTTGATCTCCTCGGGGATCGGCCAAAGTGGAAGCCACTCTCGCAAACTACTTCCGGAAACTCCGACAAATTTACCACGGCCATCGGTTCTTAACCTCGAGAAATCCATGATTCACCGATAGCCCGAAGAAAGCCGAACAATGGACCTCACCCCCCAGCCCAATTACGCCGACCGAATTAATCACATTCGCAATTTTATCGGGGCATTTAAGGTGAAGTGAAACATGTCGAGGAACTTGATCAACGTCGATAAAGAAGATTTTTCTAAATGCCTACGTTGGCGACGTTGGTTTTTATATTGACAGCTGGGTCGAATTATATTGTGTATTGTACCAAATGGCGTACTCCACCTGTCGTTTTCGTACAATAATTATTAAGAAATCGAAGTAAAACTCCAGAAATCCTCTGGATTCGTGCTTTCTGGGGCCCTAATTGACTGCGGAGGGACCCCCTGCGCCATCTGTGATTTCCAGGTCAATTAAATTTTCACTCCGAGACCTCGTATTACCATCGTTTTAGCAAAGAAGCGCATACAACACTTTTTTTGCCTTTATCCCGTTAAAATGCGAATTTATCGATTATCAGAGTGTTCTAAATTCTCGTAAAATTGTCCTGACCCTTTCTTTTCTCATATCAGAGCCTTCGATAATTGTATATTGATCGAAATATCAGAGCTCGACGCCATTTTGGTTCTGGTCTGGACTGAGTTAAAAATTTTGTTAAAAAATCCAAATTTTGAATCAGTGTCAGGACAATTCTTAGACGATCAGAAGTGATGTGTCAAAGTTTCGGACAGTTTGGTCTAATACCCTTAAAAAAAAGTGTTGTATTCGAATCGACTGATTTGAAGTGTGTTTCACTTCACCTTAATAGCAAGAAACAATTGATCACAGCTCCTTTCAGGATTTCATTCGCGTTGTTCGCGTCGCCATTAAAAATTTCAGGAATTAAGGTGATATCAAAGTGACGTCCGAGGAGTCATTCGTTTATGAGGCCCTCGGAAGAAATGACTTTCCGTAAAGAATTAAAATATATACACGAACAGATTTACGAAATGAAATTTCAGGAGAGTCAAAACCTTCCCTAGGGCCTCCATTTTCACGTATGAAAATTTCAAACGATTCGATACACCCAATTCGGAAAAGTTTCATATAAACGAGAGTCGATGACGCCACTTTGATATCGCCTTAATTGTGCCCGTAATTATGAAAACTCTGAATAATATGAGTTTATCTCATATATTGTGTTATATGCATATAAATTACAGTAATAATAATTTCTCAAATAATTTCTCAAATAATTTCTCAAATAATTTCTCAAATAATTTCTCAAATAATTTCTCAAATAATTTCTCAAATAATTTCTCAAATAATTTCTCAAATAATTTCTCAAATAATTTCTCAAATAATTTCTCAAATAATTTCTCAAATAATTTCTCAAATAATTTCTCAAATAATTTCTCAAATAATTTCTCAAATAATTTCTCAAATAATTTCTCAAATAATTTCTCAAATAATTTCTCAAATAATTTCTCAAATAATTTCTCAAATAATTTCTCAAATAATTTCTCAAATAATTTCTCAAATAATTTCTCAAATAATTTCTCAAATAATTTCTCAAATAATTTCTCAAATAATTTCTCAAATAATTTCTCAAATAATTTCTCAAATAATTTCTCAAATAATTTCTCAAATAATTTCTCAAATAATTTCTCAAATAATTTCTCAAATAATTTCTCAAATAATTTCTCAAATAATTTCTCAAATAATTTCTCAAATAATTTCTCAAATAATTTCTCAAATAATTTCTCAAATAATTTCTCAAATAATTTCTCAAATAATTTCTCAAATAATTTCTCAAATAATTTCTCAAATAATTTCTCAAATAATTTCTCAAATAATTTCTCAAATAATTTCTCAAATAATTTCTCAAATAATTTCTCAAATAATTTCTCAAATAATTTCTCAAATAATTTCTCAAATAATTTCTCAAATAATTTCTCAAATAATTTCTCAAATAATTTCTCAAATAATTTCTCAAATAAATTCTCAAATAATTTCTCAAATAATTTCTCAAATAATATCTCAAATAATTTCTCTCACAAAAATTATTCAGATCACTTTCAGAATTTCAATTCGTAATGAATCATGTGGGGGTCTGCAGAAAATCTTTTTAAGTCCGCGTAAATTCCTCTTCGCGTGGGGTGGATCATCCGAATGTATCGATACCGAGTGATCAATTAAACGTGGAATCACCTCGAAGTGGAGATAAATCTCCTCGTTGAATATTTTTCACCGTCCATCGTGGGCTCAGCATGAATGACAATGGTTTCACATACCAGGGATTATTAACATCGAGAGCGGGGTTAATACAAATTTATGGCACTGCGCCAATAACCCCGCTGAATTATTATGCAACGATGCAATACGGGGTCGGGGACGAAGATGACCGGACATATCCTCGATCATTTTTCCTGTTCCAGGCAAATGGAGGTGGAAGCCGTAATCTCGCCGCATTTGCATAGAAATGATACCGGAGAATGAGCCGAACGAAGAGGATGGCGGAATTATCGAGCAGAAACGTCCGATAGAAGGACACCTTGCACCGAGGCAATTGCGCTCATCAGAGGTGCGAAAAAAATCTCCCCAGCCAAGTACAAGTTAAGCACGAATCGATACTACCACGGTATCGATACATTCGGATATTACTTGCATAGGAAAAAATATAAATACGTGTCAAAAAAATGCATTTTAGTTGTTCATCGATTTAAGGTGAAGTGAAACACCCTTCAAATCAGTCGATTCGAATACAACACTTTTTTTTAAGGGCATTAGACCATTCCGAAACTTTGACACATCACTCCTGATCATCTAAGAATTGTCCTGAAACTGATTAAAAATTTGGATTTTTTAACAACATTTTTTAACTCAGCCCAGACCAGAACCAAAATGGCGTCGAGCTCTCATATTTCGAACAATATACAATTATCGAAGGCTCTGATATGAGAATCGAAAGGGTCAGGACAATTTTACGACAATTTAGAACACTCTGGTAATCGATAAACTTGCATTT